>NC_136527.1:203093086-203466267 GCF_053919585.1 Euprymna scolopes | reverse complement strand
ACCCACACGACATACGACACACACACACACAAACACACACACGGGCACACAAAACACACACATACTACACAAACACACACCACACAACACCACACAAACCCACACGACACACACAAGACCCACACAGCACGACACACACACCACACACCACACGGAACACCCCGACGATTCACCATAGTACACATACCACACCCCATAAACACGGACACTGCACAGCTGACACATATACATATACACACACGCCCATATACATATACACACACCCATATACAGATACACACGACGCACTTATTACACACACACTACACCCACGCCCAGTATACATATACCACACACCCCATAGTAGCATACACACACGACCCCAGTATACATACACACACACGACGGTGGTAGTGGTTGAGCAGTATACACTATCCCACCTATACATACACTACACACACGACCGGCCATATACATATACACACCACCTACACTCACACCGACACAGGCCCATATACCATAGACACACACACACACGCATCTATACATACAGACACACACACACCATTATACATCACACCACAGCGACAGTGGATACTATAGACACACCCATACATGACAGTATATACACACACACATCACCAGACACACACACGACACACACACAGCACTGCAGCTACACGGGAGCATCCACACACACCGGACCCTTCTACCATACCTACCCCTACACCTTACCAGACTCTTCAACACAAGCCCCTAATACTTCAAAACCACCAGCCCCCCCTACAAAACAAACCCAAAAACACTCAAGTCACTAATCACAAACAGACCGCATCTGAACCTGTGCCCCTCGTCAACCAATCAATGCACACCTCAACCGAGGCCTGCTATATGTGCACGTCCCCACAGCACCATTACCACCCATGGTCCCCATCCCCATTCCGAAGTCGCTACCGACCCAAGTCCCCAGGTACCCCCAACTTTGCCAATGTACCACACTCCAACCAACAGTGAATTAAAAATACCTACACTAGCCCAACAAACCACCTGGCATAGTCCACACACCCCCCGGCACCTCGACGCGAGTCCAACCACAATGCTTAACCCACAATACCTCGACACACGGACGGACACACTCACCAGCCTCTTGCTGCCCACACAAAACAACATCACACACCCCTACTCATGATATCACCATCTTATAATTTATTCCTTTAATTCAGTAGACACTTAACAATTCTTGAGAGCATTTGTTTCGTATCGCCAAACCAATCACGCAATCATTATATCAATCAGTGAATCTATGATGCCCCTAACTCGTCAGAATAGCAACAATCAATCCGCCCAAAAGAAATAAAGTGTGATTTGACATGAAGAGGAAGGGAGACTGCAAATCTTATCCTTCCCTTTTTAATTTTAAATGGATTGTCCTGCTTTATCCGGATCTCTAAATGCATGAAAGCACGTCCCACAAAATCAGTATAACACTGGAATTTAAACTGATAAACAACCTTACCGCAGTTGACATAAAGCACATTGACTTTGCGCAAAAGACAGGTAGGTCTAATAGTATACACCAAACCTAAGGAAACAAGTTATAATCATACTAACAATGTGTTTTTCAATTTTATGCTTTTCCCAAAATGTAATTTGAAATAAAGAATACATTTTAAAGCATAATAATTTTGATAATTTGAAATCTTCATTTTTAATAAGATCTTCTGGATAACCATTTTTAATAAATATTTTCCTGATCCTATCTCTTTTCAGAGTAAAGTCTGCTAGGTGAATAACTCCTAAGAGCTCTATGAATCAAAGTATGAATTAAACACGCATTTCGTTATGTTGTAATATTTTGGTTTCTCAAACTTTCAGGAATTTCCTTGAATGAACAAAGAAAGAAAAATATGTTATACGAAACTACTTCCGAGAAGTAGTTTAGTTTTAACGATTTATGCTAATACATTTTTACGCATCATTTCTGTTGATGATATATCCAATTCATTAAAATCATAACAAAAATAGGTCACCAGTGCATCAAGACCAAAAACTACCCGAGGATAAAGCTTAATGAGATGGAACGATTGTAGCTTAAGAAGATGAAGAACTTTGTGGGAGGACTGAAAAAAAACCCCAACATATTTCGTTAAAAATCAATCAAAACCGCGCGGCATCTATTTTCAGAGTAAAACGTATTAACGTGTGATAGCGAATACCATGTAAACGGAGACAATTTTATTCAAATAATTAAAACGTAAGAGAATGAATCAATTAAGAGTCTGGATGTTAATGAAATATTTTACCATTTAAGATAAAACAAACTGAATGCAAATACTAACAAAATGAATTTCATTTATTTTCTATTTACAGATATTCATGGTTGAATAATTTTGCTGAATTGGAACTGATCATTATTTTATAAACATTAACTGGTGAAAAGATGTATTTGAACTGATCATTTTTCTTATAAATATTTACTGATGAAAAGAGATATTTGAACTGATTATTATTTTTATAAACATTTATTGGTGAACAGATATATTTGAACTGACCAGTTACTGGTGAAAAGATGTATTCTTGTAAAATATGTGAATATTCTTGTTCTGATGAATCAGATTTAATAACACATACTAGAACTCACAGTGCAGAACATTTATATTCTTGTAAAATACATGAATATACTTCTTCTGATGAGTCAAATTTAGTGACACACATACAAACTCACAGTGCAGAAGATGCACATCCTCGTGAAATACATCAGTATACTTGTTCCGATGAATCAAATTTAGTGACACACATACAAACTCACGGTGCAGAAGATGCATATCCCCGTGAACTACATGAATATACTTGTTCTGATGAATCAAATTTAGTGACACACATACAAACTCACGGTGCAGAAGATGCATATCCTCGTGAACTACATGAATATACTTGTTCTGATGAATCAAATTTAGTGACACACATACAAACTCACAGTGCAGAAGATGCATATCCCCGTGAACTACATGAATATACTTGTTCCGATGAATCAAATTTAGTGACACACATACAAACTCACGGTGCAGAAGATGCATATCCTCGTGAACTACATGAATATACTTGTTCTGATGAATCAAATTTAGTGACACACATACAAACTCCCAGTGCAGAAGATGCATATCCTCGTGAACTACATGAATATACTTGTTCTGATGAATCAAATTTAGTGACACACATACAAACTCCCAGTGCAGAAGATGCATATCCTCGTGAACTACATGAATATACTTGTTCTGATGAATCAAATTTAGTGACACACATACAAACTCCCAGTGCAGAAGATGCATATCCTCGTGAACTACATGAATATACTTGTTCTGATGAATCAAATTTAGTGACACACATACAAACTCACAGTGCAGAAGATGCATATCCTCGTGAACTACATGAATATACTTGTTCTGATGAGTCAAATTTAGTGACACACATACAAACTCACGGTGCAGAAGATGCATATTCTCGTGAAATACATGAATATACTTGTTCTGATGAATCAAATTTAGTGACACACATACAAACTCACGGTGCAGAAGATGCATATTCTCGTGAAATACATGAATATACTTGTTCTGATGAATCAAATTTAGTGACACACATACAAACTCACGGTGCAGAAGATGCATATCCTCGTGAACTACATGAATATACTTGTTCTGATGAGTCAAATTTAGTGACACACATACAAACTCACGGTGCAGAAGATGCATATTCTCGTGAAATACATGAATATACTTGTTCTGATGAATCAAATTTAGTGACACATATACAAACTCACGGTGCAGAAGATGCATATCCTCGTGAACTACATGAATATACTTGTTCTGATGAATCAAATTTAGTGACACACATACAAACTCACGGTACAGAAGATGCATATCCTCGTGAACTACATGAATATACTTGTTCTGATGAGTCAAATTTAGTGACATACATACAAACTCACGGTGCAGAAGATGCATATTCTCGTGAAATACATGAATATACTTGTTCTGATGAATCAAATTTAGTGACTCACAGTGCAGAAGATGAATATCCTCGTGAACTACATGAATATACTTGTTCTAATGAATCAAATTTAGTGACACACATACAAACTCACGGTGCAGAAGATGCATATCCTCGTGAAATACATGAATATACTTGCTCTGATGAATCAAATTTAGTTTCACATATGCAAACTCGCACAGAGAAAAATACATATTTATGCGAAGTGTGTGATTATTCTAGTTCTGGAAAATCAGATTTAGAGTCACATATGAGATCTCACACTAGTGAGAAAACATATTCATGTGAAGTGTGTGGATGTTCATTCTCTGGAAAATCGGATTTAATGGAGCATACTAAAACTCACAATGGCGAAAAATCATATACTTGTAATATGTGTGAATATTCCTTTTCGCGGAAATCACAGTTAGTTAGGCATATGAGAACTCACAATAAAGAAAAGCCATATTCTTGTAAAATGTGTGCATATTCTTGTTCTAAAAAATCAAATTTAATGAGACATATGAGAACTCACAGTGGTGAAAAGCCATATTCTTGTAAAATATGTGATTATTCTAGTGCTCAAAAATCAGATTTAGGGAAACATATGAGAACTCACAGTGGTGAAAAGCCATATTCTTGTAAAATATGTGATTATTCTTGTTCTCAAAAGTCGAGTTTAGTGAAACATATGAGAACTCACAGTGGTGAAAAGCCATATTCTTGTAAAATATGTGATTATTCTTGTTCTAATAAATCAAATTTAATGACACATATGAGAACTCACAGTGGTGAAAAGCCATATTCTTGTAAAATATGTGATTATTCTTCTTCTCAAAAGTCGAGTTTAGTGAAACATATGAGAACTCACAATTGTGAAAAGCCATATTCTTGTAAAATATGTGATTATTCTTGTTCTAATAAATCAAATTTAATGAGACATATGAGAACTCACAGTGGGGAAAAGAAATAGTCTTGTATATCGTGAATATTCTATTTCTAAAAACTCAACCTTAGTGAGACATATGAGGACTTGCACTTCTCCAAGTCAATCAAATCAAAAATAATTTTACGACATAAAGAATAAGGAAAACTTTTCCCAAAATAATTGAAATAAGATCCAAAGCAGAGTTCATGCACTCTACAATAAAACAACTAAGAGTAACACTATGGATAACTGGATAAATAAATTTTTAAAAAACATAAAAGCTTTTCCCACAAATTGATTCAGCATTAAATTTAATGAAATAATTACATACAAAATAACCAATTTAAACCCAACATTTTATTATCTAATAAATTACATAAAAATAACCAATTTAAACCCAAAACTTTGTTATCTAAGGAGATTCTTTCAGAAAAAAAACATAAAGTTTACACATTCTAAAACATATAAGTTTAACATGTTCAAAAATGTATTAGTTTAACATATCCAAAAACATTAGTTTATCTTATCCAAAAAATATTAGTTTAACATATGAAAACATATCAGCTTAACATATTAAGCAGATATTAGTTTAACGTATCCAAAAAACATATTAGTTTAACATATCCAAAAATATTAGTTTAAGATATCCAAAACATATTAGTTTAACATATCCTAAAATATTAGTTTAAGATATCCAAAACATATTAGTTTAACATATCCTAAAATATTAGTTTAACATATCCAAAACATATTAGTTTAACATATCCTAAAATATTAGTTTAACATATCCAAAACATATTAGTTTAACATATCCTAAAATATTAGTTTAACATATCCAAAACATATTAGTTTAACATATCCTAAAATATTAGTTTAACATATCCAAAACATATTGGTTTAACACATTCGAAAACATTTTTTTAAATATATTAAACTAATATGTTTTTTGGAATATGTTAAACTAATATGCTTTTGGAATATGTTAAACTAATAAGCTTTTGGAATATGATAACCGAATATGATTTTTGGAATATGATAACCTAATATGATTTTTGGATATGTTAAAGTAATGTGTTTTTGAATATACTAAAACATATTAATTTAACATATTCCCAAAACATATTTGTTTAACATATCCCAAAATCATGCTGAAAAGAAGTTCATTGCAATGATGTACGAGGAACACATAAAACCTTCATTTCCGAAATTTGTAAAAATATATAAAAACCGATATTTTTTAAGTTATAGACATTTTTAGTAAAATCAACTTTCTTAATAAAGGATAATCGTAAAATACTTCCATACAAGAATACACTTCATCCGTACATACACACCATCAATAAGATTATGCAATAAGACAGTCAAACAAATAATATCATAAAAATGTCTGCTGCGAACCAAAACAAAACAGTCGGCAAAAAAACACCAATAATTTCTATTGTAGAAACTGACCATTTATGCAAACCTATGCCAATAATTGCTATTATAAAAACGGGACCTATATCACTACCAACACCAATAATTCTATCCAATAAAACTGAACATATATGACCACCAACACCAATAATTTCAATTGCAAAAAAAAAAACTGGATGTATATGACAACTAATACAAATAATGTCAAGGTGCAAACACCGGAGTATATAAAAACCAACACTATTGAACAAACCTGGACATATATGACAACCAATATCAATAATTTCAAAATGCAAAAAACTGGACGCATATGACAACCAACACCAATAATTTCAAGATGCAAAAAACTAGACGTATATGACAACCAACACAAATAATTTATATTGCAAAAAAACTGGACGTATATGACAACCAACAGTAGTAAATTCTAATCACAAAACTGATGGTATATGACAACTAACACCAATAATTTCAAGATGCAAAAAAACTGGACGCATATGAAAACCAACACCAATAATTTCGAGATACAAAATACTGAACGTAATAATTTATATGGAAAAAAACTGAACGTATATGACAACCAACACCAATAATGTCTATTGCAAAAAAAACTGAACGTATATGACAAACAACATCAATAATTTCAAGA
Organism: Euprymna scolopes; assembly: GCF_053919585.1. Lineage (NCBI taxonomy): Eukaryota > Metazoa > Mollusca > Cephalopoda > Sepiida > Sepiolidae > Euprymna > Euprymna scolopes. Next base: position 203,459,269 of record NC_136527.1, on the reverse strand, counting down.
GGAAAATTACTGGACGCATATGACAACCAACACCACTAATTTCAAGATGCAAAACCTAGACGCATATGACAACCAACATCAATAATTTCAAGATGGAAAAAACTGGACGCATATGACAACCAACATCAATAATTTAAAGATGGAAAAAACTGGACGCATATGACAAGCAAAACCAATAATTTCAAGATGGAAAAAACTGGACGCATATGAAAAGCCAAACCAATAATTTCAAGATGCAAAAAAATGGACGCATATGATAAGCAACACCAATAGTTTCGAGATGGAAAAAACTGGACGCATATGACAACCAACACTAATAATTTTTATTGCAAAAAACTGGACGCATATAATAAGCAACACCAATAATTTCAAGATGCAAAAAAACGGACGCATATAATAAGCAACACCAATAATTTCGAGATGCAAAAAACTGGACGTTTGTAACAACTAACACCAATAATTTCAAGATGCAAAAAAAACGGACGCATATGACAACCAACACCAATAATTTCACGATGCAAAACACAGGACGCATATGACAACCAACAAAAATAATTTCAAGATGCAAAAAATCAATTTCTTTTGTTTTATATATTTTTCATTCCCAATTTTTAATTATAATTTTAACAGTTTCTTTTCTTTAATTAATTAACAGATTAGAAATAAAATTATACATTTTTACCAACGTTTGACTCATTAAATGCTTCAAACATTTTATATATTTTTCATTCCCAATTTTAATTAGATTTTCAACTGTTTCTTTATTTAATTAAAAGATTGTAAATAAAATTATTTCTTTAAGTATATTTTTGTTCTTTTATTCATTCAAGATTGAAAGTCACAGATAAATAAACATTACAGTTGAAAATTCAGTAAAGAAATGATTATTAAAATTTCTCAGTTGTATCTTTGTGAAACATGAACAAGTTTATGACACGTGTAAAATGTGCAGATGTAAACTTTCTAAACCCGTAAACTGTATTTCGTTATTTTTATCAGATTATCATTTTACCATTCTATGTCCAGTATCAAAAGTTGTAATTCAATGCAAGTCAATCATTGGAAGCTTTCATTTCCGTACGGCAGAGGTAAACTTTGTATCTTAGGGGTTTTCACTTTCACGGTAAAGTATAGAGTCCTCTGTTCAGGTCAGGGATTATGTAGTTCACACAGTGGCGTATCAAGGGCGGGGCGGGGATCGGTCCGCCCCGGGCGAGACGTTCAAGGGGGCAGCATTTTGAGAGGGTAAAACGAAAAAATAAAAATAAATGAAAGCTAAGAAAAAATCTGAAATTTTATGCCGAAAAGGTTGTAAAACATCGGGACTTGTAGAGATATCGACATCAGAAAAATGTGTCCCTATTTTGAGAAGTTAGAAATATACAATAGAAAAAATAAATAAAATCTAATAAAAAATCGGAATTTTTTTTACCGAAAAGGTTGTAAAAACTCGGAACTTTAGGAGGTATCGAAAGCAGAAAAATGTGTCCCTATTTTACGAGCAGCCCATGTCAGGGGGCGCTGTATTTTGAGGGGGTAAAAATAGAAAATAGAAAAAAACCATAAAAATAAAAGCTAACAAAATATCTGAAATTTTATACCGAAAAGTTTTGTTTTTTTAAATCGTAACTTTTGACGTATTGGAATCGGAAACATGTTTCCCTATTTTACGAACGGCACATATCAGGTGGCGGCAGTTTGTAAGGATAAAATTGAAAATTTTTAAAAATACAAATAAATAAAAGCTAACAAACAAATTTGAAATTTTATACCGAAAAGGTTGTAAAAAAATCGGAACTTTTTGAGGTATCGGAATCGAAAAAATGTGTCTCTAATTTTCGATTCAAAAACCGATTGTTTGGCATTTATAATTTAATTCTTCTTTTTTACATTGTAGTCACCACTTATCAAGACCCGGAAGCCACTTGGGGATAAAGGTTATTGTGCATACATTAATCAATGGGATAATATCGTATTACTCTTTAGTAATGGAGATTTGATCAAATGTCTTCTTAAAGGGGCGGTTTATCAGGAATTTATTTATATTGGACTTGAAGACATCTAAGTTGTAGTCAGATAGGAAATAGGCAAACGAAAGAGAGTTCCACAGGCGTGGACTTCTAAGAAAGAAGCTTTGTTCATGGAAACTGCGTTTTGATTTAGGCAGAGATAAAGAGTGGGGAAAATTTTTGACGGTGGTTTCAGGGGACGGGTGTTTTTCGTGAAAGATTGGCGAGGGAGGACGTGAGATTGGAGCTCAGACGAGCACCTGCCACGGAAGTAACGATAAAACAAAGACAGGCTCGCGACATCTCTTCTTTGCGAGAGAGGTTGCAGGGAAGAGAAAGGGGCACCCCCACTAGGCTACGAAGTCTATTTTGTACTCTATCAAGGCAGCATAAGCTGTTTTTAGCAGCTCCTGCCCAGATGTGGCAGCAGATATCCATCCTTGGACGTACTTGGCTTTTATATAGATAGAGAATTGCATCAGCAGTGAGATATCTACTGGAGCGGTAAAAGGATCCCACCATTTGTAGTACTTACCAACACAACAAACGCCCTCGTGTTTGTGCCTTGTATAGGCATGCGCGACAACAAAACTTGGGTTTGTATAAGCAAATGCTTTATACAAGGCATTTGCCATGGATCCCTGTACGGCCTACGAAACATTTGCCACTAGGAAGCTCATGCCAGGAGAAACCGTGGACGTCTTCTTCGCGGAGCTGAAGAAACTTGCAGTTCTATTTGGCAATGGAGTGTCAGAGCAAACACTGGCGTATGCGTTTGTGGCCGGCCTTCCCACCCATGTTAAGCAACTGTTGAGGGCTTCCACCAGCGTATCTGTAACGCCCATGGAACATTTGTTAGAACGCGCTCAAGCCATTATCAGAGATGAGGAGGACCTGAGGGAACCAGTTGTAATGATGGCGCAGGCAGCCAAGACTAATGCTGAAAAGAATCCCAGTTTGAGACCCACGACCAATGGGAGATGTTTCTGCTGTGGCCAGCGAGGCAATATCGCAAGAAATTGTACTTACAAGGGGCGGCGGCGCCCGCGCTGTTTCCAATGTGGTAGTTATGGACATTTATCCCAAAATTGTGCGGGAAATGCATCAGGGGGCAGGACGTCAGCGCCGTCCTGTTCCCCGGACAAGATTTAATTGAGGCGCAACCGACAATAAATTTGTACGTGGACCAAGTGCTTTGTTCAGCTCTTCTCGACTCCGGGTGCTCACACACCATCATGAGTGCCAAGTTGTGTCGAAACTGGACAAAGCAGAACATCAAAGTAACCATAATAGGTGGCAATACGCAAGCTTGCTGTGGAGCCGGAACTGTCAAAGTCCACACAGACTCTGGTGTGGCCGCAAACATTAATGTGCTGGTGATGCGAGGGGATTTGCTGGGATTCGATGTACTGTTGGGATATGATGCTTTTAAGGCACTGGGGGGAGTGGTTATCGGAAGAGATGGGACTGTGCGATTTTTGGAAACCCCAGTGTGTGCTGCAGTTCACAGTGATCGGCCTGATTTTAAGGTGGACTACGACCCTCACCAAAAAGCATGGACTGCATCGTGGAAGTGGACAGAAGGAAGGGCGCCAACCGAACTGCAGAATAGCATTTCAGAGTACTCGATACCCGACGAGGCCCGTAATGAATACGAGAAGGAACTTGAGGCATGGATCCAGGATGGATGGCTGATCCCCTACCCCAACAAGCTGGGACCACCCAAGGGTCTGATTCCCTTAATGGCGGTAGTCCAGCATAACAAATCAAAAGTTCGTCCGGTGCTGGACTATCGTGAACTCAATAGATACATTGAGACGTACACTGCCGATGCTTACGTGTGCGCCAGCAAGCTGAGAGAATGGCACCAGAATGGTTCCAATGTGTCTATAGTAGACTTGCGGAAGGCTTATTTGCAGGTGCGAGTAGATGAGACATTGTGGCCGTTCCAGACAGTGTGGTTCCGGGGTCAGAGATACTGCCTTACTCGGCTTGGCTTTGGGCTGAATGTGGCACCGCAAATCATGAAGACAGTCGTAAATGCAGTGTTGTCCCAGGAAAAGACCACTGAGGACGCAACATCGGCCTATATTGATGATGTGTACGTCAATGAAGACGTACAATCTGCGTCGCACGTCAGAGAAAAGTTAGCTCAATTCGGCTTGGAGTGCAAGGATCGCGAACGTCTGAGGGATGGAGCACGGGTATTAGGATTGGACGTTTGCGGGAAAGACAGTACCTTACGATGGAGGCGTGGCAGTGAGATTCCAACCATCCCTGATGTTATTACGCGGCGGACTATTTTTTCCTTGTGTGGGAAACTTATTGGTCACTTACCAGCGTGTGGCTGGCTCCGAGCAGCTGTGGGCGTCATCAAACGCAGGGCAAGTTTAGTAACTACAGGTTGGGATGATGTATCTGATGATGCTCTTCTAACTCTGATGACGACAGAAACCCTAGAGAGAGTTAACAAGGAGGATCCTGCCCGTGGAGAATGGTGTGTCGATGGGGACACTGTGAATGTGTGGGTTGACGCTAGTTCTTTGGCATTGGGAGTGTTATTGGAGCAACGTGGAAATGTAATTGAAGACGAGTGCTGGCTGCGACCCGTGAATGATGCTCAACACATCAACCTTGCGGAACTGGATGCTGTTGTGAAGGGTTTAAATCTGGCATTGCAATGGCAGTCGAAGAAGTTACACCTGTACACGGATTCTCTCTGCGTCTACCACTGGGTGTCGGACACTCTCTCGGGACGAACAAGAGTCCGTACTAAGGCAGCCAGTGAGATGTTAATTCGGCGGAAGCTAAACACCCTGAAGAGTCTGGTATCAGAGTATGACCTGTCGGTGAGTGTAACGCTCGTGGCATCACACTGTAATCGTGCAGACCAACTAACCCGTGTGCCTCACAAATGGTATGAAGCTGTGAAGACAGGCGTGGAGTTTACTGCTCGATCTTGCGCAGTTGGCGCGATTAGCTCATGCCAAATACAAAGAATTCATGTGCAGAGTGGACATCCAGATATCAAAAAACTTTGTATTTTGCGAGGCGTGTTGACCCGGCAGTGACAAGGGTGGATGTCAGGCAGATCATCAAGCACTGTGAGGCATGCCAGGCTATCGATCCTGCACCTGAACAATGGCAGAAGGGGCGATTGGAAGTTGAGCATGTGTGGCAACGATTAGCGATGGATATTACCCATTACAGTGGTTAGCCTTTTCTAACCCTTATCGACTGTGGACCCACTCGTTTTGCGGTGTGGCGGCAAATGACCAGGTAGGACTCAGCGAATGTTGTCCGCCAACTGTCATCTATCTTTTCTGAGCGAGGTGCGCCGGAAGAGATATTGACGGACAACGATGCTGCTTTTTGTAGCCACCAAGTTCGGCAGTTGTTGAATGAGTGGGGTGTCCGACTACGACTGTGATGTGCTCATGTGCCATCAGGGAATGGCATTGCTGAGAGGAGCCATCGCAGCATCAAGAGAATTGCTGCCAGAAAGCAATGCACCATTACGGAGGCCACGTATTGGTATAACATCACACCAAAGGATGGGAAGACACTAACAACAGCACCGGCCAATGCCATACACAAATACCGTGTTAGGATAAAGGGCATTGACACTGTCCAACCAATCGACGAGGAGAGTCATAACAAATACAAGGTAGGGGATCCAGTTTGGGTTAGACCCCCTGGAAACCGGTGCACCACCAAGTTTAAGCGAGGACGAATATCTGGAGTGGTCAGCTAGCAGTCGGTCCTTGTTGAGGGAACCCCACGCCATGTGCGCGATCTTCGCCCGGCTAGTGAAGTACATCCCACAACTACAGAGAGCGATGAATCATCAGATGATGAGCTGCTAATGAATGAGGTCCCCGAGCAAGAGAGTGATAGTTGTAGTTCGTCAGATCAGGCAGGATCAGAACCAGAACCAGAACCACACCCAGAACCAGAAGCAGAACCAGAACCTGAATCCGAGAGTGTAAATACCACCCTTCGCAGAAGCCAACGAACTAAGAGGCCACCCCCGGAGTGCACTCTATGTGATCATTAGATCAGGGGGAGTGTAGTACTTACCAACACAACAAACGCCCTCGTGTTTGTGCCTTGTATAGGCATGCGCGACAACAAAACTTGGGTTTGTATAAGCGGAAGTCTCGAGGTTGTCAGGAATCTACAGGCACATGCGCAAGAGAAGGGATTGAGATAGTGATATAAAGGCAGGTCGAGTGAGAAGGTTGTTGTTGTTGTTGTTGTTGTTGTTGTCATTGGACGTTACAGTGACGCATGCGTTAGCAGGTGATTAAGAGGCGGTTTATTTTTGTGTGTCAAGTCGCGCACCTCGGTGAAGGTCATATAAATCGTTCACCTCGGTAAAGGTGAAGGTCATACCATTTTCCAATCGAACTTGACAACAGACGATGTACGTGTTCCATTTCAGATCAGGAGTAAAGGTCAATCCCAGAAGCTTGTCAGAACATAAAGCCTTCCCAAGATGAGAGCCATCCATTTCAATTGATGTCAGATGGGGCAGAGCGTTGATGATGTAAAGATAGGAGCTTGATTTGAGATGCATTAAAAGTAACCAGCTATCTCTTCCCCCATTGTACCACGCGCTCAAGATCAGAGGAGAGAGAATCAGAGAGAACTTTATCATTTACGGCCTTTGATGTGTTGCCATAGATGGTCGTGTCGTCAGCATAGATGTCAACGAATGATTTAAGTATGTGTGTTGGGAGATCATTAATGTAGATCAGGAAGAGAGTTGGGCCTAGGATGGACCCCAGAAGGGCTTCAGCATTAATACTGTGCGCTTCTGAAAGCAGTTGATCTATATGTACTTAGGCCATCTTATCACTCATGAGGAATACACCCCTCCAAAATACAGGCTATCATAGACATGCCTCTTCCCGAAAATAAAAAAGACATAATGATTTTTGGGACGAACAAATTACCTATATAAATTCATAGCGGAATATTCGGAGGTAACTCCACCGCTAAGAAAACTCCTACACAACGATGCACTCTGGTCATTTGAAAAATCTCAAGAGAAATTAAAATATATAATAACATTTTTTTTAATTCTATGATCCTTCTAAAGAAATAAAAGTTACCACTGATGCTGGCAATGACGTGCACGCACTTCTACAACAAAAACATAATGAAACATGGCTACCTGTATCATACGCATCACGATCGACAACTCCTGCTGAACAAAACTATTGTCCTATTGAATTGGAAACACTTAGCATAGTGTTTGCCTGTATTAAATTTCACCAATTCATCTATGGAAGAAAATCTTATATTAAAAACGATCATAAACCATTAAGGCAGATTAAAAAAAATCAATCACGAAAAACTCTCCGAGAATACAAAGATTTCTCATGGCACTCCAAAAATATGGATTTAAAGTGTTATATATCCCAGGTCGAGAATCCGTAATTGCTGATGCATTATCGCGTGCATATATATCGGACAGCACACAAGAGATACCTGATATGTTGATGGACAAATATATCCACACGATTCTAAAACAATACGACCAAAAACTTGACGTCCATAGAGATGCGTATAAAATCTGCAACGTCAAGTCGGCCAGAAAATAAAGATATACCACTCAAAATAGCGCCGTATATGCCAGTTCGGGATGAAATATCGGTTTGTGAAGGACTAGTACTAAAAGGTACACGAATAGTTGTTCCCACCTCTTTAAGAAAAGAAGTCCTACAAAAGATCCATACGGGACACTTAGGAATAGAGAAATGCATTGCACGAGCAAATGAAGTCATATATTGGATCAACGTAAATCATCAGATAACAGAAATGATAGGCACACATTGTTTAAAATCATAGAAACCAACAACCGTCAGAATCTCTAATGCACCATGAAATACCAGTAACACCATGAAATACCAGTAACACCATAAAATACCATTAACACCATGAAATACCAGTGACACCATGAAATACCATTAACACCATGAAATACTAGTAACACCATGAAATACTAGTAACACCATGAAATACTAGTAACACCATGAAATGCCAGTAACACCATGAAATACCAGTAACACTATGAAATACCAGCGACAGACATTTTTTTATTTATACAATAAAACATATTAAGTAATAATAGACTACACAACGAGATACTTTGATATCTACAAACTTGATGACTGTAAATCATGCACAGTGATTAAGAAAATAAAAACACTTTCGCAAAATTTCGTTTTCCACAAATTTTGATCAGCAACAATGGACCTGAGTTCGAATCATCAGAATTTAAAATAATTGTTTGCTAAATATTGGGATTTCAAAAACATCACGACAAGTTAGAACTATTCACAATCCAATGGAATAGTAGAAAGAAATATACAAACTATAAAAAAACACTAATAAAGCATTAAAATAATAAAGCACTGAAAAGGCAGGAAGTAGATAAAAAGTCTAAAGAACTGTCAACACTAAGCAAAGATGACACTGTTCGTATTCGGTGCCAAGGAAAATCGAGCCTGAAAGGTAAAATTGTTAAGGAAACTAAAAGAAAACTAAAAGAGCCTCGTTCATATTTAGCAAAAACAGAACAAGGAAAATATTTAAGACATAACAGGCGTCCCCTCTTAAAAACAAATGAAAATCCAACACGCAAAGTTACACACGACTATGAAAGCATATTTAATCAAGAAAAAAATCCAAGAAAAGCCGTACCACAAACGGGAACAGAAAAGAGAACAACAACAACAAACGTCACAACGAGAAGAAGAACAATTAGGCTTCCAGTCAGATACAACACTAATTAAATACATATAAAATAAAAATAAAAACTTTGTTATTTTTAGTTAAAAACTAAGATGTTATATACATCAAGTAACACGAGTTATCTCCCCTTGACTAGGACTACTCCCACCATCAATATTGCCTGCAACCTCCCACCACACAATCACGTGGTATATCGTAGTAGCAAAAACTACTACTGCTTCTTAGTTTAATAAAGCTTTTGTCTCGTTCATACGTGTTTCTCTCTCTCTCTCCTCTCTCCATGTTCTCACTAACCATTTACTAATACAGTCCACATAATACAACAAAAACCAGAAACATATACTGCAGTTTTATTGCTGTTCGCTGAGTGCGGATTGCATTTTTAAACAGGAATACTAATTTGTAAATTAAGTTTGAAATAATATGGGAAGATCAGCATAAGTTTAACTAAATCGGTTTTGATAATAATAAGTTTGATAACAATAATTTTTGATAACAATAAGTTGCAAGTTTCATAATGTAATTATAGGTACGGACAAAATGAATGCCGTTGCTCAAAATGTATAAACATTTTGACTCCTGTCATGCTGTGTTGTGCATGGATGTGTAAGAATAAAGTTGGAACACGTGTGTTTGGTTGGTAAGAAGGACACTGAATAATGGCGCCCCGTTTTATTGATTAATTGCTATGCGCATGCGTGAGTGCATACAAATGTTAGATCACGAAACCGGAACGAAAGAGTCTATATAAAAGTTACTGAAGCGAAAGAGCAGCGCTATCATTACATCTCCCTTTCTCTGAAAACAAAGATGACTAAGGTATGTAAAACAAAACAAAGAAAATGGAAAAGCTGGTTCAAGGTAGACTGCCTGAACAGCTACAGCAAAGCAGGGGATTATTCTGCCCCATGAGATGTTTGCTGGGAAGTTATGAGCGTTTGCTCACCATAAGTTCATTTTTGATGGTGGTCGTACCACCCTACCACTACGGGTACGTTTTTGAGTGTCATTTTGTATGTTTGGGGATGCACACACACAAGTGGATCCACAGACGCCACACATTTTTGTGGATCTGTGTTGGGGAGGTCTTGCGACATTTGTGGGGTAGGCGTCACTGAAATACTTCTTATGTGTTGTCGGTTTCTTCGCAGCACATGCCCATTGACATTATCAAGGAGATAGGAGCGTTGACCATCTACCTGGGATACTACAGTCGCTTGGTCCCAGCTTCCAGACAAAAGATTCTGTACCCTTACCCGTTGACCATGGTATAGGGGTGATAGATCTTCCTTAAATGCATGTCGGTCAAAATACCTCTTTTGGTTCTGCTGGCGTTGTTGGAATGTGCTGTATATCTGATCCTGGTCATGGTTGTCGTTTCTGATTTTGGTGATCAGTGGAGATTGGATTCGTCTACCCATGAGTAGTTGTGCAGAGCTTGGTATGACACTTGAAATTGGTGTGCAGCGCCAGTGCAGCCGTGCGATCTCAGGAGTTGTTCCCAACTGTTTGGCTTTCTTGAGAATATTCTAGATAGTCCTTATTTGACATTCTATGAAGGAATTCCCTTGAGGTCTCCGAAGTGACGTGGTCTCATGATAGAAGCCCCATCTTTTGGCGAATTCGCGGTAGAGATGACTTGAAAAGTGCGGTCCGTTATCGCTGACTATCTTTGATGGTATGCCAAACTCTGAAGAGATTTGGCGTGTGATGTTCACTGACACTGCTTGGTGAATGATCAGGTAGGCGTTTGACTATAGGATACTTTGAGTAATAGTCAACTATGATCAACCATTGACTTCCGTAAAGATCAAACGGGTCTGTGCCAACTACGTTCCATGGCTTTGTTGGGATGTCATGTTGCATTAGCGGCTCTTGCATTTGGGAAGGCTGATGCTGTTGACAGATACTGCATGACTTTGTGAACTGTTCAATGTCTTTGTTTATGTTTATCCAATGAACAGTGTCCTTGGCAAGGAGTTTTGTTTTCTCTTGTCCTAAATGAGCAGCATGTAGTTGTTCTAATCATCTGGTTGTAGCAGAGGTGCACCGATTTCATGTAAACTCGCATCACAGTGCATGTATATCGGTTTTTTAAGGTCCAAATAGTGGTGATGGTGTGGTTTCCACTGGAAAGCAGAGTTCTTGCGTAATAGGTCACGCAACATTGCTGTCTAGGAACTGAAGTCCTTGACAAAACGAGACAGGTATGTCATCATACCCAATAATTGTGTTATGTTGTTCAGGCATTTTCTGTAGGTCACGTACCTTCGCCGGATCTGGTTTTAGTCTGGTATGTGTGTACAGGTTTCCAATAAAGGATATTTCACGACATTTGATCTTGCACTTCTCCGATAGCGATGTTCATGAAACGTCTTAGGTTTTCGTCATGTTCCTGCTCTGTCGACCCATATATGGTGATATCGTCAGCTATATCACAAGCACCAGTGCATTTCTCGAGTATTCTGTCCATCTCGAGTTGGTAGATGTCCTGACTGACACAAAACCAACCTCGAGTTGGTAGATGTCCTGACTGACACAAAACCTTCCAAATGGTGTTTGGAAAGTTGTTAGCGGCTGACTTTCAGGGTCGAGCTTTATAGGCCAGTACCCAGACTTAGAGTCAAACTTTGAGAAGAATTTTGCTTCAGCAAATCAGTGGTTGAGCTCCTCGACAGTTGGAATTTGGTGGTATGGCCGTATGAGCTTTGTTTAGCGCACGTGTGTCTAAGCAACCCGTAATTATGTTGTCACGTTTGGTGACATAAGTGAGAGAGCTTACCCAGTTTGTGGGTTCGTTGATGCGGCGAATGACTCCTTGCGATTCCATCTTGTCGAGCTCCGATTTGATTTGTCCGCGCTTGGCTATAGGTGTTCTTTTCTATGGGTCTATGTGGCATGGAACATTGGGGTTGACAACAAGCTTGTGAGTGTTCCGAAATTCACCAATACAGTAAAATCTCTCAGGGTATAGATGCATTAGGTCAGCTACACTATTGATGGGTTGGTGCTGGGCTGAGATGGCACAGTTCATTGTCACTACCCTAAGAGCGACTGATGTTGGCATACCCAATATGGCTGCTCCTGGTATATCAACCACATAGAATTGGGTATCCAGCCATGGGGAGTTTTTATACTTGCACCTAAAAGTTGTGGTGCCATAACAGTTTATCCTGGTATGGTTGTAGGCTATTAACAGACATTGTGTTGAGGTGAGTGATCTGGGCATTGGGTTTCCAGCTTCGTCTATACTGCTAGGGTACATGTTGCGGAATATGCGGATAGGCAATGTATTTGCTTGTGCCCCTGAATCTACTTTCAGGTTGAAGGTATGAGTGCCTGGGTGGTCCGTTAGCTTGATGCTTAGATAACAAATGCCTTTAATTTGTCGGCACTGAAATCACATTTCTTTGCCAATAGTCGACATCTGTTGATGAAGGTGTCGGTTGTTTCATTTGATCTCTGCTGGTATTTTCCGAGTTCCAGTCTACAAACGCGGTGATTTGTTGCCAGTTCTAGCTGCTCCAAAAATGCAGCAAATATTATTTGTGGATCCTTGCTATTATACCGGCGTAAACCGTCTTCGTCGGTCGCGAGAAGTATTAGAGGGGCTTTATCCTCGTGTTTCGTCGCTTTGACGGTGAAGTAAAGTTCCATTCGTTGTCGAAATAGTTTGAATGATTCGGCAATACATGTCCTGCAGTCGTGCACCAATCAAAACTAGGGACTTGTAATGAAACTGTGGTCATTGCGATAAGAAAGTTTAAAGAAAAAAAGGAACGGATAATTTGTGTGGTGAGGGAGGTTAGAAAAAAGTTCGTTCAGCATGCGAGGGATTCAGAAATCGTTTTTTTTTTGTTTTTTTTTTTACTCGCTGTTTTACCGTTTTTTTTAATTGTCTGTGGCGTTATAAGATTGTGTGTTGTATGATAATATCGCTTGTCACCATGCCATGCTGTGTTTTGCAGGGATGTGTAAGAATAAGATTGGAACACGTGTGTTTTGTTGGTAAGAAGGGAACTGAATAATGGCGCTCCGCTTTATTGATTAATTGCTATGTGCATGCGTGAGTACATACAAAAGTTTGATCACGAAATCGGAACAGAAGAGTCTATATAAAAGTTACTGAAACGAAAGAGCAGCGCTATCATTACAATTTACATGCAAATTAGATACAATCAGAACGTTGGAATTGAAGTGGATAATAAACTGGTCGAGAGAAATGGCGTATTTCTTGGTATTACAGAGATTAAGGGTGATTAAGCGGAGGGAGTATAGACCTACGAGTGAGAGGTACTTGGAAGAAGTAGGGAAGGATTTCTGATTTTGATTGTATTATCGGGGTGAGCGCGAACGCAGACCCCACACTTAGAAATAGCACGTCCGAGTCGTCCACATTTGGGACGATCGCAAAGGTCAACCCAACCGCAGTGCAATGGATGGGCCTCGCTTTGGGGGAACGACCTTAATGATCACCGTTATTCCTACGTAAGGTAGAATTTGTGTGCTTAGCCACTGAGCAAATTAGGCACAAAGCCGTTTTTTAATGTGGAGAGAGAGGGAGGAGGGAGGGAAAAGGGAACCGGGCCTTATTTACGTAAGGTAAGTATAATTGTTTGTGGTGCCTACCACTGTTTTTATATCACACTTCTATACTTGCCACCGACAAACACCAATAAAAAACTAAAATACCTCCATATAAGTCTCACCAATATCAGTAGATCAAAACTTTTTCATTCACTAATAACAATAATCTATAACAAATAATTTACTATCATTTAAACGTACCAACAGTTTTACAAAATACCTCAATTCTTAACGGGAACTTACATTTTACTGTAATATTCAATGTAAAGGTCGTTTACATGTGAACAACATAAATTCATAATCTTTTCAATGAGAACAAATACAAACGAATGAAAACTTTTAGAATTCAAACCAAAGCACTAACAAAAACAACCACATATTTATGTAATTAAATCGAACAGTTTTGTATGTCATTAAATGGCAATTTTACAGTTTAATGAAGACATTAAAAATTGAAAATATTGACAGAAAAGAGTTATAATTTACGTACCCGTTATGGAATGAAGTTCTCCTTAGAAATAACTTAATTTGATCAAGTATATATATTTTTTACAGAGGAAAATCAAATTTTAATGAAATCGATATATTATCGCCATTTGACTATTTAGGGACATAAGTAGGGATGGCTTTAAACGAATGATTAACAAAGGACCAAAATTAAAATATATTTTTTAAACTTTGTAAAATAAATGAAAAAACAATTATCTTAGTATTTTTCTGCTCTTGTTTTAAGCGATCATTGGGGTTATCTCCCCTTGGTGTTACTCGATCGATCTCATTAAAATTTAATCTTTTCAATGAGAACAAATGAAAAAACTGCTTGATCAAATTAAGTGATTTTTTTTTCCTGAAAACTTTATTCCATAACGAGTACGTAAAATATAATCTTTTTAATATTTTCATTTTTGATGCCTTGATAAAAATGTACAAGCACCCATTAATTATATCAAAGCACGGATGAAATAAAATTTAAAAAAATACGATCTGAAGTGTTATTTCGCCTTACATGAGCAGTAATTTAAAAAATGCCAATAGACGCTATATATATTTTTTTCATATGTTAATCTCTAGGTGTATCAGAATTTGGGGAGGTGGGGGAATTTTTGACACCCCTAACACAAAACTGCGAATAAAATATAAACAAAAACTCGTAATTTCTTTTTTAAAAGTGGGTTGTTTATTTTCTTTAAGGAAGATACTTCCAAAATAAACTATTAAAGTTGTATAAAAAGTAATAGAAATAGTATTTTTTTATTTTTTAAAAACAGTAATGAAATCAAGTGAATTTTACGAGTTAAGTATTTTTCAATTTTTAAACTTTTAAAAATCTATAAAAAAATTTCTATTGATTAAATTCTTACGATATTTTCAGGGTCAATGTGAAATATTATGCTCTTTCCAATAAACCGAATATAATATTTAAGACAAATGGTTTTTAATTCACGCGTCCCCCATTTTGAAATGTCTATTAAAAATTAAATAATTAATTTACACACCAAAGTTTTATATATCACAAATTGAAGATAAAAGATCAATAAATAATATATAAAAATTTAAAAAAAAGAAGTGTTTTTTTAGTAATTTACATGTAAAGTCCAAAGTTTAAACCCCTTTTTTTTTAAACCACGTTTTTTTTAGATGAAACCTTGGTCCTTGCTCCTTTAATTGAAAAAAATGATCTTAATGTTTAAGGTCTGCATCCATCCTTTCGTATGCTGTAGCGTAATTGATGTGCACGATCTGGCCATTTCCTTTTGAAGGAATGATTTAATATCTGCGTGCACATTATACAGCTCCAAACATCGAAGTATCCAGGAATGAGGTAGACTGTCAAAGACCTTTTTGTAATCAATCCAGGCCATTGACAGATTTGTCTTCTTCTGCAGTCTTCTAGTATTGTTCTATTTACAAGGAACTGTTGTCTTGTGCAAAGTTTTCCTCGTACACCTTCTCATTTTCGAGGTAATCGCCAGCAACCAGATGGTCGTATGTTGCATCAGCGATTATAACTGTAATCTCTGTCGTTGTAAGGCAGCAGATTGTCGATATTTGTTTGCCATGTGGGTGTCCTCATTTTTTAGAATAAGTGATGTACTGCCTACAGTAAGCCACTCAGGCGGTTCGTCATCACTACTGATGATTCTATTGAATGCCTTGGCATAGTGATGATGAAAGGTGCTCACTTCTTTCAGCCAGAGATTTGGTTTGTGGTCTATTCCTGGGGTCTTTAAATTACTACATTGAGCTACATTCCTGCAGACATCTTCCTTGGTAATTCTAAGAGCTGGCATCTTTTCTTTCTCCTTGTTCTTCCCTTTGCTGGTACTTATCCAATTGTTTTCTGATGTACTTTAATGTACTCATAGAGTGGCCTCCAGAAGTTTTCAACTTCCTGAGTTAGTGAGGAGCTCACCTTTTTTTCCTTCTCTATAGATCATTCTTGGATTTGTTGCAAAAAGTTTATCCTTTTTCCTTCAAAGTTTTTGCTTTTATTTTTTTATTTGTGCAACTAAGGTTTTTATTTCAGCTAAGGTTTTTATTTCAGCTAAGGCTTTTATTTCAGCTAAGGCTTTTATTTCAGCCTGATGTACTAACATCTTAGCTCTTAGCTGTGCTTTGTCTTGGAGGGAATAATACGTTTTCAACTTATTCACATTATTATTTAGTTTTTCGCCTGGGGTTTCACAGGACAGGAATTAAGATATCTGGGGAGTTTCCTTTCGGATTTTATCTATTTTCTGGTGGAGTTTTCTTCTCCAGGCTGAATTATATGATTTAGTCTTTATGTTTCCTCTTTTACTCTCCTGGTGTTGAAGTAATAATATACCATGCTCCCCCGTATATTGTATTATTTATTTCACTCAATGTGGCATAAATGGCAGTGATCCTTGTGAGGCCATCATTGGCTTTTGAAACAAGCATCTTGAAGGCTTTATTCATATTAAGTTTTTAAAGTCTGGGTCGATCTCCAACAGCCAGACACGGTGCCATTTCTATCCTGTTTACCAGCTCTTCCTCTAGTTCCAACTGGTCCACGTCCAGTGTCACATGTTGAAGTGGGATATACTGTTGGCATGTCTTCCCATATTTTAATTGTATTGGGTCTGTTGGGAGTGATTCCTGTGGAGATGTTGCATTATTTGATGAAGTGATACATCGGGTACATTTTTGGTTTGCTTTTGGTAGTCATGTAAGACTTGAATTCGTTGACATTGTCTCACTGAGCTGTGTCAGGTGAGAATTTGTTGTAGTGTCTTCTTGATTGGTTTGGCAGACCTTGGGTATAGAGGAGATTGCTGATTGGGCAAGTGTCGTTTTTAGCCATTTCATGGACATCCTTTTTTAGCTGAGATATTTTAAAAAGACATTATTCTAAAAAAATTAGACTTCCGACATCTTTTTTTATTGAGATATTTGTTCCACAGAAAAGACATTATTCTAAAAAAATTAGACTTCTGACATGTTAACTTTTTTTCTTCTTAATCTCTTTCTTCTTTGGGCAGTGGTGCTTAAAATAATTTGCCATTGCTTACAACTTTCTGTGAGTTTTTGATATTTTATATATGCATATTCCATTGACCAAATCAATGTCCAATTTTCCTCCCTTAGATATGGGTAGTGATGTTTTTTCTTTTGTCAAGGGATAAGATTTTAATTGAGCCTCAAATACTGTTTCTCCCCCCCCCATTTTTGATACTTTAAATATGCGAAACAGTGGAAAATAATCTTCGTCTCCTCAAGAAACCAATTTATTACTTGGTTATTAATGTCTTTTTATAGTAGTCTTTGTTTGCTCTCGCCGGATTTCAGGACTAGAATTTGACTGGTCTTATATTGTGTCCAGCTTAGTGTTGATACTTGTGGCAACACACCTAGGAGAAGATGCACCGTTATTTTCCTATGACCCAGTGCTATGCTTAGGAAATCCTGCAAGTTTGTTGATTTACTTTTATTTTTAATTCCCAATTTGATTCGAATATGTGATCAGAGTTTACTTCAAATTGAAAATTAAAAGTATCCTTATACCAGAGTTCCTGTACAGAGAGACAAAGACACCCGGGATTTGTTTCTAGTAGGCATTCAATTCTCCTCAATGTGAGTTCTACTATGTGTAACGAATGTTGATGTTTGAGAACAAGAATATTTAGACACTTCACAAGAAGGTGGGGTTTCCCCAGTGTGAGTTCTCATATGTGTCACTAATGCTGAGTTTTGAGAACAAGAATATCCACACACATTACAAGAATATGGCTTTTCCCCAGTGTGAGTTCTCATATGTGACGCTAAATGGTATTTTCGAGAACAAGAATATCCACATACTTCACATGAATGTGACTTTTCCCCAGTGTGAGTTCTCATATGTCTCACTAATGATGATTTGTAAGAACAAGAATATCCACACATTTGACAAGAATGTGGCTTCTCCCCAGTGTGAATCATCATATGTGATACTAAATGCGATTTTCGAGAACAACAATATCCACACACTTCACAGGAATGTGGCTTCTCCCCAGTGTGAGTTCTCATATGTGCCACTAACTGTGATTTTTCTGAACACGAATATCCACACACTTCACAAGAATGTGGCTTTTCCCCAGTGTGAGTTCTCATATGTCTCACTAATGCGGATTTGTGAAGAGAAGAATATCTACAAATTTTACAAGGATGTGGCTTTTTTTCAGTGTGAGTTCTCATATGTGTCACTAATGATGATTTGTGAGAACAAGAATATCCACACATTTCACAAGTATGTGGCTTCTGCCAAGTGTGCGTTCTCATATGTGAAACTAATGATAATTTACGAGAACAAGAATATCCACACACTTCACAAGAATATGGCTTTTCTCCAGTGTGAGTTCTTACATGTCTCACTAAATTTGATTTTCCAGAAAAAGAATGTCCGCACACTCTACAAAAATGTGTCTTTTCCCCAGTATGAGTTCTCATATGTCTCACTAATGCGGATGTTGTAGAACAAGAATATCCACACACTTCACAGGAATATGGCTTTTCCCCAGTGTGAGTTCTCAAATGTGTCACTAACTGTGATTTTTGTGAACAAGAATATCCGCACACTTCACAAGAATGTGGCTTTTCCCCAGTGTGAGTTCTCATATGTATCACTAACTTTGATTTTTGTGAACAAGAATATCCGCACACTTCACAAGAATGTGGCTTTTCCCCAGTGTGAATTCTCATATGTGTCACTAAATTTAACTTTAGAGAACAAGAATATCCACACACTTCACAAGAATATGGCTTTTCCTCAGTGTGAGTTCTCATATGTATCACTAACTTTGATTTTTCAGAACACGAATATCCACACACTTCACAAGAATGTGGCTTTTCCCCAGTGTGAGTTCTCATATGTATCACTAACTTTGATTTTTCAGAACACGAATATCCACACACTTCACAGGAATGTGGCTTTTCCCTAATGTGTATATTCATATTTAAATAAATTTTAACTGGAGCAAGATTTTCACCACCAAGTTATAAACATTATGACATTTCCTAACTGTTTCAGTTTTAATCTGGAGTTGTTTATCCAAGTAAGATTTTATGCTAAATAAATTTCAATTTGTATCACTTACTTTATTATATAAGAGATATTTCGTAGTATAAAAGTTAAAATATTTTCGTTTGTAAATTAGCAGATTTTTCTGAAATGTTAAATTCGATATCTTATTATTTATAAAAACATTAAACAAAAATTTCACAAATTTAAATATGTGTGATGTTCTTATCACTATTTGTAAAACAATCCAGATAAAAACAAATAAAATAACTCTTCACACATATCTGGCTTACAATGTTGTGTGCAGTTGTTTTTGTTGTCTGCCACGTAAGGAAATAATTGTGTATACAATACTGTTTAAGGAGAAGGATGGTCCCTTAATATTCATTAAAAACATTCCAGCAGGAACATCTGCAAATAAAAAATAAATGAAATTAAATATTTTAATATCATTGTTTATTTTAATCCTGTCAAGAAAACAAGAAACATAACTTTATAAAACATGTAAAAATCACAGAAATGAACATTTAATTCACATTCATATGGTTTAAATGTTTAATACTATTCATATTATTTTAAAATTGATAAAAGAATTATGCAATTAATAAAGTGAAATAAACAATAATATAGTAAGAATTTGTAGGAAAAATAAGCATACAACTACCATAGTTGCTACTGAAATTAATAACAAATATATTGATAATAATAGAAATATAATAAGTTTATAATACAGGAAAATGAATATAAATACTCAGTAAATTAAAGTTAATACAAATCGATATATAATCTAGTTACTTAGCAATGGATACTAATATGGTCTTTTAAAATAGCTTTCGTTTTAAGTCATGTGTGTGGAAATAATAAATCTCTAAAAATGGTATTACATTTAGAAAGTCATTTTTTTTCTATTTTAAGGAATATAGTTTTGAGATATTTTATAGTGAATTGTTATAGGCAATGAAAACAGACGAAATAGAGCTGCACAAGTCTACAGATTTGAATAGAAAGGTACTTGAATTGGAAGATGTATTATAACGAGGTACCTTTTTACATAACAACTTATCAAAGCCCAGAGACCACTTGAAGATAAGGGTTAAGAGTGTACAGTAGTCAGATAGAGATAAAGATAAAACTCATATATCTACAGCTTTGAATAGAACGGTACTGGAATATGATGATGTATTATAACGAGGTACCTGAACAGAGAATTAATGAAGAGTAACATTAGATCAACAAGTCAAACAAGTTAATCTTTGTTTCTGTATCTTGCCGATATTTAATGTGCATTAATTGTCGGTCATGGTTTGTGTAGACAGAGCGGCAAGCACAGCTTACCGTAGTGAATTTGTCCTTACCACCAGCTTGTTAATGACTTTAAAGTATTTCTCTCTTTACCGTTGAATGTTTTGAGGGTTGTTAATGTTTTCATATGATTATTATTATTATTGAGTTTGTTATATTAAATTAAATATTATTACATATAATTATTGTTGAGGTTTTATATTTTAGTGATGAATGTTTTGAGGGTTGTTACACTTAATGTTTTATCTGCTGCAATCAATTTTACATGTCGTTTTACATTTTCTATTTCTTCTCGTGTATTTCTCGTGTCTGAAAATAACAACGAAATAGTGGCAAAACCAAGAGATAAATATATAATTTCTTCCAAAAAAATCACAGCTTCTGGCAGTTAAACTTTTAAAGCAAGATTTGTAGCGAAAGGTTTCTCACAAATTCCTGGAGTGGAATATTGTGCAACATTTTCACCAACGACAAATTTAACCACAATTAGAATTTTATTACAACTTGCCACGCAATACGATTAAAAAATACATCAAATGGATGTAAAAAATGCTTATTTACATGCTCCGATTGACAGTGAAATCTACATTTACCCTCCAGAGGGATTTAAAATGAAAAATAAAAATTGGGTATGAAAATTAAATAAATCGTTATATGGATTAAAACAAAGTGCACACAGTTGGAATTTAACACTCCATAATTATTTAATAGAACAGGAATTCAAACAATGTCCCATAGACGCGTGCATGTATACGCAAAATGTAGGTAATAAATTGTTGATTTTGTTTTTTTGGGTTGACGATATATTACTCGCCTCAAACTGTAAAAACACTTTAAGAGATGTTAAAAATGAATTAAATAAAGATTTTTAAATGGCCGACCTTGGACGACTGTCATGGTTCCTCGGTATAAAATTTACCTGTAAAAATGAATCTATAACTATGAACCACTCACGATACATTGAAAAAATTCTGCTCAAGTTCAGAATGCAAGATTGTAAGCCGTGTTCAACTCCCGTCGAAATGGACATAAATAAAAATATAGGGACCGAAACAACATTCATAGATAACCGAATATACAGGAAAATGGTAGGAAGTCTCATCTACTTAATGACCGTAACAAGGCCTAACATATGTTACACTGTAACAAAGCTATCTCAAGACTTATCGAAACCGACAATTAAAGACCTTAATCGTTCAAAACAGATCCTTCGTTACCTAAAAGGAACCAAGGAACAATCTTTAAGATTTAAAAAAATCCACATATCCTCTAAATTTAGAAGGCTTCTCGGATTCAGATTGGGCTAACTCTGAGGATAGAAAGAGTATAGTGGGGTATTGTTTTAGACTATCAAAGACTGGACCTATGATCTCTTGGAAAACTAAAAAGCAACAAATTGTTGCACTTTCTACTTTTGAAGCAGAATATGTGGCTCTTACTCATTCCGTGCAGGAGGCAATTTTTCTGAACACCCTTCTAAAATCTATTTTAAAATCAGATCTAAGTAAAAAAAACCCTATAGTAATGCATTGTGATAATCAGAGCAATATCTTATTAGCAAATAATTCTATGATTCATCAAAGGTCGAAGCATATTGATATCACATATCATTTTATAAGGGATGAAATAAGAAAAAAACTATTACTCTAACTTATGTTACGTCTGAGAATAATATAGCCGACATTTTCATTAAACCTATAAAAAGAATAAAATTAAGACATTTTATAACCCAACTTTTTGGAATCTAATTATGAATAAATCTCTTTTCAGAAACCCAAAAGGAGAAGCATGGACAGTTTTAATCACACCAAAAAAAAATGTAAATTGTCTCGGGCACGGCGTTAAACTGCGACCAAATACTAACCAAATTAACCAATTAATACCTAACATAATGTTTCCAGTTTTTGGTACAAAAAAAGGCCACTTGTTAAAACTCTTTTCTAAACTTCCTATTTTGTATCTTTTTTTGGCAAAACAAAAATTGTATATTTGTGAATTTTGTGCATATGTTTATATATATTTGAAAAGTATTCTATTTGTATGTTTATATATATTTAAAAAGTGTTCATTTTTACATGTATCCAAAAAAAAGTGGGCTCTTTTTGCACACATTATACCAATATATTAATACTTTTTGACAGATGAGAATAAAGACAAATTCCCATAAAATCAGAAGAAAATGAAAAAAAAAACAATTATTTTATTGGCTTATTTTTCTTCGTTCATTTTTTTTTTATTTATTTTTCTTTTCTTAAGTGAAACCAAAATTGAATGTGAAAGGAGTTTTCCATTATATCAAAAAAGGGGGGGGGGGTAAAAAGTTTTTGACTGCTTATGGGGGTATATATTTAAATGCTGCCCACATCAGCATTATGTGGCACAAGGCCGGAAAGAAGGGGCACTCCCGCAATTTTAAAAAATTGCCTGAGTAACCCCGTCGGCATTCACCGGTCGAGGCGCCTCAGGCAGCAAGCAATAAACTTGCCCCAAACTTGCCCGGTGGCAAGGTCTAGGAGGGTGATCCTCCTAGGTATTACCCAGGCGGCGTACCTTAGTCCAATAGGTGTTGGGCCGGTTCCCGGCCTCTCACCTGTTGGGCTGAGTGTCAAGTGACGAATCCTTGACGTGTACTACCCTGTCTCCCTGCAGCCAAAGCCGCGAGGAGACACATCCCATCACAAGGAACTTGTGATAGGCGGTATGAGACGAATGGATTCGCTAATCATTTTTATAACCAACGGCTGTGCTAAACAACCAGTCAAAACGTCACAAAATTATTATAAAATCGTCGAATTTTGTGATTCAATAAGTTCACCATTTGCTACATCACGGACCACATTTAATTCTTTGCCGCCATCTTGGTTACTGATCTGAACTACGCCGCCATCTTTGTTCAACATAATATCTCAGAACTTAAGAGGTTAACTACGTGACAGACCGCATTTGATCTTGGTCGCCATCTTGGTTACTGATCTGAACTAAGCTGCCATCTTTGTTCAACACAAATGTCTCAAAACTTAACAGTATAAAATATCATTTCATATAATTATCATTATTGAGTTTTTTAATCAAATATTATTTCATATGATTATCATTATTATTGCGTTTTTATTGAATTAAATTTTATTTTAAATGATTATCATTATTATTGAGTTTTTATTGAATTAAATATTATTTAAAATGATTATCATTATTATTGAATTTTATTGAATTAAATATTATTTCATATGATTATCATTATTATGGACTTTGTTGTATTGAATTAAATAGAATTTCATATGATTATACTTATTATTGTGTTTTTTTTTAATAAAATAGGTTTATATAATTATCATTATGTTTTGGGGGAATCACCCTCCAAATGATCTTTTTAACATGGGGATCACCACTTATCAAGGCCCGGAAGCCACTCGGGGATTATGGTTATTTTGTGTACAATAATCAATGGGATAATAGCGTAGTAATAGTTGCTATTAGAGATTTGATAAAGTGTCTTACTTAAGTGGGCGATTAATCAGGAATTTGTTTACATTGGACTTGAAGACATCCAAGTTGTAGCCAGGTGGGAAACAGGCAAACGGAAGAGAATGCCACAGGCCTGCACTTCTCAGAAAGAAGCTATGTTCATGGAATCTACGTTGTGATTTAGGCACAGATATAAAGTGGGGGAAATTTTTCACAGTGGATTCAGCTAGACGGGTGTTTTTCGTGAAAGATTGGCGAGGGAGGACCAGAGATTGGAACTCGGACGAGCACTTGCCATGGAAATAACGATAAAACAAAGACAGTCTCGCAACGTCTCTTCTGTGGGAGAGAGGTTGCAGGGTAGAGAAAAGAGCATCCCCCACTAAGCCACGAAGTCTATTTTGTACTTTGTCAAGGCAGGATAGGCTGTTTTTAGAAGCTCCAGCCCAGATGTGGCAGCAGTACTCCATCTTTGGACGTACTTGGCTTTTATATAGATAGAGAATTGCATCCGTAGTGAGATATCTTCTGGAGCGGTAGAAGGATCCCACCATTTTCTCAGCGGCCAGGGCAACAGACTTGATATACACGTTTAATTTCAGATCACGAGTAAAGGTCAAACCTAGGAGCTTCTCAAAACATGAAGCCTCCCCAAGACGAGAGCCATTCATTTCAATTCATGCTAGATGAGGAACAGAGCGTTGATGATGTAAAGGTAGGAGCTTGGTTTTAGATGCATTAAAAGTAAGCAGCCATTTCTTCCCCCACTGAACCATGCACTCAAGATCAGAGAAGAGGGAATCAGAGAGAGCTTTGTCATTTACGGCCTTTGATGTGTTGTCATAGATGGTCGTGTCATCAGCATAGATGTCAATGAATGATTTAAGTATAGAGATAAAGAATTGCATCAGTAGTGAGATATCTTCTGGAGCGGTAGAAGGACCCCACCATTTTACCAGCAGCCTCGGCAACTTTATATACATGTTCCATTTCAGATCAGGAGCAAAGATCAAACCTAGGAGCTTCTCAAAACATGAAGCCTCTCCAAGACGAGAGCCATCCATTTTAATTGATGCTAGATGTAAGCAGCCATTTCTTCTCCCACTGAACCACGCACTCAAGATCAGAGGAGAGGGAATCAGAGAGAGCTTTGTCATTAACGGCCTTTGATGTGTTATTATAGATGGTCGTGTCATCAGCATAGATGTCAACTAATAATTTACGTATGTGTTTTGGAAGATCATTAATGTAGATCAGGAAGAGAGTTGGGCCCATGATGGACCCCTGAGGGACTCAAGCATTAATACTGTGGGCCTCTGATTGCTGCTCATCAACCACTACTCTTATGAACCTATCAGAGAGAAATGATTTAATTATTGAGAAAACATTTCCAGTTATACCTTAGCTGGAAATCTTGTGAAGTAGGCCCTTATGCCAAACCTTATCAAAGGCCTTTGATAGTTCAAAAGCAATTGCCCTAGATAGAAAGCCTTTGTCAAGAGATTCACTAATCCTATGGGATAGAACTGTTAGCCCATCAGCTGTAGATCTAACAAACGAAAACCATATTGCATGTCACTAAGGAGGTTATTTCTGCTGAGGTGGTTGGCTATTTAATATGGATTCCAGTAACGTACTCATGACACACAAGAGACTTATTGGTCTGTACTGAGAGGGAGATGACTTATCACCTGAGTTCTTAAATACAGGGCATACTGACGAGGTTTTCCAGGGTGTTGGAAAGCACTTCTCCTTAAAGCAACGCTTAAACAGTTTTGTAAGTATAGGGGCAAGTTCTGGTCGAAGCTTTTTCAACACTATAATTGGAATACCGTCTGGGTCAGTTGCTTTACTGGAATCAAGGTTTTGATTAGTTTGGCGACCTCGTGCACAGATATTTTTATGTTGGATAGTGTGTTGTCTGTTGTGGAGGAAATATGGGGAGTTGATTACCTTCGTCGGATAGGGTAGAGTTAGCTGCAAAGTTCTTGGAAAATAGTTTGGCCCTGTCTGATGATGATGAGATGACGTCAGGTCCATTGATTATGGTTGGGATAGAACGTAGGCATCTGTTCAGGATCCTGTTTGCTATTTGCCAAAACTGGTGGGAACCAAGCCGCTGTTCAGCTACTTTGGATTTAACGGACAGAGCATATAGCTCTCTTGCATTTTTTATTACTCTTTTACAGTGGTTGCTGGATTTATTGAAAGCAGCTTTAGTCTCAGTACATTTATTACGTTGGTAGCTATGGAAAAAGTGATTTCTGTGCGCAATGGCAGCAACACATTCTGGGGCGAACCATGGCTGGCTGTTAGGTTTTTGTTTTTATTTTTTGGATGGTATAGATCGGTCTATGCCTACAATTAACCATTCCGTCAGGTCTAATAATATAGAGGACACATGATTTTTAAACATGGAATGCAGAGGTAGATCAGATATGAATTTATGGAAGCTATTCCAGTCAGTCATAGACTATCGGTATAAAGTACGGTGGAGAGGTACATCTGAAGACTTATTTTATTCCATTTTTATCTTAACTGATACAACTGTGTGGTCGGAGGGTCCCAGCGGAGATAGAACGGAACATGAACATACCTCGGGGAAGTTGTGAGAAAAAGGTCTAGAAGGCTTGCATACTGACCAGTAGTATCGACCACACGTGTGGGTTCATGAACAATCTGAGTGAGGTCATAGGCAATGGCAAAATCATCTGTCTTATTTGAATGGGTCAGCCATTCCACATTATGGACATTGAAGTCACCGCAAATGTGAATGTTAGCTGAAGGATGAGCAGACAGGATGAGGTCAATTTTCTCAGATATACTCTTAAGGACAGTAACCCCATTGTTGTGGGGGCGAAATATGAATGTGGTGGTGTAAGCAAGTGCAACCCCGAAAGCACATATAAGGTAAATTAGGGTCTTCTCTGGAGATATCTCTACCACACAGGAAGCCATCTTTAATGTATATTCCATGCCCAATGTCAGTTTTAAATGTTAAGTTAGATTATTCTTTTATTATGAACTCATCTAGGGAAGTGGTCGGCCCTTATGCCAGTTTTGCTTAGAAAGAGTAAGTCCGGTTTCGTCTTCTGTAATTGGGTTTCAACCCCTGGAAAGTTGGAACGTAGACCCCTGATGTTGGAGAAGGAGACATGGTAGTAGGGGGTCTACGTTGGAGGATGGGGTTCTAGGTTTATTAGTGTGTTGTTTTTCTTAGATATTTCAAGTTGAGTTTTTGGAGTTTGTGGAACAAGTCGACAGACTTGGTTAGAGTAGAGTTTTTTGTAAGGAAAAGGTGGTTGATACATCCCTAAAAAATTAATGACACTGTTACAAAAATAAAATGAAAATTAATACTGTTCAATAAAAAAGTTAATGACACTGTTATAAAAATAAATGAAAATTAATATTGTTCAATAAAATATTAATGACACTGTTATAAAAATAAATGAAAATTAATATTGTTCAATAAAATATTAATGACACTGTTATAAAAATAAATGAAAATTAATATTGTTCAATAAAATATTAATGACACTGTTATAAAAATAAAATGAAAATTAATATTGTTCAATAAAATATTAATGACACTGTTATAAAAATAAATGAAAATTAATATTGTTCAATAAAATATTAATGACACTTATAAAAATAAATGAAAATTAATATTGTTCAATAAAATATTAATGACACTGTTAAAAAAATAAAATGAAAATTAATATTGTTAAAAAAAGTTAATCACATGTTATAAAAATAAACTAAATGAAAATTAATATTGTTAAAAAAAGTTAATCATATGTTATAAAAATAAACTAAATGAAAATTTTGTTCAATAAAAATGTTGTTCTTGAACACACACACAAAAATGTTATAAAAAAATGACAAAAAATAGTTTGGTAAATTTTTATCATCTAATCCAGCATAGTTTACAACTTTAAAAATTTTAGTTTACTTTTTATTATATTTAAACAGTCTTAAAAGTATCTGCAAAAAAGGAATAAGATTTAAGATTAGGAGATCAGTTTCCTAAATAAAATTTAATCTAAATGATACCCACTTTATGACCAGTTGGCAGTCAGCAAGACACGTCATCATTTGCAGTTTCTAATAATTGTGGCAGAAGTGAGAGGAACATATCGGGTGTGGGTTTTTTATGTTTTGTGGATTAGACTCTACATGTAAAATATTCTGTACTTTCACCTAACAAATTAATAAACACAAGATACGTTTGTAACGTTTTTGGGGATTAGAGTTCACACGTTGTTAACTATTCTGTACTTTCACCTAACAAATGATTAAACAAAAGATATAAAAATGTCATTATTCAATTTCTTATTATTATTTAGATTCACAGAAAAAACATTTTTTTATTTGTTTGTTGTATTTTGTGTTCTGTTTCAAATAATAAAAAACACTCTTCGTTAATAAAAACGTTATTATTTAGAAAGCTATTCTTACCAAGAGAGGAGATCCCTGCTAGCTAATTTGTACTTTCTCCAAAAACTTCATAAACAAATGGTACATCATCAACTATTAAAAAAAAACACAAAAATAAAAATTACAAATAATAATCAATGAATGTTAGTTGCATGATAAGTTTTGTGTTTTAACTTATTTTAAAGCGTTTATTTACTTCAAAAATAATTTCTCGCAGGATTTACATTAGAACAAGAAAAAATGCCTGAACTTAGACAGTCATTTGGGAGTCCCGATAATCATATACAAATCAAACTTTAAACAAATTGCTCGAAGAAAGCTACCCAATAAATGTCACAGTGACACATTTGCATATTTGTTATGGCAAACAATATTAAATATTAGGTGAAAGTACAGAATAGTTAACAACATGTGGCTTTTAATCCTCCCCTTCTGAAATCAAAACAAAGATCGATATGAGGTCTTCCCTCTCCACTTCCCTCACCACAAAAATTTTAGCTGTGAACGATTAAATGTCTCGTTGACTGCAATGTATAGTAGGTTTTCAATGTATCTTAAATTTATATAACAAAATCTTAAATATTTAAAATGGGTGTGTTCTTTTTTTAATTCTATTTTTCAAGAGGTTTTAAATTGCTTTTCAGACTTAATGGCAAACAAAAAGTAGAATTTGATTTTTTTTTTAGCAATAACAATAAACCTATGTTGTTTCGATTGTAAATATTTACCAATTATTTTTTTAGCAATAACAATAAACCTATATTGTTTCGATTGTAAATATTTACCAATTATTTTTTTAGCAATAACAATAAACCTATGTTGTTTCGATTTTAAATATTTACCAATTATTTTTTAGCAATAACAATAAACCTATGTTGTTTCGATTGTAAATATTTACCAATTATTTTTTTAGCAATAACAATAAACCTATGTTGTTTCGATTGTAAATATTTACCAATTACTTTTTTAGCAATAACAATAAACCTATGTTGTTTCGATTGTAAATATTTACCAAATATTTTTTTTAGCAATAACAATAAACCTATGTTGTTTCGATTGTAAATATTTACCAATTATTTTTTTAGCAATAACAATAAACGTATGTTGTTTCGATTGTAAATATTTACCAATTATTTTTTTTAGCAATAACAATAAACCTATGTTGTTTCGATTGTAAATATTTACCAAATATTTTTTTAGCAATAACAATAAACCTATGTTGTTTCGATTGTAAATATTTACCAATTATTTTTTTAGCAATAACAATAAACCTATGTTGTTTCGATTGTAAATATTTACCAATTATTTTTTTAGCAATAACAATAAACCTATATTGTTTCGATTGTAAATATTTACCAATTATTTTTTTAGCAATAACAATAAACCTATGTTGTTTCGATTTTAAATATTTACCAATTATTTTTTAGCAATAACAATAAACCTATGTTGTTTCGATTGTAAATATTTACCAATTATTTTTTTAGCAATAACAATAAACCTATGTTGTTTCGATTGTAAATATTTACCAATTATTTTTTTAGCAATAACAATAAACGTATGTTGTTTCGATTGTAAATATTTACCAATTATTTTTTTAGCAATAACAATAAACGTATGTTGTTTCGATTGTAAATATTTACCAATTATTTTTTTAGCAATAACAATAAACCTATGTTGTTTCGATTGTAAATATTTACCAATTATTTTTTTAGCAATAACAATAAACCTATGTTGTTTCGATTGTAAATATTTACCAATTACTTTTTTAGCAATAACAATAAACCTATGTTGTTTCGATTGTAAATATTTACCAAATATTTTTTTTAGCAATAACAATAAACCTATGTTGTTTCGATTGTAAATATTTACCAATTATTTTTTTAGCAATAACAATAAACGTATGTTGTTTCGATTGTAAATATTTACCAATTATTTTTTTTAGCAATAACAATAAACCTATGTTGTTTCGATTGTAAATATTTACCAAATATTTTTTTAGCAATAACAATAAACCTATGTTGTTTCGATTGTAAATATTTACCAATTACTTTTTTAGCAATAACAATAAACCTATGTTGTTTCGATTGTAAATATTTACCAAATATTTTTTTTAGCAATAACAATAAACCTATGTTGTTTCGATTGTAAATATTTACCAATTATTTTTTTTAGCAATAACAATAAACCTATGTTGTTTCGATTGTAAATATTTGCCAATTATTTTTTTAGCAATAACAATAAACGTATGTTGTTTCGATTGTAAATATTTGCCAATTATTTTTTTAGCAATAACAATAAACGTATGTTGTTTCGATTGTAAATATTTGCCATTATTTTTTTAGCAATAACAATAAACGTATGTTGTTTCGATTGTAAATATTTGCCAATTATTTTTTTAGCAATAACAATAAACCTATGTTGTTTCGATTGTAAATATTTACCAATTATTTTTTTAGCAATAACAATAAACCTATGTTGTTTCGATTGTAAATATTTGCCAATTATTTTTTTAGCAATAACAATAAACGTATGTTGTTTCGATTGTAAATATTTGCCAATTATTTTTTTAGCAATAACAATAAACCTATGTTGTTTCGATTGTAAATATTTACCAATTATTTTTTTAGCAATAACAATAAACGTATGTTGTTTCGATTGTAAATATTTACCAATTATTTTTTAGCAATAACAATAAACCTATGTTGTTTCGATTGTAAATATTTACCAATTATTTTTTTAGCAATAACAATAAACCTATGTTGTTTCGATTGTAAATATTTGCCAATTATTTTTTTAGCAATAACAATAAACCTATGTTGTTTCGATTGTAAATATTTACCAATTATTTTTTAGCAATAACAATAAACCTATGTTGTTTCGATTGTAAATATTTACCAATTATTTTTTCTACATTACATTTCTTTTAACTGGTGGTGGCCAAAAAGTGGGTGCTCATTTTACGTTAAATTGATAAAGTGGTCCCCGATTCCAAAAATGCTATTTTTTAAAAAAACATTTATTCTTTTATATTATTCATAAAGGCCTTTGTAAACGTATTCTGCAAAAATAAAAAGAAGATCTTCCCTTTTTTAGGGGTTAAAGGATACTGGGTCACGTTGTAAAAATTTACTGCGGAATAAATATTTTAATAGGATCGCAATAAAATAAACCTTTTTTTTTTATAGTTATTAAGACTTTTTTGTAAGAATCAATATTTCTGAGGTGCAAAAAACAAACTGCTTTTCTGTTTCAGATTATTTTTAAAGTTATTCAAACGGATTTTTTTAAAGAGTAAAAATAAATTACCTTTCGTATTGGATTGCAATAAAAAATAAACTTATTTTAATATTTAAAATTATTTTAAAGTTGCTAAATGATATTTAAAAAAATGTTAAAAAATAAAAACAGAAACTTACCTTTCATTCAGGAAATTCAATACGAGAAGAGTTGTTTTTGGTTTTTTTGGGGGGCGGGGGGGGGGTTGTGTTCAAAACAGAAAATTTGTTTTGTTTGTTAGGATTTCTTTAGTAAATTGATACAACTTTTATCTTGCCATTAAGAAATAAAATATATGAAAATATAAAAGAATCAAAATTAAAAGATGAAAACACGATTTAAACGTAAAATTATTTAAAGAGAAAAAGCAACTGCAAAAGAACAAAGAACCTAAGGTCATAGTAAAACGGTGAAATCAATGTTTTGTTCCTTGTGTAAAAAATGTTCATTAGTAAAGTGTACCGAATTGTTTTCCTACCAGGTTTGGATTATATTTGTCAAGTCTTAAGCCTTTAAAGTAATTCTAATGTAAATTTCTATTTCGTGTTCAATTGATTAAAAAAGAAAATATATCAGGTTTATTTTTTTAGATTAAACATTTCGTTATTATTTGAGTTTGTCGAAGTATAGTTGACATCCAAGGTGAGAACATTAATTTAAATAATCCAAATGATCCTCATATAAAATTTTGTAAAACTAAACATTTCACATAAACAAATCCAATAAGAGGAAGGAATTGCACAAACAGTGAAGTCAGTCAAATGACAAAAATAGATTTGGTCCAAGAAATTAAACTATGACGTCATGATTACGTAATGGGACTTGCAACTTATTGTTATCAAACTCGATTCGGTTAAACTTACGATGACCTTCACTCATTATTCCAGACTAAAACCTGCTTATTAGTCTGCCTGTTTTACATAAATGTCAACATTAAACGGACAGCGATGAAAGTGTAGTACCTGTTTCTAATTTGTATGCTCATTTCAGCCATGTTTTGCGTTATCATCATTTGTAGCTAGTTCAAGAGAAGCTTTAATTGTCATAGGTTGTGCCATCCTCCCATTTACTACGTGTCTTTGATAGAGAAGTAGTTTAATGTTGTAAAACGATGCACCGGCTCCCGGGTGTGAATATCGTAGAGAATATAAAATAACACATTGATTGAGATTGTCGGACTGACTTCCTCATCTTGGTTGTTATTGTCACAACGTTTCAGCCGTTTTGCCCTCCGGCCTTCGTCAGGTATTTTGTATCGAACTGGGGAAAACGGTTCCCAATCTCAATCAATGAAAACACCTCATCTCAAAAATACAGACAATTACTATAAAATGACACAAATCAATAATTTACAATCTACTGCTCGCCGTGTAATTTGCTCCAACGCTCTTTTATTTACCTTATATATTGTTTCATAGTAAGTTTAACTGAATCGGGTTTGATAACAAATAAATGTAAAGTTTCACAATGTGATCATGTGGTTATAGTTTAATTTCTTGATGCAAATATAGTTTTATAATTTGCTCGATTTCACCGTTTTTACAATTCCTTTAATTTCAGTTGTTTATGTGAAATATTCAGTTTTGTAATTTTTATATGAAAATTATTTGGATTATTCGGACTACTGTTCTCATCTTGAATGTTGGATTGTATGCAATAATCTTGTGGTTTGACTAATCTAAATAATAATGAAATGTTCAATCTTAAAAAGTGAACTTGATTTTTATATATTTTTTCATATATTTTTAATGAATTGAACACGCAAAACAGAAAATTAATAAAACATTCTAACAAGTTTTAAACATTGACAAATATAATCTAAACTTGACAGAAAGCCAATTCGACACAATTAACTAATGAACTAATATTTTTACACAAGGAACGAAATAATGATAACACCGTGTTACGGTGAACTAAATTAATTGTTCTTTAGCAGTTGATTTTCTCTTTAAATAATTTCACGTTTAAATCGCGTTTTTCATCTTTTAATTGTGATTCTTTTATATTTTCATATATTTTATTTCTTTATGAATTGAACAAACAAAACATAATTTGTATCAATTTACTAAAGAAATCATAACTTACAAAACATTTCTTTTGTTTTGAACACAAAAGAAGAAAAAAACGAATTCATCCCGTTTTATTGAATTCCTGGAATAAAGGTAAGTTTTTTTTTCTTTTTCTTTTTTCATTCAAAAACTTTTAAATCTATCTTAAACATTAAAATTAGTTCATTTTAGTCGCAACCCAATAAAACATTTTTATAAAAATACATAAAACATGAATCGCCGATTAAAAAATTATCTTAAAAATATATTATACAACATGACATTGTGATTTTTGTTAAAAATGTGCAAATATTTAATTAACACTTGTGTTATTTCTTGGAAAATGCTTATGTTTTGCATAAACAAAATAATTTAATTCGAAGTTTGTTGAATTATTAGACAACTGAACACAAACACTGTTTGTTTGTTTTTTTTCGGTATTTGATTGTTTTGATATTCAAATAAAAAATCATCTTTTTCCCTTTCCTCTTATGTCGCTGTAGAATTCCATTTGACTGTTTAGATTTTAGAATGGAGATCATTTATTCGATAAAAGTTTACATAAAATCAACACCTATTTATTGGGCATCACCAATTATATGTAAGTAGAAAAAAATATCGATAAATATTTACATACTAACTCAGCGTTATTTTCTCCTAAAAACAACAACAAAAAACAATGACTGCATTTTGGCTATTACGTGTATTTAAAAAAAAAAAAGGTTTTAAACTTCGGACTTTACAGGTAAATTTCTAAAAACACTACTTTTTTGTTTTAAATTTGAATATATTATTAATTGATCTTTTATCTTCAATTTGTGATATATAAAACTTTGGTGAGTAAATTAATTATTTACTTTTTAATAGATATTTCAAAATGGAGGGGGGCATGCATTAAAAGAACGTTTGTCTAAAATATCAGATTCGGTTTATTGGAAAGAGCATAAAATTTCACATTGACCCTGAAAATATCGTAAAAATAGACTCAATAAATATAATCTAAACTTGACAGAAAGCCAATTCGACACAATTAATTAATGAACTAATATTTGTACACAAGGAACGAAATAATGATTACACCGTGTTACGCCACGGTGACCTATATTAATTGTTCTTTAGCAGTTGATTTTCTCTTTAAATAATTTCACGTTTAAATCGTGTTTTTCATCTTTTAATTTCGATTCTTTTATATTTTCATATATTTTATTTCTTAATGAATTGGACACACAAAACAAAAGTTGTATCAATTTACTAACTAATGTTTTTGTTTTGAACACGAAAGGAAAAAAAAAACGAATTCATCCCGTTTTATTGAATTCCTGGAATGAAGGTAAGTTTTTTTTTTCTTTTTTCATTCAAAAACATTTTTAAAGAATTTTAAACATTAAAATTAGTTAATTTTAGTTGCAATCCAATGAAACATATAAAAAAAAACAAAAAAAACATGAATTTCCGATTAAAAAATTATCTTAAAAATATATTATGCAACATGATATTCCGATTTTTGTTAAAAATGTTTCGATATTTTATTAAAACTCGTGTTATTTTGTTGGAAAATGCTTACGTTTTGCATAAACAAAATAATTTAATTCGAAGTTGGTTGAATTATTAGACAACTGAACACAAACACTGCTTTTTTTTTTTCGGTATTTGTTTTGATGTTTAAATAAAAAAAAAAATTTTTGTCAACAATTTTCTCTTATGTCGCAGTAGAATTCCATTTGACTTTTTAGATTTTAGAATGGAGATAAAGTTTACATAAAATAAATTTATTATATTAATTTATTGGCCATCACTAATTAAAAGTAATTGGAAAAAATATTGATAAATCTTTACGATCTAAACCAGCGTAATTTTCTCCTAAATAAAACAAAACAATAACTGCATTTTTGCTATTACGTTTCAACACCCTATAAAATGTTCGCTAAAGGAATGAAAAATATTAATACATATTAAAGATTTTAGAATGGCGATCATTTTCCTGCATAAATTTAATACAAAATTTGCAACCATTGTATAATCAGTTAGCAGTTAATGATTCCTGTAATCGTTCTCAGTTTTCAATTTTTGTGGAAGGGACAGAGGGGAGAGGGATCTCACATTAATTTCTGGTTTCTTACGTTGTTTTTGATGGGGATCAGATTGAATGTGTTGTTAACCATTCTGCACTTTCACTAAACAATTTAATAAACAAAAGATGCCGTAAAAATAGAGAAAACTTTGCAAGAAAGTGTCATTATGACATTTTTAGGTGGTTTTCTAACAATATTTGGTTTAGTTTTCGATTTTTGAGGGATTTTCGGGACTTCCCAGTTGATTGTTTTATATGAACCATTTTTTTCTTTTAACATAAAACTCGATACACATTTTTTCTAAATAAATAAGTTTAAAAAAATGCGCCATGTGTTTAGTAAATTTTTAAGTGAAAATACAAATTAGGTAGCAAGGATTTCCTTTCTCATGATAAGAATAGCTTTCTAAATAATAACATTATTATTACTAAGGGGAGGTGTTTTTATTTAAAACTACAAAAAAATAGAAGGTATGAAAAAAAATTATCCTCTCATAATTTAAAATTGAATTTAAAAAAAATGATCAACTCTGATTTTTATATATAACAACGAAAAAATATAATATAAAATAAAAATAAATATGATGGCACTTTTTAAATAGGATCAAATATGAATTTGAATATTAACATTTAAGAAAGCCAACAATCATTAAATTGATAGGAAAAAGTATTACATGTAAGCTGACTACTTACTGGCCATAAAGTAGATGCTCATTTTATGTTTAATGTTTTATAGGAAAGTGATCCCCTACTCTAAAACCTTAAATATTTTAAAAATTCCTTCAGTGCTGATATGTTTAAGAACTGTTGAAATGTAATAGCAAAGAAAAGTAGATTTTTCTTTTTCTTATCTGATAAACTATGATTGATTTGTTAGTTGTTATATGTTGTTTTATTTCGATGTTTTGTATAACAGTAGGATATTTTGTATGTGTGAGAGGATGTTCAATTTTAGTGAACAATTGTTATTTAGTATTTGAATTTAAAAATTAATACACAATTTTAGTTTTGGTTCATAGGTAAATGGTTAATTGGCATTACATGATAAAACAAATTTTAAACAGGAGCAGATATGCATGAATATATGAAAATAAATAACATAGATTTAAAAAATGCATGCAATTCAAAAAAACAAAATATTACTTTTAAAAAATATATCAATTTTACAGTTGTCTTCAATTTGATAAAATTTTGACTATCTTTAAAAAATAACTCTAAAAAATTAATGACTGGTATCACAAATTTACTTGGAATATAGTTTAGCATTTCCATTAAGACATGATGTGTGAAGCCTATACAATTCAAAGTGACATAACGTCAATTTAATGGATGACTAAAATGTTCTATAAAAGAGCAAAGAGAACAATTAATTACAATATGTTCATCAGTGTTTGTTGAATAATTAGAGTATCAATAAAATTGTCTTGCAATATTATAGTGACGCCTCTGGCAACACCTCTGTTCAAAGCACTGATATCTACCCACAACAACTTGTGCTTCACTGGCAATTGAATAATTTCATACTTTCGATTAAGGGATGATGAGTGAGGAGAATTAGTTTGTGAAATCCTTATCATCCTGTCATCTTCTATCATTCCAGCCCATTTTAATTGAAGTCGATTTACCAGGTAAATTGATACACACTTTTTGCACATTAAAGTATACTTCCTCTGAACTACTTTTATTCTACTGACAATACTATGGCTTCATTCATCCAAGTCTGCATTTAATAAACCACATGCAAAATTGTTAGCAACAAATAAGAACTGTTTTAATACAATGCCAATGTCAATGCTATAAAAACATTACGTGTGACGACTCTGGTGTTTATAATCGTCTGAATCCTAATCTTCCGAAAGTCACTAGAAAAAGCTGAATCATATAATCCAAACTATTTACTCGCTATTTATTTATCTACATATTTGAGATCACAGATATATATAGCGGTTAATAGAGGTGTAAACTGTGGGTAGATTGAAGAGGGCTGCTAATCACGATTTGTTGGCCTAGTGCTCTTCATCATTTCTCTGTTCCGGTACCTCATTATAATACACTATCATATTCTTGTGCCTCCTTTTTAAACACAGTATGCTTTGTGGAACTCTATTCCTTATAACATCTATTCTTACTGTTTTTCTTACCTAGTCTTTTTTAAAGTATAGCAAGTAGGTATTGGCTGGCATTGCATTTATCACTCTTTACTTTTCAATACTTATAGCAAATGAGTTCGTACCTTTTCTGCAGCTACTTCGATATAAACAAGCTAACAATTTTAATTTAATCGATTGAAGACGAATCTAAAAACGCAATAATCTCTTGATTAAAGGAAATACCTTGTTCCAATCTACTAAGGAATATTATATGAAAATAATTCTTAAAGTAATATAAATGAAAGATTAAAAATTAAAACGGTGTAAGGCTAAAATTGATTTAAGTTAAGCTGAATTAGATATTTCTTGTCAAAAATTTAACTGCGAAATCATACATGAGATAGAAAATGTTGTTGCCAAGTTCTATTGGTGTAAAATTTATAGCTAAAACTAAGTTATACGATAAATGTAATGTTCATTATATGTGTATAATCATTTGATTATTTTGTTTTATTGATTGAATGAATAAATGGGCGGATATATTTTGTTTTGCTGATATATTGAATGAATGGACGGATATATCTCCTTAAACAAACCTTAGAAGAATAGGATTGAGAAATTGACAAAAAGAAAAAAAGTAGGAATAAATAAGAATTAAATTGTAAAGAGTTTCACTATTTTCTTACCAAATTAGTGTCCGTTTAAATACTAAACAAGAACGTATTATGAAAATGTTTCAATATTTGTAATAATTTTGCATATATAATATCATGCATGTGCTTGAAGGAGGCAAAAACGTGTATGAAATAAAGACTTGTTTGATGGATTTATTGTAATTTACTTTCATCGAATATATTAAGATACACGCATATACTTATATATATATATATATATATATATACACTACTCTATTATATATATATATATATATATATATATATATATATATATATATACATATATATATCAATTATGTAACCCCCTATAAGAAACTCCTTTCTTATCGTGGAGCACTTTCAGTCAATTTACCTCTTATGTGCAGATCATCATATAATAATTAGATAACTCTGACAGACATTAGAAAACCTTTAAAAATAAATGTCTGAATTTCAACAGTATTTCTTGCAGTTAACAGTGGCCAAATGGATTGTTAATCGTGACATCCTGCACTGATCATTCTCAACATGAGGAAACACTATTTTATTTTAGTATATATACATATATATTTATTTTAGTATATATATGTTGTATATCCTCACTAAAAGCACTAATATATATATATATATATATATATATATATATATATATATATATATATATATATATTATCCTCACTGCGATGAACATCATAAAAATGTTAGATGTTATTTGCTTTTGTTTTGTGATACTTTTTAGAATGAAAACAATTATTTATACAAAAGTGCATTTTTTACCTAAATGCGAGTTGGGAATAATTTTTCCTTTGACCAATTTGTTACCCGCAAATGAGTAGCGGCATAGGTATAGTTTTTGTGGATAATTATATTAAAAAAAACAATAACAAGATGTTAGATGTTATTTGCTTTTGTTTTGTGATAATTTTTGGAAATTAATTCAATTCATTTTTACCTAAATATGAGTTGTGGATAATTATATTAAAACATCAATTAAAAGCGTTAGATATAAATTAAACTATATTATACCTAAAGCAACACATTTATTGGTCAAGTTGAAAGTTTTTTATGTTTCATATGATTTTTAGTAATTGTGATTTCACTCGAATAATATTGATACAAATAAACAAACAGATCGGAATGCAAATAATAAAATATTGAATTTCATTATTTTACAGATGTTCCTGATTGAACCATATCATGTAATTTCAATGGAGTATCATGATTTATAAACATTAAACTCTTTTTACTTTATTTGAAACATGATAGCGACATCTGTGAGAAGATGCATTATACCTTTTAATGAATTATGGAAAACTAAAATTAGAATATTTTTTGACGTTCTAATAAATAAAAACGTATTAAGAGATTCAAAATTTATATAACAAGTAATTTTGCTTTAAAACGACAATCTTTCTGAAGTACTTGAAAATATAACACTAAAAATATCTCGTACATAAATCGTTATGAATACAATATTCTTATTAAGTAGCATTTAAACTGTCTCTTGGTTGGAATACATATGATTGCTAGTAAATATTTGTCATCTCGTAGATTGTTTCTTCCTCAGCTTGAACAAATTGAAAAAAAAATTAAATGTCCAAAGCGCATGTGAGGTGTGTGGATATAATTGTTTTGTCAGATACGATTCACTAAAACATACAGATACTCTCACTAGAGGGAACTGCGTGGATATTCTTGTTTTCATAAATAGAAGTTAATGACAAGTATGAGAACTAAAACTGGGGAAAAGCCACATTCTTGTGAAGTGTGTGGATATTTTTGTTCTGAAAAATCAAAGTTAGTAAGACATATAAGAACTCACACTGGGGAAAAGCCACATACTTGTGAAGTGTGTGGGTATTCTTTTTCTCAAAAATCACACTTACTTGTACATATGAGAACGCACACTGGGGAACGGCCACATTCCTGCGAAGTGTGTAAATATTCTTGTTCTCAGAAATCATCTTTAGTGACACATATGAGAACTCACACTGGGGAAAAGCCATATGCTTGTGAAGTGTGTGAATATTCTTGTTCCAAAAAATCAAAGTTAGTCAGACACATAAGAACTCACACTGGGGAAAAGCCACATACGTGCGAAGTGTGTGGATATTCTTGTTCTTCAAAATCATACTTAGTTGTGCATATGAGAACTCACACTGGCGAAAAGCCACATTCTTGTAAGGTGTGTGGATATTCTTGTTCTAATAAATCAAATTTAGTGATACATATGAGAACTCACACTGGGGAAAAGCCACATAATTGTGAAGTTTGTGGGTATTCTTGTTCTGAAAGATCAAAATTAGTGAAACATATAAGAACTCATACTGGGGAAAAGCCATATTCTTGTGACGCGTGTGGATATTCTAGTTCTGACAAATCAACTTTAGTGAGACATATGAGAACTCACTCTGGGGAAAAACCACATTCTTGTGAAGTGTGTGGATATTCCTGTTCGCAAAAATCAGACTTAATAACACATATGAGAACTCACACTGGGGAAAAGCCACATATTTGTCAAGTATGTGGATATTCTAGCTCTCAAAAATCAACATTAGTGAGACATATGAGAACTCACACTGGAGAAAAGAGAGAGAACTTGAATGCCT
Organism: Euprymna scolopes; assembly: GCF_053919585.1. NCBI lineage: Eukaryota > Metazoa > Mollusca > Cephalopoda > Sepiida > Sepiolidae > Euprymna > Euprymna scolopes. The sequence continues at coordinate 203,418,436 of NC_136527.1, read as the reverse complement.
ACTAGAGACCAACCTATACAGGGGTTAGTCAGCACATATGATATGAAGATACTTCAAGTTTGAAAATACTCACAAAACATTCAAACTAAAAAAAAGAAATTCAGAAATCACAAATAGAAATAAAAACGTCCCCTTATGTTTTGGGTTACCTGAGAAAAGCAACGGTGTCTCTTCTAGTGATGTCAACACTAGTAACAACACTAAGCTGGATAGTACACTTGATGAGACTAAATGTAGTCCTGAAATTCGGTAAAACTAAACAAAGAGCACAAAATACACTATAATATAATAAAGTAGTTCGTTACAATATTATTTTGTCTGCTTCGCTTACTCAAGGTCCTAGAAATCGTGGAGAAAAAAATAATATATTCAATTCTCAAATTCGAGCTTTATCCTCATCAAAAGAAAAGTATAAGGGAGAATGGCAAAGAATTTACTTTTAATCTTTTGTCACGAATAGATAAATATCTCACAAAAGAGTTAAAAGCTTTTCATGATGAGACGAAGGTTGAAACAAGCAAATTTACACACATTAAATTAAGCAGCGAAAACATATGGCGATGGAAAAAGCGAAATGAAAATGAAACATTAAAAACCTAAGGAAAGATGTCACGGATGGGAAAAAAATCTTCATACATCAATGGTAAATGTCTATGCACTGAGTCATATGTGGAAAACAAGGATGCACCTTCTAGTGATAATACTACCAGTAACACCACTAAGTGTGATATTTCACTATAATCTAATAAATAATCTGTTAGAAATAAAAAATATTTTGTTCACTTTGTTCACTAAGAAATCGTAAAAAAAGAAAAAAATATGTATTCGATTCTCAAATTCGAGCTTTATCCTCACAAAAAGAAAATATAACAGAATGGCAAAGAATTTACTTTTCATCTTTTGTCACGGATAAATATCTCACAAAAGAGTTAAAAGCTTTTGATGAGACGAAGGTTGATTTTCATCAAAGCGACATTTACACAAATTAAATTGAGCAGCGAAGACAAATGGCGATGGAAAAATGAAACATTAAAAACCTAAGAAAAGATGTCAAGAATGGCAAAACAATCTTCATACATCAATGTCCAATGCTTATGCATTGAATCATCTGTGGAAAACAAGGGTGTATCTTCTAGTGATATTACTACTAGTTAAAGCCGTTTCACAAGTAAGGCGGATTCTACCTTTTTAGGCGAGTACGTGTGAAAAGAAAGAAAAGGCTTGAAGTTTTGTTCCAAGTTCTGCAGAAGGGCAGGTCCTGTAGAATTAGCAGAAAAGAAAGTCCTGTAAAGTCAGCAGACGAGCAAGTCCCAAAATATCACACACACACTAAAGTACTCTTAAAGCTGCAGCAGTTCACCGATACGACCACACTGACGTCGATCCTAGAAAAGACCCCCCATGTTCCAAACACACTCCCTTTATCCTTCCGGCGTTCGTCCTCGGCCAATCAGCAGCCAAAGAACGGTCACGTGGGGCCCAGTGATGATCGCACAATCTACAAGATGAGGACGGCGCCATTTTGGAATTTCTTTCATGTTTCGGCCATGCACGTACGCACACCGTAGGAGCGTTCCAAGGTAAGGCATGACGCGCAGACACGTGGGCGCTTCCTCCCTTCATTTTCTTCGACTCTACACTAGTAACACAACTCAGTTGGATATTCACCTATAATCTAATAACGTCATCTGTTAGAGAAGACAAAACTATTTTGTTTGCTTGGCTTACGCAAGGTACAAAAGGTCGCAGAGAAAGAAAAATATATATTTTATTTTCAAATCGGAGCTTCTCCCTCACAAAAAGAAAATTATATGAGAAGTCATACTGGAGAAAAGATCGAGGGTTTTGTCATCTGATATGAGGATAATTCACGTTTTAAGCACGTACAAAACATTCAAACTAAAATGAAAAAGAAAAAAATTCGGAATTCACAAACAGAAAACGTCCCCTCAGCAGTACTATGCACTCGGTCATCTGACGAAAGCAACGGGGCACCTTCTAGTGATGTTACAACACTAAGCTGGAAAGAGAAACTATAATCATATGAAGTAGAGATAAAAAATATTATTTTGTCTGCTTCGCTTACTCAAGTTATAAGAAATCGTGAAGAAAGAAAAATAAAAATAAAACCTGTGGCCAACAAAGGTGAACCTTCTAGTAACAACACTAAGTTGGATATTCACTTATAATCTAATAAAGTAATCTGTTAGAGATAAAAATACTCTTTTGCTTGCTTCGGTTACTTAAGGTACAAGAAATCGTGAAAAAGAAAAATATTATATTTGATTCTCAAATTGGAGCTTCTTCACAAAGAAAAATATATGAGAACTCACCATGGGGGAAAAGAAAGAGAAGCTGAATGTCTACTAGATACCAACCTATACAGTAGGTTGTTGGTACATCTGATATGAAAATACTTCAAGTTTAAGCAAACTAAAATGAAAAAGAAAAAATTCACAAACTGAAATCAAAACCTCCTCTCAACAGTGCTATGCACTTGGTCATCTGACGAAAGCAACAGTTCACCTTCTAGTGATGTTGAAACACTAAGCTGGAAAAAGAAACTACAATCAAATAGAGATAAAAATATTATTTTGTCTGCTTCGCTTACAACATGTATAAGAAATCACCAAGAAAAATAATTTATTTGATTCTAAAATTTTAGCTTCTACCTCACAAAAAATGTATAAGGGGCAATGGCCAAGAATTTCCTTTTAATTGTGTCACAGATATTAAATCATTTCACAAAAGAGGTAAAAGTTGTAATAGAGCTTTTGATGAGGCGAAGGTTGACTTTGGACAAAGGAACAAAAGCGAATTTACAATAAATTCAATAGAGGAGGATAAATGCGAAATGGAAAAGGCGAAAATTAAACATTCTAAACCTACAGAAAGCTGTCACGAATGATAACAAAATCTTCATACATCAATGTCCAAACAAAAATGGCATTGCAACAGAAAAACACAGAAATTAACTTAACAGGTTATTCTATTTTTTCCATCGAGATCAGAAACTGGTGTGCGAAGACACCATCTGCCCAATAAGCAACTTTATTATCCCTGTTTACAAAGACATGACACCAGAACTCACTTTGCTTCAACTACCTGACTTGGTATCACTTAACTCAACATCGACAAATGATATGTACTTTCAAGGGTAACGCTCAATAAATGACACTAACTCTTCCTGGGCTCACCTCCCTCCATATAAATAGCAACTAAACAAGCCTGACCATAAGCAATGTCAAAATTCCCCACCTAGGCATATAACACTGGACACAAATCAAGGAAAACTGGCTAACATGATAGATATTGCACGATTTCTTGCTGTTGAAGCCCCCACACTGATGAAATTGAATTGTAACAAAGCTTTCAAGACTTTCATTACAAAAGTTTATGTGTCATTAACTGAGAAAAACTAGGCAACATTGGCTAGCATGGTTTATGCAAAGAAAACTTTACCTCAAAAAGAGAATAGAAGAGAGGGAAAGTTTTAGACCAAAACAAATGAATCATCTGAAAAAGTAGGCTTTACCAGAAAATATAAAATCTCTGAAAAAAAACGTCCCATATATCTGCCTTTTTGTTATGTTTAAGCCCAGAGCAAAAAGTAAAATAAGGTGAATAAATTGTAACCGATATTCCCTCAAACAACTAATTCAGCTAAAGCAACAGTAAGCCAAGCTGCAATAAAATGCTTTGATGCTCAAATTAAAAAAAAACGACTCTATCAGAAAAAAATGCAACTGTGTTTGCCGAACTGGTTCAATGCTTAGACGACAGAAGTAAATGACTTGAATGATGGACGTAAAGCGTTGAATATATTGAGAGAACATTATTTACCAAAAATGGACTCCATCAAATACGTTGAGAACTTTCATGAAGAACATACATTTCTATTCACATGACAAACGGTAAAAATCTTCTTATACAGTGTGGCGCTACCGCACACTTTATCACCAAGAAATCTGATTTTATTCATTTAGATTAGAATTATTTTGTCGAATTAGCCGACGGTATTTAAGTAAATGATACAGTCTTGAAAAGAGGTGATGCTAAAATATCACTAAAAAGTAATAAAGGCGAAATTTGTAACTGTATTCTTAAAAATGCTCTTTTCATGCGTACATTTATGCAAGCCATATTTTCCGTACAGGCAGCCATAAAACAAGGCGCAAATATAAAGTTTGGCTTTAACAAGTCAAAATTTATATACCCTAATTGAACGGTATTAGCTATTAAAGAAAATGGTCGACTATATTTTAAAAAAATATGATTCCTCAAAAGCCGCCTTAGAAAAAAACGACTTAGAAACCCAATATAAAATTCTCAAACACCAAAATACTGCTGATATTATAAAGTTACCAAATACATCTGACACTATCCTAGCCACTAAGAAATCCGACACTATCCTAGCCATTAAGAAATCCGACACTATCCTAGCCACTAAGAAATCTGACACTATCCTAGCCACTAAGAAATCCGACACTATCCTAGCCACTAAGAAATCCGACACTATCCTAGCCACTAAGAAATCCGACACTCTCCTAGCCGCTAAGAAATCCGACACTATCCTAGCCACTAAGAAATATTTAGCTGGCATCGCCCTGTATGACTCAATAAAATGTATTTGTTTGGACAATAGAATTGAATTTGAAGCTTTATCTGAAAATAATGCATATGAAATGGTAGCAAAATATCAATATAATTTCTTGCTGTTTTTTTTTCCAAAATAAAATCATGGCTTCTGACAGTGAAACTTTTAAAGCATAATTTGTTGCAAATGATTTTCCTAAAATTATATAGCATTCCTTGCGGAAAATTAGAGAGCCATGTATATATGATTTGGCTAAAGAGATTTGGTCATCATGAAGTAAATGAGGAGCAAATCAATATCTCTTTCGTCAATGATGATGTATTCGTAGAGATTTGGAAAGAATTTGATTAAGAACTTTAATGACAAACATGTTTAAAAGATAATTTAAGTATAACGTGTTAAACAAAGAAATTGATTCATGAATACATATCAATCTATAACAAAATGTAAAATTCTTTTGTATAGATTCATGAAAACTAATTCTGATTCTTCCAAAGGAATACTATTGTGGCGGACTCTCATGGTGAGGTAAAGCAACTGACTCTAGATCGTCTTTGGAAACTTTGTCTCATAATGTCTAGTGTCCGGGAGTCTCCACATTAATTCTGAACGCCTTGATATAGAATTCTCTAGAAGCGAAAAATGAAAGCTGCATACCCCGGAAAGAAAATACAGACAATTGGATTCTATGTACTAAAAATTAATTTCACAAACATTAGTATTTTTACATAAATACACACGTTCACTTCCTAAACATTTTAAATTCTCAAAATCTCTCTTCTTCGGAGATGGAACTTAGGCGCAGGATTGGCGCAAATCTGTCTCCAATCTCTCCAGGGAAACCCCAGATACATTTGCCTATGTGCACTTCAGCCGTAGTCTAGAGTTTTTAAACGTGGTACCAAAACTGACATCCATTCACATGACCTCAGGGAGTCAACGCTTGTCAATTTTCCTTGCCTAAAACTCAGAACATCTCACCCGGTGTTCTTCAGGCCAGACGAATGTCATCGTCATGATTCTAACATTTCATGCTATTTGTTTTTCAAATAACAAAATATATATCTGATTTTTAAACAATAAAACAAAATATATATCTGATTTTCAAACAATAAAACAAAATATATATCTGATTTTCAAACAATAAAACAAAATATATATCTGATTTTCAAACAATAAAACAAAATATATATCTGATTTTCAAACAATAAAACAAAATATATATCTGATTTTCAAACAATAAAACAAAATATATATCTGATTTTCAAACAATAAAACAAAATATATCTATATATTCCAATTCAAGTATTTTCGATATCCGCCGTTGTCCAGGATTAATTAAAGAATCTTGGCATATTTACACGGTCTTCCTCAGATCCCCGGGGTCTCAACCTCCATCATGGGGAGCAAATTGCCCCCTCATGTCGATCACGTTACACTATATAATTTTGGGAAATTTTAGTAAATGGGGCGTATGACTCCCAGAATTTGCACGATTTTATAACTACGCGTTAGGATAATCAGCTTATGAGAAGGCTCCGAACTCATTATAAAAATATCGAATTTTGGATTCCAGTCAGTTCACTATCCGTATCCGCTTTTACACAACTAAACCTCTGCTGGTCGGGATTACGTTTATTCTTCATCATCTCTGTTCCACAAAATGGCTCAACACTTAATTCAATTTAATTTAAGATGAGCAAATTAGCAGAAAATATGTGTAAGTAAAATCCTCAAAGTAGATCGCTGAAGACCACAATATAGAAAATATGAACAAACACAATTGTGCCGAATAGTTAAATTAAATTGATAATCTAATAAGAAAATAGGAATAATTGAATGATGAATTATTAAAAGTTCATTTTTAAACAATCTGCAGACTAGCACAAACACAAATGTATGTGAAATACAAATATAAATGTATGTGAAAGATAATAACATATGTACAAACATTAATGTGTGAAAGGTGATAACGTACGTACAAATATAAATATACGTGAAAGGAAATCTATTTATGCTTTTAGTTTTAAAGTTATTACTTCTTGGCAACACCGAGTTTACAAACATCGTTTTTTAAAGCCCTGACAGATTTTGCTAAAGAAGTGTACATTGCCTTAGTATCATGAACAAACAAACATATATGTAAAACGAATATAAATTTATGTGAAAGGTGATAACGTATGTACAAATATAAATGTGTTAAGGGGATAACGTATGTTCGAATATAAATGTGCGTGTAAGGTTTTAATATATGTACAAACATAAATGTGTGTGGAACGTGATAATATTGCGTATGTCTGCTTATTTAAAACTGTTAACTTATGAAATACCAATGCCATTGTTTACATATTGTTGGGATAGTAATATAACGGTGATTAGAGAATTCGGTTCCATTTATGTGATAGAGGGTTCGAGGGTATGTTGCCACCTAAATTCAAGTCTTGGCATGAAAGGTAAGTTTGTTTTACACTATAAAAATTTCAGTCAATAACGGTACATAATAGTGATATCATTTAGAAGGCCATACGAGGGGCGTGCAATAAGTAATGCCCCTGACCCACTTCCCATAGCAGTAGAGCAACGAAACTTGGCACAGTCTTTCTCTACATAGGATCCACCCAGAGTTATGAATTTCTTCCATCGTTTGATGCAGCTCTGGAAACCGTTTTTGTAGAACACCCCAGGTTGGTCCACCAACCACGACATGACTTCAGAAATCAAGGCTGCATCATCTGGGAAACGCTTTCCTTTCAAAAACAACTTCATGGCTGGGAAGAGGTGAAAGTCAGAGGAGGTCAGGAGAGTAGGGATGATTGGGGAGGATTTCATAACCACATGCCTGTGCTTCTGATCTGGCGACATGCAAGTTGTGGACCGGAGCGTTGTCCTGCAGGAGGAGGGTACCTGTGCTGATCTTGCCCCGCCTCTTGATTTTGACAGCTTCCCTTAATTTCCTCAAATGTGAAGCATAATAGGCTCCTGTAATTGTGGTACCCTTTGCCAGGAAATCTGTCATCACTACTCCGTCCTGGTCCCAGAAGACTGTGAGCATGACCTTGCCAGCGGAGGGCTGCAACCTTGCCTTCTTTGGAGGTGGTGAGTCCAAGTGCTTCCACTGCATTGACTGGGCTTTGATCTCTGGATCATAGTGACAGACCCAGGTTTCATCATGTATAATCAGTCTTTTAACAAACTTGGACTCATCTTCTTGACGCATCTCCGAATTCATCCTCGAGCACTCAACGTGTTCTCGCTTCTGGAATGGTGTGAGCAACCTGGGAATCAATCTGGCAGACACCTTATGCATATGCAAATGGTCATGAATGATAGTTTCCACAGACCCTGTACTAATCTTGACATCTTGGGCATTTGACAAATAGTAATGCGCCGATCCTCCAAAATGGCAGCCTCAACTTGATGGACAGATGCATCATCAATGACAGAAGGAGGGGGGCGACCAGGTCTGGGAGCTGTTTCCACAGACTTCGGGCCATGTTTGAATTCACCATGCTAGCGTTTACAAGGTCATATGATGGGGTATTATCACCATAATTTTCTTTCATTTCCTCAAAAGTCTCCTGTGGTGGTGTGCGTCCTTTCAAATACAAAAACCGGATCACTGCTCGACATTCCACAGACTCCATTTCACACCTGACTCAGTTCAAACCCCTGTAAATCAGAAACCACAATGAGTTCATAGCTGTAATTTGCCACATAACTGGTAGAGATATAAATTATTGCACATGCAAAATTTCAGCTAGATCAGACAACTAAAAGTGGGTCAAGGGCATTACTTATTGCACGCCCCTCGTATAAGACATCGTCAAACATGAAATTAACTTTAAAATATTGTTTAAAAAATACAAATATCCCCGAACCAGGTAATCACTAGAAGAGACTCTTAAAAGTAAATTATAATCACATAATTATTGAAAATGTAATCATGTGATTAAAATTTAATTTAAATTAACCATGTTGTGCAACAAATTATAAAAACAGTGCAAGATGAAGTTTTAAAATGATTAAACATGTTTTACTGGTACTTGTACAGTTTAATCAACACATTAAAAAAATGAAAATAGTGAAAAAGTTATATTGTACGTATCCGTTTTGGACTGAAGTTCTCTGAAAAAAAAATTCACTGGTTTGATCGAGTATTTATTGATGTATTTATTCATTACAGCGGAAAAAAACACGTTTTTATGATAGCGCGCTGAAGATAGCCGTGTTTGGATTTTTAGAACAGTCCACGGGAAGATAACTTAGTCTAAAGCGCCGATACTTCCCTTCCCATCTTTAATAATAGCTTTTCTTCTTAAAAATCCAAACATGGCTACTTTTGGATTGGTAGCATAAAATTTTTTTTTCGCTGTAAAAAAAAAAATACTTGATCAAATTAATTTATTAAATAACGTGGTTAATTAAAATTTATTTTTAATCACATGATTATATTTTCAATAATTATGTGTTATTTTATTTTACCCATTTAAACTTTGTGAAACATGCAAACAAACTCCTGCTCGATACCGGTGTTGACCTTTAAAAGCCCCTTTTAGCTATTATATGGTTCGAGGATATTTGTCCAACTAATTTTGCCGATTATTCTGTCTAGAGTTCTCATCTTGGATGTTAACACTAGTTTGACTAATCCAAACAATAATGAAATGTCCAATCTTCAAAAAAATAAATAAACCTGATTTTTAAAACTTAGTGTATCTTATTTCTTTTAATAAATTAGACAAAAAAAGAAAAGACATTTTATAAAGAAATCCCAACACATTGACAAATACAATCTAAATTTGATAGGGAAATAACTCGGCACACTCAACTAATTACACGGACACTTTTACATGAGGAACGAAATAATGATTACACCGTGTTATTACGATGACCTAAATTCATTATTCTTTAGCAGTTGATTTTCTATTTAAATAATTTCACGTTTAAATCGTGTTTTTCATTTATTAATTTTGTTTCTTTTATATTTTCATATATTTTATTTCTTAATGAATTGGATACACAAAACAAAAGTTGTATCAATTTACTAAAGAAATCTGTTTTGAACACAAAAGAAATACGAATTTATCCTGATTTTTTTTCGCATTGAATTCCTGGAAATATACGTAAGTTTGTATCTTTCTTTCTTTTTTTTTTTTTTTTTTACACTACAAAATCTAATCTATAACTTTTAATATAATCTTAACCATTAAAATAAGTTTACTTTAATATTTTCATATATTGTATATCTTAATGAATTGGACACATAAAACACAAGTTTCATCAATTTACGAAAGAAATCTTAAAAAAACAAAACAATTTTTGTGTTTTGAACACAAAAGAAATACGAATTCATCCCGATGTTTTTTCGTATTGAATTCCTGGAAATATACGTAAGTTTGTTTCGTTTCTTTTCTTTTTTTTTACACTAAAAAATCAAATCTATAACTTTTAATTTAATCTTAAATATTAAAATAAGTTTATTTTTTTTTTTTTTTTTTACAATCCAATAAAATATGATAATAATAGTTTGATTAAAAAATATCTTTAAAATATTTTATTCGGTGTGATATTTAGATTTTTGTTATAAATATTATTATTTTTGTAAAACTTGTGTGATTTCTGAGAAAATAATATTTTAATTCGAAGTTGATTGAATTAAGCTTTTTGTTAATACATCTGATCACGAAAACTATTTTTTTTGTTGTTTTTCATTGTTTTAAGTTAAAATCTGATCACGAAAACTTTTTTTTTTTTTTTTTGTATTTCATTGTTTTAAGATTTAAAAAAAAAATTATATCGTTGGAGAATTCCGTTTTAATTTTTATGTTTCATCCAATATGTACTATTTTAAAATATGCATCATTTTCTTTTATAAAGTTTACATAAAATGGTCAATTATCATCAATTAGCAATTACTTAATGTAGAAAACAATATTCATAAGTCTTTACAATCTAACTCAGCATAGTTTAACTCTAAAAAAAATAAAAATTGAGTTTATTTTTTATTATTACATTTATACAGTCTTAAAATACCCACTAAAGGAATTATAAATTAATAATACTTATTTTAGATTTTAGAGTGGGGATCACTTTCCTATATTATTTAATGTAAAATTAGCACTCACTTTTTTATGACCAGTTAGCAGTCAATGATACTTGTACTCGTTCGCAGTTTCAAATTTTTTTTGTTGTTGGTGGGGGGGGGGGGTCAGGGAATTCATATTAGTTTTTGTTTTCTTTCGGTTTTTTTTTCGATGGGGATTAGATGTCATATGCATATATGAGTATTTTTTGATTTTGCAAATTTTCGGACGATTATTGGGCCTTCTGAGACGGCCATTTTGTATCAACCATTTTTTCGTCTTCTAATGTAACATACTATTTTTTAAAAAGTAAAAAAGTTATAACACTGGAAATGTTCCTTATATTTATTTGTTAGTTGAAAGTATAAATTTATAAGCAAGGACCTTCTTTCTCGTGATAAGAATAGCTTTCTAAATAATAAGATTATTACTAATGAGAGGTGTCTTTTATTAAAAAAAAGCAAAAAATAGAATTTGAATTTAAATTTTATTTTTAATGAGGGGAGGGTTTTTTTTTATTAAAAACAGCCAAAATATAGAATTTAAATTGAAATTTTATTACCTATGAGGGGAGGTGTTTTTATCTAAAACACAAAAAAATAGAATACATGCACCCTCTCCAAACAACACACAGGCTGTTATCCCTCCTTAAAAAACAAAGGAAAGCCAAAAAATCAAAAAAATTTAGGATGAAAAAACAAAACTGTTTATCTATTAAATTTATTTTAAAATATATAAAATAAAAAATATTAGGATGAAAAAACAAAACTGTTTATCTAGCCGCATGCACGTTAAGTGTTTCACATAAAAACCTGTTTACATTGGTGATCGTAAAAAAAGTATGAAACAATTTTTTACATTTAGTTTAATTACTTACGGTGCCTTTATTTGTATGCCTCTCTCTCACATAGCATCCACTTATGTCTCAATGCTCTTTATTTGGTGTGAATGTAAATTGTTTATTAAGTAAATAACAATGTATTAGAAGTATCTTATTAATAATTAACTATTTTAGTCAGCAGTTGTTACACTAACGTTTTATATTTGAATCCAATAAAATAAATATTAAAAAATATATAACATCAGGATTGCATTACATTAAAAAAAAATATTTAATTCTTCTAACAAGTTTTAGTTTGAAATTACTTTGTACAGTAACTTATCTCTATGGATGTCAATATATTCATTTAAATCTTAAAAGCATCATCATCATCGGTACACAACTTTGCACATTGGCTCCTAATTTGCTCACACAGTTCAGGTGTAGGATTTAGAGTATTTTTATAGAATAGGAATAAACTATTTACAAGTTTAAAAAGCTTTTAAATTGATATAATTTTTTGTTTGGGGTCCATAGATTAACGGTTAATTGATGCTCACAACAAAAATTATAAACAGAAGCAGATATACAGGAATATATGAATGGAAATAATAAAGATCTAACATAGATGTGTAAAATTCCAAACAGAAAATTATTACACTCGCAAAAATATATCAGAATTACAATTGTCTTAAATTTACTAAAAAGTTTTGACTGTTCTTTAAAAAGTAACTATTAAAATGTCCGTTTAGCTGGTGTCACAAATTTGATTGCAACATATTTCAACATTTCCTGAAGACATGATATGTGAAACGCATACAATTCTCAGTCACATAATCTTAATTTAATGAGTGATTAAGTGTTCTGTAAGAGGATAATAAATTACAATATGGGTATTCAGTGTTTGTTGAATTTTGAGAGTGTTGCTGAAACTGTCTTGCAATATCGTTGCGACACCAGGTCCAACCTCTACCCAAAGCACTGGTGTCTATCCTGAATAATTTGTGCTCCACTTCGAATCAAATAATTTTATACATTCGCAGTCTTATGAATCATACACATAGTGGCATATTCAAATTTTTTATGTAAACCTGTCTTAATCAATACACATTACATAAGGTAATATTATTATTATGTGAAGGAGACACAATAATTTGATACATTTCAAATCTTATAAACAACACACAAAATAGTGGCATAGACAAAAATTCTTATGTAACCCTGTCTTATCCAATGCACACTACATACTGTATTATTATTATTACGTGAAGGGGAAACAATGATTTCATATGTCTGAAGTCTTATAAACAACACACAGAATAGTGGCATATACAAAATAGAAGAAATAATCTTGAGACAATACTTAAACAAGTATTGATGGGACACAAACGAAATATTGTAACGACACCTCTGGCAATTGAATCATACCTTCAAAGTGAATTCTAAAAACGCAATGATCTAATGAATTAATTATTACAATCTACTAAGAAATATGGGAGTAGCGAGATGTCATTTAAATTGCTTTGTTTTAACCAGAGAAGCCAGAAATAGGAAAGGAATTTAAAATCTTTTTTAGAGCGAGGGATGTAGCTATTAGTGTAAAATGATTTCCGGCATCAAACATCAACAAGGAAGGGGTGTGCTTTTGCTGCTTGTTGGGTTATTAAGTAGTATGTACATAGATGGGTACAATTACTATAAATTCATAAGAGCAAATTCTATAAAATTGAAAAATACACTTTTCAATACGTTTTGTAATATTCTCAAATCATTTGATAATTAAAAAAACACAACTGATAAGATAAAAGTATGCAGTTACAAATAATTTATATTCAAGTGTATGAACGAATATATTTCATCAAACAAACCTAAGAGTAATACAGTGAAGAAAATTGACAAATAGATGAGACAAACAACAAAACAGTATAACTAACTACCTTCCTGAGAATTATTCCTTAAAACTTCTTGGCTTAATATTTACAGGAAATATGAACTGGAACAAATACATTGAGCACATTGTGAAGGTTGCCACAAGGAAGATGGCTCCTTCTATCATGTTTAGGTGTAGTATCTCTTGCGCATCAGATAAACATCCTCTGAACCTCCAATGCTCATTTCCAGGTGAGCAAAACCACGACACCTTCTCTTTCTGGATGGGGTTCCATAGCCTTTTAAGAAAAACTGGAACAAATACATTGAGCACATTGTGAAGGTTGCCACAAGGAAGATGGCTTGTTCTATCATGCTTAGGTGTAGTATCTCTTGCGCATCAGATAAACATCCTTTGAACCTCCAATGCTCATTTTCAGGTGAGCAAAACTGCGACACCTTTTCTTTCTGGATGGGGTTCCATAGCCTTTTAAGGAAAACTGGAACAAATACATTGAGCACATTGTGAAGGTTGCCACAAGGAAGATGGATCCTTCTATCATGCTTAGGTGTAGTATCTCTTGCGCATCAGATAAACATCCTCTGAACTTCCAATGCTCATTTCCAGGTGAGCAAAACCACGACACCTTCTCTTTCTGGATGGGGTTCCATAGCCTTTTAAGGAAAACTGGAACAAATACATTGAGCACATTGTGAAGGTTGCCACAAGGAAGATGGATCCTTCTATCATGTTTAGGTGTAGTATCTCTCGCGCATCAGATAAACATCCTCTGAGCCTCCAATGCTCATTTTCAGGTGAGCAAAACTGCTACACCTTCTCTTTCTGGATGGGGTTCCATAGCCTTTTAAGGAAAACTGGAACAAATACATTGAGCACATTGTGAAGGTTGCCACAAGGAAGATGGCTTGTTCTATCATGCTTAGGTGTAGTATCTCTTGCGCATCAGATAAACATCCTCTGAACTTCCAATGCTCATTTCCAGGTGAGCAAAACCACGACACCTTCTCTTTCTGGATGGGGTTCCATAGCCTTTTAAGGAAAACTGGAACAAATACATTGAGCACATTGTGAAGGTTGCCACAAGGAAGATGGATCCTTCTATCATGCTTAGGTGTAGTATCTCTCGCGCATCAGATAAACATCCTCTGAGCCTCCAATGCTCATTTTCAGGTGAGCAAAACTGCTACACCTTTTCTTTCTGGATGGGGTTCCATAGCCTTTTAAGGAAAACTGGAACAAATACATTGAGCACATTGTGAAGGTTGCCACAAGGAAGATGGATCCTTCTATCATGCTTAGGTGTAGTATCTCTCGCGCATCAGATAAACATCCTCTGAGCCTCCAATGCTCATTTTCAGGTGAGCAAAACCGTGACACTTTCTCTTTCTGGATGGGGTTCCATAGCCTTTTAAGGAAAACTGGAACAAATACATTGAGCACATTGTGAAGGTTGCCACAAGGAAGATGGCTCCTTCTATCATACTCGAAAACTACTCACACCAAAGAGAATCCTGTACTTTTACATTCTTGCAATGTTGCAGCCTAGTGCCTGTTTTATAAGCATGTTTAATGGAATGTGCTCTGATGAACTCATTACATGTGTGCCCCTTCGACGTACATATCCACAACAAATCCGCTTCACAACAAAATCACATCCTTTCACTGTTGAGGTTCTTGAATGCCAGAAAGCTTCCTACTTTAATAGCTTCTTCCTTAGAACAGCTAGTCTTCATGCTGCCTGTTTCACTAACTGTACTGATAGACAGAAGTATAAATGTAATGTAAACCAACATCTTTATCATCCGTGTGTTCTCAATTAATAGTCCCCTTAAGTCCAAGTGCCTTGTTTCAGGTGAGAATGAGTAAAAAAATAAATTAAAATTATAATTTATAGAATCTCAAAAAAAATTACTGTCATATATTTATATTCAGATGAATAAACGGCTTTATATACTCGAACAAACCAAAGATGAACTAAAAATTTACAAATATATAAGAAAAAATAACACAAAAATAAAAAAAAATAAAAATTTTCACAAGTGGGGAAGTATAAAACAAACACAGATTAAGGAAATGTTTCAATATATTTTTTATACTTTTGCATATTCATTATATCAGTTATGTTCTTGGACAAGGCACATTTTTCATGGACTTATTGTAATTTACACTTATTGTATCATTAATATATATATATATATATATATATATATATATATATATATATATATGTGTGTGTGTGTGTATGTATTCTCACTAAGATGAAATACAACAAAACGCAAGATACAATTTCAATTAGACTATTATAGCGTAAAAAAGCGATTAACTCTGTGCCAAATTTGAAAATATCCGGTCATATTTGTCATGTTATATTAATCATTAAGATTAAATTAATCTACATGTATTGAGTTCAATTTAATAATATTGACAATAATAAACAAACACATATCTGAATGCAAATATTAAAACTATTGAATTTAATTATATTTTCCAGATGATCCGGATTGAACCCTATTATTCAATGTTAATGAAGTATCATGATCTTTAACCATTAAGGTGTAAACAGCTATTACTTTATTTGCAACACTACAGTAACATCTTTGAAAAAATTTATTGTACTGGACATTATTTTTGAAGGAATTTTTGAAAACAGTGAAATGGTGAAAACAAACCACGACATGAAGGTAAAATAAATGTTTGTGAAAAAGATATTTAATGTTCAAATAAATCAAAAGGTAATAAGAAATCGAATCACAAATTACAGACAGACAAGTAACGTTTAAAATTACTTTTTTAAAGACAATATCTTCTTTAACACTGGAAACTTGCTATGAAACTATATTGTATAAAAGAAACACCTTATCAAAAGCTGTATACTTTCCAATATAATTTAAAAATAAATATCTCGGTGTAAATATATGAAATAGTGATGGGTGTTTGGCATCTGTATAGTGCCTCAGCTTGAGTTATAAAAAAATTAAAATAAAAAAGACGGGTGTGTGTGGAAGAAAACTTTTGCAATAAAGATAGATACACTAGCCTGTGAAAAACCTACATTCTTGTTTTTATAAATAAACATTAGTAAGCAATATGAGAACTCACACTAGAGATAAGTCACATGCTTGTAAAGTGTGTGGATTTTCTTGTTCTCGAAAATCATATTTAGTGAAGCATATGAGAATTCATACTGGAGAAAAACCATATTCTTGTGACGTGTGTGGATATTCTTGTTCTGATAAATCAAATTTACTGACACATATGACATCTCACACTGGGGAAAAGCCACATTCTTGTGAAGTGTGTGGATATTCATTTTATCGAAAATCACTTTTAGTGAGACATATGAGAACACACACTGGGGAAAAGCCACATTCTTGTAAAGTGTGTGGATATTCTTGTCAGCAAAAATCAACATTAGTGAGACATATGAGAACTCACACTGGGGAAAAGCCACACTCTTGTGAAGTGTGTGGATATTCTTTTTCTCTAAAATCACATTTAGTCACACATATGAGAACTCACACTGGGGAAAAGCCACATTCTTGTAAAGTGTGTGGACATTCTTTTTCAGAAAAATCAAACTTAGTGACACATATGAGAACTCACACTGGGGAAAAGCCACATTCTTGTGAAGTGTGTGGATATTCTTTTTCTCAAAAATCACCATTAGCGAAACATATGAGAACTCACACTGGGGAAAAGCCTCATTCTTGTAGAATGTGTGGATATTCTTGTTCTGTAAAATCAAACTTAGTGATACATATGAGAACTCACACTGGGGAAAAGCCATATTCTTGTGAAGTATGCGGATATTCTTTTTCTCAAAAATCAATATTAGTGAGACATATGAGAACTCACACTGGGGAAAAGCCATATTCATGTGAAGTGTGCGGATATTCTTTTTCTCAAAAATCAAAGTTAGTGGAGCATATGAAAACTCACACTGGGGAAAAGCCATATTCTTTTGAAGTATTTTACTGAAAAATCAACATTAGTTAGACATATGAGAACTCACACTCACCAGACTTGATAAATTCTTGTCATGGAATCCAGTATAATCAAGAGACCAAAATCCAAGATATAATACAATGTATGAAAATGGTGAATTGGGGAGAAGAAAACTATGTTCACAATTCCTTAGCTAACTTTACTAACTTTGAGAGAAGTTTAATGGAACATTCGAATATCTAGGTATCTCATATAGAGTTCAAGTGTTGGCCCCAGGTCGTGGGCCTGTTGATTTCTGAGAACTTCGACTGAAGTAAAATAAAATAAAAAGGGAAAAGTCATATTCTTGCGAAGTGTGTTGATATTCCTGTTTTCATGTGAAATGCGTGTATATTCTTGTTCTCAAAATTCGACATTAGTGATACATATGAGAACTCACGAATTAATATTGGACTCTGGTATGAGGATACTTTCAATTTTCAATTTAAAGTAAACTCTTACCAAATATTCGAATTTAAATGAAAATGAAAAATAAAACTAAACCAAGCAACTGGCAGGATGTCGCCCAGGATAAACAGATCCCTTCAGTATGGTCATATGAGGAAAATAACGGTGAGACATATGAGAACTCACACTCACCAGACTTGATAAATTCTTGTCATGGAATCCAGTATAACCAACAGACCAAAATGAAAGATATACTGCATAAGCAAGAGATCAAATGAAATATACAACTTATAAAAATGGTTAATTCGGGAGAATAAAACTGTGTTCTCAATTTCTTTACTAACTCAGTGTTTGAGAGATAAAGAACTGTAATGGAACATTCGCATATCTATATATCTCATGTAGACTTCAAGTGTTAGCCCCAGGTTATGGCCTCTTGATTTCTGAGAACTTCGACTGAAGGAAATAAAACCAAAAAGGAAAAAGACATATTCTTGTGAAGTGTGTGGATATTCTTATTCTCAAAATTCGACATTAGTGACACATATGAAAACGCACACTGGGGGTAAAGTCTCTCTGTATAAGGGATTTACACTGGACTCTGGTATGAGGACACTTTCAATTTTCAATTTAAAGTAAATCCTGAACAAATATTCGAATTTAAATGAAAATGAAAAATAAAACTAAATCAAAAAGCTGGCAGGATGTCGCCCAGGATAAAAACGTACATTCAGTATGGTCATGTGAAGAAAATAATGGTGCACCCTCTAGTGATGTTGCCATAAGTAACAACACTAAGCTGGACACTCCACCAGACAAATCAAATTGTAGTCCTGGAATCCAGCAAGACAAAACAAGAACCACTAAGAAAAGACACTATAACCAAGTAAAGTGGTCTATTGAGGAGAAAAAATTATTCTTCACTGTTTTGCATACTCCAGGAATGAGAAATAGGGGAGGAATAAAAAACAGTATTTGAGGCTCAAATAAAATCTGCACCCTTGATAAAAGAAAAACCACCACTAACTACAACTAAGAACTTTCAATTGTATCTGAAGTACATCAATATCTCCCAAAAGATGTTAGAGAGTCAGTTGAGAAGAAAGCTGTTAGTGAAGTGACGATTGATTTCACCAAATCCAACACTGCTGAATTTGCCCAAACACAGTAGAATAGGGAGGAAAAATGGACATTGATTTGGTCAATGGAATATGTAAAAATAAAATATCAAAAACTAACTGAAGTTATAAGCAATGGCAAAAGATTTAAAGCACCACTGCCCAAATAAGAATGAGATTGAGAAAGAAATCTTACCATGTCAGAAATTTAATTTTCTGAGGCACAATGTGTGAAATGTTTTTGACTCCTGATGGGGGAGTATGAGACCAATTATTTTGTTTCAATCTCTATATTTTTATTTATGTCGATTTCAATAGGAGTCGTCCGTGGTTTGCAATCTTGCATTTCGAACTTGAGCAGAATTTTTTCAATGTATCGTGATTGATTCATGGTTATCGTTTCATGTTCACAGGTAAATTTTATACCGAGGAACCACGACAGTCTTCCAAGATCGGCCATTTTAAATTTTTTTATTTAATTTATTTTTAACATCTTTTAAAGTGTTGTCACAGTTTGAGGCGAGTAATATATCGTCAACCCCAAAAAACAAAGTCAATAGTTTATTATTTACATATTTGGTACATATGCACGAGTCTACGAGACATTGCGTGATTAAATTCCAATTGTGAGCACTTTGTCTTAGTCCATATAACGATTTTTTTCTGTTTCTAGACGAAATTTTTATTTTTCATTTTTAATCCCTCTGGAGGGTGCATATCGATTTCATAGTAATCGGAGCATTTTAATAACCATTTTTTACATTCATTTGATGTATTTTTAAATTGTATTGAGCGACAAGTTGTAATAAAATTCTAATTGTCGTTAAATTTGTCGTTGGTGAAAATGTTGCAAAATATTCCACTCCAGAAATTTGTGAAAAACCTTTTGCAACAAATCCTGCTTTAAAAGTGTCACTGTCAGAAGCTGTTAACTTTTTGGAAAAAACTCAGAATGAAGAAATAATATTTTAATCAGTTGGTTTTTGCCACTATTTCGTAGGTGTCATTTTCAGATAAAGCTTTCAATTCGGACATCATAGCTTGTTCCCATTCTTGATGATTTTCTGAATTAATCGCCTTATTATAACTTTCCGGTGCGTTTTTTCAACGAGTAACAGTAATCCACTGCGTAGTCTTGTATCTTTCCTTGTGATCGATTAAGCTGCTAGGTAATATTTCTTCATGTTGTTCATACACTGATTCGCCATTTTTTGAATTTAATGTATCATTGAATTTTACACATCTAACCCTTTTATGGCATTTTGTGCTGGAAAGTAGATTAAATATGCTGGACTCTTTTTATCGTAACCTACGAAAATAACTTTTTCGGTTTTAGAATTTAGTTTACTAGTATTTTATATAAATGCAAAACAATCTGAACCAAATACATGCATTCGGTTCATTTTGGGTTTTACACCGCAAAACGCTTCACACAGTGGTTTGCCTAATATTCTATTGAACGATCTATTTCTTATATATGCTGCTGCTATTAAAGCGTATGTCGATAAAGTATGCACTAATTTCGATTCGATAAATAGACATTTTGTCATCTCCAAAAGGGTTCGCCATGCCATTTTGGAAGGGGGAATACAGCGCAGATTTCTCGTGTTTAATACGGTGGTTAATTAATAGAAGTTTTAAGTCTTTACTAGTAAATTCAGTCCCATTGTCTGAGCGAATACATTTTACTGAACCGTACGAGGCAACATCAGCTAAATATTTCTTAGTGGCGAGGATAGTGTCGGATTTGTTTTTTTAGAAAATAAACTATAATTAAACAGGAAAAATCATCAATAAAGTTTAAAACGTACCTTAGATTTTTTCTCCCCATCGGGTTGATCGGACCTGCTAAGTCACAATGCACAAGTAAGAGAATTTTAGTAGTTTTTTTGTCTGGCGTTCGGCTTATATCTTTTTTCATTTTCCCCTGTGCACACACATCACAATTTGGGAGATCGTCTGAAGGTATTATTTTTATGCCTTCGACAAATTTGGTAATTTGTTAATATCAGATGTATTGCACTGTCCTAAAATTTTATGCCAGGTTTCCAAGTCGTGACAAGCAGTTTTTGCGGGAACCATACATTTTAAATAATATAGTCGGCCATTTTCTTTAATGTCAAATACAGTTCCATTGGAGTATGCCAATTTTGATTTATTTTGGCCAAATTGTATATTCGCGCCTTGTTTAATTGCAGCCTGCACGGAAAATATGTCTTGCTTTAATGTAGGTATGAACAGAGCATTTTTTAGAATACAGTTACAGATTTCGCCTTTATTATTTTTTAAGTATATTTTAGCAACGCCTCTTTTCAAGACTATCATTTATTTCACTGCCGTCGGCAAGTTCGACAAAATGACTTTGAGGATTAAAGTTTGAATCAAAATTAATAAAATCAGATTCATTGTTGATAACGTGCGCTGTAGCACCAGTCTACAAGGAGATTTTTTCCGTTTGTGGTATTGTCAAAGTTACATGTGAATAGAAATGTATGTTCTTCCTCAAAGTTCTCAACGTTTTTTACCGAGTCCATTTTAGCGCGTTTATATTGGCATTGGAGATTTTTGTGGTTGGGTCGTCCACAATTATAGCAGATAATTTTATTCTTTTTTTGGGAAAATTACTTTTGGAGAATATGTTGCGGTGAGTTGCGTAATTTGGTGGTGTCTGCTTTCGAGAAGCATTTTTGAACTTCATAATATTGCTGGAGTTATTATTGTCCACGAGCATACAATTAGTCTCTTCGTAACTGCGCAATGCCACTTTAAATTCGCTGAAATTTATGGGTTTGTCTTTCTGAGTTATAACAGTTGTAAATGGTTTAAAATTGGCTGGAAGTCCCTTGAGGGTCATCGATATCAAGAAGCTATCGCTTATTATTCCACCTGAGAGTTTTAAGGCATTGGCGGTTGTTTCTGCCCTTATAACGTAGTCGGTAATCGTTTCATCCTCGTTACGTTTCAGAGACGTTAGTTCTGTATATAAGGATATAATTTTCATTTTCCCTTTTGATAAATAATGTTCTCTTTATATGTCCTATGCTTTTCGCCCATCAACCAAGGCATCTCTTATAATCAGAGAAAGACGACTATCGTCTAAACATTGAATCAGTTCTGCAAAAACAGTCGCGTTCTTTTCGAGAAATTCGGCTCGTTGGAGATTGTATCACTTTGTGTAGTTTTCGAATCCTTAGATATCCCAGAAATTTTACCTGCCACGCTTCGAATTTAGATTCCGATCCGTCAAAGAAAAGATGATGGCTGGGCCCATAACCTGTTAAGTTTTGAGACATTGTGTTGAACAAAGATGGCGGCGTTGTTCAGATCAGTAAGCAAGATGGCGGCCAAGAATCAAATGCGGTCTGTGGCGTGGTTAACAGCAAACTGATTGAATCCAAAATTCGACAATTTTTATAATAATTTTGCGACGTTTTGATTGGTTGTTTAGCACAGTCGGTGCTTATAAAAATGATTGGCGAATCCATTCGTCTCATACCCCCATCACAAGTCAAAAACATTTTACAGGTTAAATAATACTCCACTCTAAAATCTTTGTCATTTTTTATCAATTATTTATTTTGTGAATAAATTGTGGCTTTTTGGAAACGTGATAAAATCGATTTTTATTTATTTAGATTTACCAATTTTTTTTACATTAAGTTTCTGCTAATTGGTTGTGACAGATACAAGAATGCTCAGTTGATGTAAATTTTATAAAAGAAAGTGATCACCACTCTAAAATATACAATATTGGATGAACTATAAACAAGCTAATTGAATTTTTAAGCCACATAATAGATAAGTGTAAACAGAAAAAAAGATTTTAAACTTGTTAAAACAAATTAATTTATTTTTTGTGTTCAGTTTGTTTATAATTCGACCAACTTTGAATGAAATTATTGTGTTTATAGTAAACACACACACACACACACACACACACATATATATATATATATATATATATATATATCACAAATTCTACAGTAATATATTTTTAGATTTTTTTTAGGAGATATTTAGGTAAGTGTAAAAAACATCAAATTATTTTTCTACTTAATTGACTAACAATTCGAGCAACTTAAAATTAAACTATTTTTTATGGTAAACATTATTATGTTTGATATGTAGTTTGCTTGAAGCATTGTGTGGGATAGGTATGTAATATAGGTTTCGAAGGCTGTCACGATGCGAGGAATGAATTATAGTCGTTGTTGGTAAGAGGAGACGAGAACAAGTGGCGATTTACAAATCAATAAGTATATATATATATATATATATATATATATATATATATATATATACACACACACACACACACACACACACACATATATATATATATATATATATATATATATATATATATATATATATATATATATATATATTTAGGCTCTCGCTCCTGGGCAGAGTTCACAAGAGAGTCGCCAACCTGATAGGTTGTGAACTGTCATCTAAGCTTCAGCCTCTGTCCCATCAACGACATGTTGCATCCCTCTGCCTGTTCTAACAAGGTACAGTGCCACTTTGATGTAGGGGCAATACGTTTCAGAGATACTATGTAGGGAGTTGAGCAGCAAGATATCTGTTCACATTACACTTGAACTTCTGCAGGTCAGTACAGTTGGGAAAACAAAAACCCGGAAGCGAGTTCAAAAGTCTAGCAGTTCCGGGGGAAGAAACTATTATAGTAGACGGCCTTCTTATCTCTTCTGTGTAGGGGTGAGATTTATCTGCTTGATTGGTCTGTTGGAGGTATTTACGTCGAGGGGTGCAAGGTCTTGTAGTTCGTCGGAGCATTCACCATTAAAATACTTGTAGAACAGGCAGAGGGATGCAACATTTCGTCGATGGGACAGAGGCTGAAACTTAGATGACAGTCCACAACCTATCAGGTTGGCGACTCTCTTGTGAACTCTGCCCAAAATGAGAAGTAGCTAATTTTAATATACTGAGGGTCCGTAATGCTAACGTGCCCTCGTTTTTTTTCTTTCGAATGAGAATGCCCCTTCGATTAAGTATCTATTCCCATATGATTAATATCATGATCTTATGTTCCCTTATCATATATATATATATATATATATATATATATATATATATATATATATATATATATATATAATATTTTCTGGTTTGCCCTTTTCAGATGCTTGCAAAATTATATCTATACCTGACAATTCTTTTGATGTTCTCAAAATCAAAGCAGACAACTGTTTTCACTTTACAAGTTTTTATTGTTCTTTATTTGGCATTAAGCAATTCTAACTTCCCAACCTGAAATGTAAGCTTTTCTTTGTTTTCGGTGATAATTACAATTCAGGTCATTTTTATAGGCCAGTAAAAAATCTGGCGTGTGCATACACCTTCGATTTTACCGGCGTCGCCCCGGCTCAATATCCACCATTCCAAACCCTCATTTACAAAAAAAAATTTTATATTTTTTATCATTCCAATTTTTAAATATTTACATCAACAAAACAAATAAATTATTTAAAACAAGGCATTCCATATTTTCAAAAATAATACAAAATATCACATTAGTATTTTTTCCAATTGAATCGATGATTTTCTGTCTTTTTCTTTGTTTTTCTGTTTTCTGTTATACAGTTTTATCTTTTTTCCTCGTGTGTGTGTGTGTGTGTTCATCACAATTTCTATAACGGGTTTTAATTTAAAAACAGACCAGTCTTTATATTTTACAGACAATAAAACAAGTCCAGTTTTTTTAGGGGAGGTGGTTATTTTCGTACTTTGTTTGTTTCTGGAGATATCTCTGACGTATATTCATTAAGCATCAATAGTAACCGCGTTGCATTTGTTAAATTTATACCAGTTAAATAACATTTGATATCCGCAAGTTAATTTCTGTAATGTTTATCTTAGAATAGAGAATAATAGTTTGCCTAGAATCAGAATCTATAATCTTTACCCATCCTTAGCAATTCCCTTTCTCCGGATCCTTCCCTTTCTCCTGGTCTATCTGATTCCCTCTTTCTCAGTGCCACTCCTATTTATCTCCGTTTGAACCATAATACTATTGCTACATGAGGAGGGGACAGACCCCAATAATTAAATAGATATGTTTGAAGATGATATTAGAAAAGGATAGAATCGAACCCAGTAAGCAAAGTTTAAAAAGATAATGGATATTCAATTTAGGAATGCAGCGATTGTTCATTCTTTTAGAAATAACTGGATATCAAATATATCAGTTAAAAGAATGGACAATACGAGGTGAGAAATAATGATTAACAAAATAGGTTAAAAACGATACAATTCAATTTAGGAATTTCTTTGTTTACCAAAGGTATGTGAATGCATGTTCAAAGCGCACGTGTAATTTGAAACGTGAAGAAATCACACTGATGCCGGAAAATGGAATTCCCAATATATTGAGATGGGTTCGAGTCAGTTGAAAGACAGGTTAGGAGAGAGCAGGCAAGACCGACCAGAGGAGTCCGTCAGACTAGCAGCTGATGCCCCTTGGAGGCGAAGGAGGGAAAATGAGACCATGTAGCCATAAAAGCTTGAGTTCCTGGAATCATCTCATCTGGATGAAGAATAAAATTATCTATAATATACACTCTTTCGTTCTCTATGTCCCCTCCAATATAGACACGAATAATATATAAACACTGTGAAATATACATGCACACATGAATGACGGTTCTCAGTATGGAATGACTATTTAACGCTATCAATTTGCTCTGCTAATGACGCGAATAGGAGACAACTTACATCTAAGTTATTTACCAAAATGCTATTTACTGTCATGAGTTTTTGTTCCATAATCAGATTTATATAATCAACAAAAAAATACGACCAAAGAACAAACAAATAATATACGACTTCGTCTACTATAAAGGTTTTTTGTTCCATGTTGGACGCTTTCCCGATTTTCATTCGTCTTTTTAAATCTCGAATTTTATTATCGTCCTCCTTTTCCCTAATTAATACTCGATAACGTTATTGCTTTACCGCTGCATTCTTATTCATGCAAACTTCACATTCTTATAAGATGCAAACCCCATCGACGAGATTCGAGTGTATTGCACTCATTACGTAATCCTTACTGCCTATCTTTACCAGAGCATCATCATTGTCTACATTCGAATCTACACAAAGTGACAAGTGATCCGCACAAACATTTCCTTGCCCTTCAGGCACTGTATGGTGCAGTTATAGGTTGCCATACTTTAAGCCCACCTATTTCTATTTTGTATTGGTGCCATACTTTAAGCCCACGTCGATATATTTTTTTCATTTTATTAACCCCACGTAATTTTATATTGTATTGGTGAGGTCAATACTACTGCTTCGGTGAAATATAACACTTTATTTGACATAGTGTGCTATAATATTGCTTTTGTGAATTGATTGTTTATGGCAACAGAAATATATGCAAGAATATGACTTGTATCAACTGGTTGTCATTTATACAACACTTTTTAACGAGAACATTGAT
Source organism: Euprymna scolopes (assembly GCF_053919585.1). Classification (NCBI taxonomy): domain Eukaryota; kingdom Metazoa; phylum Mollusca; class Cephalopoda; order Sepiida; family Sepiolidae; genus Euprymna; species Euprymna scolopes. The sequence goes on along the minus strand of NC_136527.1, from coordinate 203,392,067 downwards.
AAGAATATGGCTTTTTTGAATTGGTTGTTTTTTTTTTCCAAGTATTTACGAAAATAAACATATTGCAATACTCTGAAAAATATGACTTTGTCAATATTTTGTTATTTTCACAAAATTTTATGTATGAATAGTAGAATATTAGAACAGGAATATTGACAAAGTGTGATTTTGTCAATTGTTTGTTTTAGACAATAATTTATTTATGACTTTTGCAAATTGTACGCCATTTTAACAAGAACCAAAATATTGACAGAATATGTTTTTGTGAACTATGTATTTTCACAATACATTTATTGCAAAAAACACATTTGTTATTTTCACACTACATTTATTACAAAGAACATTAACATTGAAATAATGTGTAAAAATGATATTTTTTGTAAAATAGTTATTTTCACAACACATTTATTACAAAAACGTAAACATTGAAATAATGTGTAAGAATATTGTTTTTAAATGAGTTATTTTCACAACACATTTATTACAAAAACAAAACATTGAAATAATGTGTAAAAATATATTTTTAAATGAGTTATTTTCACAACACATTTATTATAAAAAACAAAACATTGAAATAATGTGTAAAAATATATTTTTAAATGAGTTATTTTCACAACACATTTATTACAAAAAACAAAACATTGAAATAATGTGTAAAAATATATTTTTAAATGAGTTATTTTCACAACACATTTATTACAAAAAATAAAACATGGAAATAATGTGTAAAAATATATTTTTAAATGAGTTATTTTCACAACACATTTATTACAAAAAACAAAACATTTAAATAATGCGTACGAATATTTTTTTTTTTTTTTGATATTACACCATGATTCTAATCTTGTATTTTGTATATTACATCAGTTGGATATGGCAATAAATGTTGAGTTAGTTACGTCACACTTTTTTAGTTCCTCTTATTGTGATGTATAACCTTTCTAATCAATTATGTTAACTGATATTTTCTACTCTTTTATGGCAATAAATGTTGAGTTAGTTACGTCAATAAATTCATATAAAAATATAATACACTCTTGAAGTTTATAAAAATATAATATATACTTTTTCATGTGAATCTCTAAATGTCATTTTTGAGAACAAGAATTTCCGCACACTTCACAACAATAGAGCTTTTCTTTGTTTTTATTAAACTTCAGTTTTAAGAGAAATTCCAATAAGATTTATATCCGAGGGTTCTTTTTAAGAATAGACGCTATTCCCTTTATAGCTGCTATATGTATTTCGTTACAGCGTGGTTTTCCAGAAATTGCTTCTAAGTATTTCTGCAAATTAATGTTTAATAGTCCAGTTATTCCTATTCCAATCGGTATAATGTTTATTTCAATCAGGAATATAATGTTTATTTCTTCCAAAAAACATGTCGTTTAAAATAATTTTAGGTCATCATATTTTGTTATCTTTTCCCATTCAGCTCTATTAAATCCAAAATCATTTGGAAATATGACATTGATAATGACCGCCATGTCTGGCTTAATGACCTTTCTTTCATGTATCTGCCTGCCTGTGTATCTTGGTCATAGAACACTGTCATTTTATCGCATGATATTATTGGTGATGTTCCCAGATGGCAAAGTGTCAAGTAACATCTCTCCACAGATCTTCCAACAATTGTAAAATCATCTGCCAATAAGATTGTTGCGTGGCTCTCAATCGCTGAGTCGCAAAAGCTGCACTGGCCATTTTTAATGTATGTGTAATTCCTGCTCTTGGGCCATTATCTATGTATTCCTGCTTTATTATGTTGTACTCATCGATTTTCGTGGATTTGTTTATTTTGCTTTATTGTATACACCGAAAGTATTTATAAGCATGACATCAGCAAAGTTTTCAGCAAAGTTTGTTATTGAGTTTTTTTTTGGGGGGGGTAGACGTTCATCGTTGTCCCTTACTATTTCCATTGTCATATCTGTTGAGCTGTACATGCTTACTATAGTGGATCGATATGCTTTATTTAAGTGAGATGGAGGCCCTCTTTTTTATGATAGGTATATCCTGTCCATATATTGGTTTCGGTATATAATTTTATGTAACGTTAGAAGTTCAGTCGTCTTTGTATCCAGCATAATGATATTGCATTGATGCTAGTCAATAATCGCAAAAACCACACAAGATGACAGGGATTGCAAACTGATTAATGAGTTATTTTGTTTTGGATCTTTATTCAGTAGTGAGATTTTTTTAAGGTGTGCTGTGTATTTTTGTTCAAAAATGTTTCGTATTTTCATGCTCCACAATACCGTTTTCCTCTATAACGAGGTACTTATATGTGGTACCCTCTCCTAGATCTCCAATCATGTAACCTAAGATGTTCAGATATCGTCTTCTCCCCGTTCTTTATAGTGCATGTGGCACATTTATCAAATCAAAACTCCATGCATTGTACAAGGTACAAGCTGTTTGCTGTCGATGCATAGAGTTTGAGATCGGCCTTTTTCCTGTTTCTCCTATGACTGCATAATATATTAAGGAGCTTGTAAGGTAGAAGAGAAATCCTTAAAATGTATCTCACTGGACTCTGAGATGCAAAGATTTTGTTTTACTTTCCTTCTGTCACAATTCTCATAAATAACGGGTTTACACTTGAACTCTATATATCATACATAAATATTCGAATGTTCCATTAAAGTTCTTTATATCTCAACCCTGAGTTATTATAAAAGGAGTACATCATTTTTCTCTCTCTAATATTTTCATATGCTGTAATATATCTTTCATTTTAGTTTCTTGGTCTTCTCTAATATACCATTTTCATATGCTGTAATATATCTTTCATTTTAGTCTCTTGGTCGTCTCTAATATACCATTTTCATATGCTGTAATATATCTTTCATCTTAGTCTCTTGGTCTTCCTCAATTCCAGGACGAGATTTTATCAGGTCTGGTGGAGTATCCAGCTCCGTGCTATAGAGGGAGGAAAAATCACTTGGACAAGGTGCACCATTCCTCGTAAAAGCTAATGTGGGTTTTCCATAGAAAGAAGATCTCATTTGTGCTGCGAATACTGTATGATTTGAATGTTTTGTCAACGTTTCCTTCTAGGGAAAAGTATCCTCAAGCCAAGTTGTTCTGAAAACCGCTGGACAGAGAAACCTTAGACGCTCGAGAAGTGTCTAACAGGCATTCAAGTTGCTCCTAGTGTGAGTTTTTATGTGTGTCACTAAATTGGATTTCTCAGAAAATGAATACCCACACACTTGACAAGAATGTGGCTTTTCCCCAGTGTGAGTTCTCATATGAGACTGTAAATGTGATTTTCTAGAAAAAGAATATCCACAAACTATACAGGAATGCGGCTTTTCTCCAGTGTGTGTTTTCATATGTGTCACTAATATTGATTTTTGAGAACAACAATATCCACAAACATCACAAGAATGTGGTTTTTCCCCAGTATGCGTCCTTATATGTCTCAATAAATCTGATTTTTGAGAACAAGAATACCCACACACTTCACAAGAATATGGCTTTTCCCCCGTATGGGTTTTCCTATGTCTCACTAAATTGGACTTATCAGAAAATGAGTATCCGCAGATTTCACACGAATGTGGTTTTTCTCCAGTGTGAGTTCTCATATGTGTCACAAAATGTGTTCGTTCAGAACAGGAATATTCACACATTTCACAAGAATATGGCTTTTCGCCAGTGTGAGTTCTCATATGAGTTACTAACGTTGATTTATGAGATGAAGAATATCCACACACTTCACAAGAATATGGTCTTTCCCCAGTGTGAGTTCTCATATGTCTCACTAAGACTGACTTTTGTGAACAAGAATATCCACACACTTCACAAGAATATGGCTTTTCACCAGTGTGAGTTCTCATATGTGTCATTATCGTGTATCTTTGAGAACAAGAATATCCACATACGTCACAAGAATGTGCCTTTTCCCCAGTGTGTGTTTTTGTATGTCTCACTAGATTAGATTTTTTAGAACAAGAATAGTCACAAACTTCACAAGCAAATTTCTTTTCCCCAGTATGCATATTCATATTGACCACTAAGGTTTATATATGAAAACAAGAATTTCAATACACTTTATAAGAATTTTTTTCTAGTGTGAGTATCTATGTTTTACTCACACGATTATATATCCACACACATGCATACTTTTTGTTTCAATGTTCCTATGAATTTCTTTAAGCTGAAAATGTGAGACTATACATATTCCAAACGTTACACACTATTTCATTTATTACAACCATGATATCTTTTTAAAATGCTATTGAGCATGTATAAGGTATTACTTTTCTCTGGGAGTTTTCTTCGTGCTGTTTTTTCCAATAGGAAATATTGTCTTTTTAAAAGTTATTTTTCTATAATTTGTGATAAGGTTGTTTTCTTGCTTTTTTATTTATCTGTACAGTTTTTCAAAATTTCATTATCTTGTTCGAAACAAAATAATTACTGTTTAAAGTTAATGATGTTTATAATTAATGATACTCCATTAAAATTGAATGATAGGGTTTAATCAGGAACACCTGTAAAAAATAATAAAATTCAATATAACGTATCTGAATTATTGAAATCAGGAGTAATTTTTTGTGTTATTTGGATTCAGGGAACTACTGTTCTTATCTTAATACACCGTCAAACATATCACCAGCTGATTTAATGTTTGCCAGAAAGGTGAAATCGGCGTTTTATAAACTATTGCCAAGACAGGCAATTGTCCGAAACACTACACACATGATAAGAAAGAAATGTAACTCGGGAGATCGAGTATATTTCAAGTGCTACAGGGATAACACCTCTTACTGGGAATGTGGAATAGTGGGTAAACGCATTGGTGATTGTACATACATGATTAAAGGTCCACAAAATATACATAAAAAGCACCTGAATCAAATTTAAAAAAACGCCACACTCAAGATGGTTATTATGCAACAGCAGTCGAAGAGGAGAAAACCATGTACATCATATACGAATCCTTTAATTTGGAACCGCCTCAATATACACCTGAGCCCCTAAGATCAGGTAGAAAAAGAAAGTTTAATGAACCATTATTGTTAAATTCCAAGAGAAAAAGATATTGAAATCTGTGTGACTTCAAATCTTGGGAGGAGGGTGTTGTGGTGGTACCCACTCATTTACATATGTGGATAATATTACACATAAATAGCAAGACTCCATTAGTCTGAGTGTGTGTTAATCAGAAGCTACCGAAGGCCGAGCCGAGAGCAGATATGTTATCCAGCCAAGACTCTCTTACCTGACAGCAATCATGTAAATATACTGTAAATATACTTTTCGTAGTTCACTTCTTATTGATCTACCTTTGTTTGTTGAATCTTCATTTGTATTGCCTTATATGTTATTTGGTTCAACCTGCAAACATAACAGTTAGCAACGAAGATGAACGTCAAACATAACAATTCAATATAACGTTTCTGAATTATTGAAATGAGGATTAATTTTTGTGTTATTTTGATTCAGGGGACTACTGTTCTCACCTTGAGTGTAATTTTCACAATGTTTCGGTCGATCTAAGCATTTATCTTATAGTCTGCAAGGACCTGTGGCGCAGTGGTTAGAGTACTAGAAAAAATCAATTGTAACAAGTGATATTCTCCTGAAGGCGACCAAAAATTACAGTTGTGAATTACTCATGACTCATGAATAAGAGTATGCTACCCTCCGAAAAAAAGTGTTCCGCTTGAAATTCCATCCTAATTCCCGAATTTTATAGAAATATTCTTGAGTGATACACCTGAAGAAGGGCGGACATTACATCGACGAAAACATTGTAAAAATCACACTCAAGATGAGAACAGTTTTCCGATGAATCCAAGTGATAGGAAAATTCAATGTTTAGTATTTGAATTCACATATTAATATTCTGTTTATTGTTTTAAATATTATTTGATTGAACTCAAAGCTATTTTCTATATTTTCTAATTTGACACAGAATAAGTCGATAGTGTTATTGTTTAAGTTATATGCTAATTGAAAATATATCTTGCGTTTTATGATTGGCATCTTAATGAGAAGAGATAGTATTAGATATAGATATAAATCTATCATATATATATACTACACTATATATATAATACTACAAAATTTATATATAATACTACATTATATATATAATACTACACTATATATATAATACTATACTATATATAATACTATACTATATATGATACTATACTATGCATGCTACTATACTATATATGATACTATACATGATACTATACTATATATGATACTTTACCATATATAATACTATACTATATATAATACTAAAATATATATATATATATAATACTACAATATATATACTACAATATATATATAATACTAATATATATGTATAATACTACAACATATATACGTAATACTAATATATATATACTATTAATATATATCTATATATAATACTACAATATATCTATATATAATGCTACAATATATCTATATATAATGCTACAATATATCTATATATAGTGCTACAATATATCTATATATATAATACTACAATATATCTATATATATAATACTACAATATATCTATATATATAATACTACAATATATCTATATATAAGTCTACAATATATCTATATATATAATACTACAATATATCTATATATAATATTATAATATATATATATATATATATATATATATATATATATAATACTACAATATATGTATCTTAATGTAGCAATGAGAGTAAATTACAATAAGCCATCAAAAATATTTATTGCATGCACGTTCTGGCCTTCTTCAACACACATACGTATAATTGATATGCAAAATTATCAAAAATATTGAAATATTTACTTAATATGTGTTTGTTTAGTGCCCATTTGGACACGAGTTTTGTTGTTAAAACTAAAATGATACATTTTATACATTTTAATTGGAATGAAGGCGTGTGATTTACCAATAGTCTCTCCCTCTTAAATAGGGTAAAAAAAGAATTGTTAATCTAATCAGTCCCACATATCAACTAAGCTCCAGCCTCTGTCCCATCGCTGCAATGTTGTATCACTGTGCCTGTTTTACAAAGGTTTTAACAGAATGTGTTCTGATTAACTCGTTTCACTTTTACCCCCCTCCCGACATACATATACCTGACAAACCCGCTTAGCAATAAGATCTCAACCATTCATGTTAGTGCCCCTAAATGCCAGAAAACCTTCTATTCTAATAGTTGTTCCTCGAACAGCTAGACTTCGGAATTCCCTTCCTGCTGCTTGTTTTCTTGGCTGATGCAGAAGTTTCAATGTAAGATAAACAAGTACCTTGTTAATCTTTCCTAGACATGACCCCAAGTAGTAGCCCCTTACGTCTTAGTGGCAATATGCTTTGTAAGGGGTGAAAATGAGTAAAAAAAGAAAGGGAACAGGTAGAGAATTACACGTGTTTTATTAACTAGTTTTTTTCTTTCTTTTGTGTTAACTCAAAATTAATGCAGAGAGATGATTCATAAAATTAAACACCTGAGTAAATAATTTCAACATTGAATGAATATAGCATTAAATAAAAACGAATCATGAATAATAAAATTAAACACAAGAGTAAATCATTTTAACATGGACTTAATAAATAAAACATTAAATAAATAAAATTAAAAAGAGATGATTAATAAAATTAAACACATGAGTTAATCATTTCAACATAGAATAAATACAATATTAAACGAATAAAAGTACACAGAAATTAAATGAATAAAACTACAAAATCCAATTATATTACTAATAAACGTTACCAAAGGCAAGAGACGTTATTCTTCCAGCATACTGAATACACTTTTGGTTTTTACATATTTTGAAGCGTTTATTTACTTTGAAAATAATTGGTGCCGACTTTTCCTTTAGAACAAAAAAAATAGTTGAAATGAGACGGTCACCTAGGGGATCCAACGATAATCGTTTAAAAATCGAAAATTAAAACAAATATATGTGCACGTTTGCGCATAGAACATTAGCCACAATGTATAACACAAAGGATTGCATTGTTTAATATCCGGACCACTACTTATTTGTAAAAAAAATTGCATGCAATATTCATTTTCAGCACACCTAAAAACCTCTAGAAATAAAACAAATGTGGCGGCCACATTACATTGCAACATGAAACATGTGAAAAAGTATGTTTGCAACATCGTAAAAACTAGTTTCCGGCTTCAATTTAAAATACGATATTCATTTTCAACACACCCGAAAGCCCTAGAAAATAAGTTTTTAAAGGTAGGTTATGAGTTGGTCTACCAGGCCACATTTACCAAAAATTAATTCAATTTATCGTGTTATTTTATGTTTCAAATTTTTTTCTCCCTTCGCCATCAAAATAAATTTAAATAAAATATATTGTTATTTTATGTTTCAAATTTTTCCTCCCTTCGCCGCCCAAATAAATCTAAATGAAATATATTGTTATTTTATGTTTCAAATCTGCCACCCTCCCGTCCGAAAAGCATATTTAAATCTGTCACCCCCACCCCAATCATAAAACTTTAAAAAATGCAAGGGTTGATATGTCTCGCCGAACATTACGTGGCCAAGAAGTAGGTGCTCATTTTACATTAAATTTATATAGGAAAGTGATCCCCCACTTTAAAGTGTTAAGTTTTATCTATTTTTTTTCAAAATTTCTTCATTCATATTATTTTTGACAAAAGAAAAAAAATAGATTTTCATTTTTTGGGGTAAAAATTCCTTCTAATGCTAAAGATGTAAAAAAAACATGGATTAGAATATTTTTGTGTTTGTAAAAAAAGAAGAAAACAACAACAAAAAAACTTACCTTTAAGGGAATAAATTGGTAACATTATAAACATTTCAATTTTATAAAGATTTCAATTTTATAAAGATTTCAATTTGTGATGACTAAACAATGGGTCTTCGTTTTTTTTTAAACTGATGTCTTGGTGTTTGTGCTAACCGCGCTATATTTTTAATAATATGCTTAGAATTTTTTTTGTGTGTGTAAAAAAAAAAAGAAGAAAACAACAACAAAAAAAACTTACCTTTAAGGGAATAAATTGGTAACATTATAAAGATTTCAATTTTATAAAGATTTCAATTTGTGATGACTAAACAATGGGTCTTCGTTTTTTTTTTAAACTGATGTTTTGGTGTTTGTGCTAACCGCGCTATATTTTTAATAATATGCTTAAAATTTTTTTTGTGTGTGTAAAAAAAATATAAGAAAACAACAACAAAGGGAATAAATTGGTAACATTATAAAGATTTCAATTTTATAAAGATTTCAATTTGTGATGACTAAACAATGGGTCTTCATTTTTTTTTTAAACTGATGTCTTGGTGTTTGTGCTAACCGCGCTATATTTTTAATAATATGCTTAGAATTTTTTTTTTTGGTGTGTAAAAAAAAATAAGAAAACAACAACAAAGGGAATAAATTGGTAACATTATAAAGATTTCAATTTTATAAAGATTTCAATTTGTGATGACTAAACAATGAGTCTTCATTTTTTTTTTAAACTGATGTCTTGGTGTTTGTGCTAACCGCGCTATATTTTTAATAATATGCTTAGAATTTTTTTTGTGTGTGTAAAAAAAAAAATAAGAAAACAACAACAAAGGGAATAAATTGGTAACATTATAAAGATTTCAATTTTATAAAGATTTCAATTTGTGATGACTAAACAATGGGTCTTCATTTGTTTTTTTAAACTGATGTCTTGGTGTTTGTGCTAACCGCGCTATATTTTTAATAATATGCTTAGAATTTTTTTTGTGTGTGTAAAAAAAAAAGAAGAAGAAAACAACAACAAAAAAAAACTTACCTTTAAGGGAATAAATTGGTAACATTATAAAGATTTCAATTTTATAAAGATTTCAATTTGTGATGACTAAACAATGGGTCTTCGTTTTTTTTTTAAACTGATGTTTTGGTGTTTGTGCTAACCGCGCTATATTTTTAATAATATGCTTAGAATTTTTTTTGTGTGTGTAAAAAAAAAACAATAAGAAAACAACAACAAAGGGAATAAATTGGTAACATTATAAAGATTTCAATTTTATAAAGATTTCAATTTGTGATGACTAAACAATGGGTCTTCGTTTTTTTTTTTAAACTGATGTTTTGGTGTTTGTGCTAACCGCGCTATATTTTTAATAATATGCTTAGAATTTTTTTTGTGTGTGTAAAAAAAAAAAATAAGAAAACAACAACAAAGGGAATAAATTGGTAACATTATAAAGATTTCAATTTTATAAAGATTTCAATTTGTGATGACTAAACAATGGGTCTTCATTTTTTTTTAAACTGATGTCTTGGTGGTTGTGCTAACCGCGCTATATTTTTAATAATATGCTTAGAATTTTTTTTGTGTGTGTAAAAAAAAAAAAAATAAGAAAACAACAACAAAGGGAATAAATTGGTAACATTATAAAGATTTCAATTTTATAAAGATTTCAATTTGTGATGACTAAACAATGGGTCTTCATTTTTTTTTTTTAAACTGATGTCTTGGTGTTTGTGCTAACCGCGCTATAATTTTAATAATATGCTAAAGTTAAATTCAATCTTTACGATATTTTTGTTCGTTAAATTGTTACGTGAAAAAATATCATTGTTTTTAAAAACACCCTCATCCTCATGCGAACACAGACTCACACGTATCGTGATCTTTATTCTTAGATGGAAAATACTGGACAAAACATTAAATAAGCAATCAAAATTCTTTAACACAATGATAGGTAAGTTTAGACAGAGAAATATTTTTAAAAAATGTTAAAAAAATTAAATATCGAAAAAGCAGTTTTTTGTGATATGTTGTCAGACTATTCGAATAAGTTCGAATTAAATTATTGTTTCTTATTTACATTATGTTTATAGCATACATTATTACTGTCGCAGAAATAACAAAAGATTTATTTAAATAAGCAAAAAGTCAGATTGAAAAATATATTTTCAAGAGATTTTTTTAACGGAGATTCATACCTTTTTTATATACATTTGTTCGGTATCAATATTTTTATTGGATTAAAATAAATTTATTTTGATGTTTCAGACTTTAAAAAGTATATTGATTAGAATTTAAAAAAAACAAAAAAACAAAAAACAAACAAACAAACAAAAGAAACTTACCTTTTATTCCAGGAATTCAATACGAGAAATAATATATTTTGTGTGTGTGTGTTAAAAACAAAAGAACACGTGTTTAAAATTATGGGTCTTTGGTGTTTGTGCTAACCGCGCTATATTTTTAATAATATGCTAAAGTTAAATTCAATCTTTACGATATTTTTGTTCGTTAAATTGTTACGTGAAAATATATAATAGTTTTTAAAAACACCCTAGATAGACGCACACATATCGTGATCTTTATTCTTACATGGAAAATACTGGATAAAACATTAAATAAGCAATCAAAATTCTTTAACACAATAATAGGTAAGTTTAGGCAGAGAAATATTTTTTTTTAAAAAATGTTAAAACAATTAAATATCGAAAAAGCAGTTTTTGTGCTAAGTTGTCAGATAATTCGAATAAGTTCGAATTAAATTATTGTGTTTATAGTATACATTATTACTGTCGCAGAAATAACGAAATATTTATTTAAATAAGCAAAAAAGTCAGATTGAAAAATATATTTTAAGGAGATTTTTTAACGGAAATTCATAGCCTTTTTATACACGTCTGTTATAACGCATGGCGATATCAATATTTTTATTGGATTGAAATAAATTTATTTTAATGTTTCAGGCTTTAAAAAATATATTGATTAGAATTTGTAAAAAAACTGAACAACAAAAAAAAAAAAAAACTTACCTTGTATTCCAGAAATTCAATACGAGAAAAATATCTGTTTTTTGTGTGTGCGTTCCAAACAGAAAAAAACTGTTTATAATTTTTAATATTTTAAGTGTAAAAAAGTAAAAAAAGAAAAGAAAAAAGAATTCAATACAAAAAAAAAAAAGAAACGGATGAATTCGTGTTTGTCCTTCGTGTTTAAAACAGAATGTTTGTTTGCTTGTTAAGATTTCTTTAGTAAATTAATACAACTTCTGTTGTGTGTGTTCAATTCATTAAGAAATAAAATATATAAAAATATAAAAGAATTAAAATTAAAAGATGAAAAACACGATTTAAACGTGAAATTATTTAAAGAGAAAATCAACTGGTGAAAGACTTAGATCATCATAACACGGTGTGTCCATTATTTTGTTCCTCATGTAAACAATTCCGTTCATTAGTTAAGTGTGCCGAATCTTTTTCCATATCAAGTTTAGATTATATTTGTCAATGCTCAAAGCTTGTTTTTATTTATTTATTATTATTACATTTTCACCCAAAACAAGGCATATTGCCACTTTGTTGTAGGGGGCTATTGTCGGGGATATAAGCATCAGGAGTACTGTGTAGGGAATTGGGCAGCAAGATGTTGGTTCACATTGGACTTGAACTTCTGCATGTCAGTACAGTTGGGGAAGCAGGGACCCGGCAGGGAATTCCAAAGTTTAACTGTCTGGAGAAGAAACTACTGGAGTAGAAGGCTCTCTTACATCTAGGGATCCCTACTGTGAATGGGTGGGATTTTGCAATGGGCAATGACTCCACAGTACCCCTGATGCCCATGTCCCTGATAGTAGCCCCCTACAACACAGTGGCAATATGCCTTGTTTGGGGTGAAAATGTAATAATTTTTTTTTTAAATTAAAAAAAAAAATTCATAAACGATGGTCCAACTACTCGTTATTGACTGGTCTGGACCATAAACCACGAGAAATTCAGGTTGCCCTTCTGGAGAACTGCTTGGGCGATGACGCCATGCATGCATGCAGTATGACACCCCGGAGACGGAGCAGACTGTAGAGGACATACTACAAGCACTGGAGGAGTATTCCGTTGGAATTCTCAACGAAACCTATGAGAGATTTGCATTCTGTCAGAGGAAACAGGGTAAGGGAGAGGCTTTCGACAAGTTCTTCAACGATTTAAGAGTACTGTCGAAGACGTGTAATTTTTGTACCCGATGCAGTGACTCAGTCACTTCTGCAGGACCAGATTTAAGAAGGTGTCCGTGACCAATTAACCAAACAGGAGCTACTGAAGATACAGAACCTTACCCTACAGAAGTGTGTTGACATATGCAGAGCGGCTGAAATGGCCTCAACCCACAGTCAAGGAATGGGACTGGATATATCCCAGGTGATGAGGGTACCTGAAACTAGTCAAATGAAGGAACCCGTCTCTAAAAGAGAATGCCTATTCTGTGGCTACGCACACGTGCCAAAGCGCAACAGATGCCCAGCTCATAGCAAATTGTGCCATGCATGCAATGAGAATCCAAGTGTCCCAACAAAGACAGAATAACGCGAAAACAGAGACAGAGCACAGGAATGTATGAAAGCAAGAAACGTATTGCACCCCCACTACGAGTACACCAACTTGATACATCCTCAACAGAAGAGGATGAAGAATACACCCACTGGGTGAATGCGATAAAAAAACAAACAAAAACAAAAAGAAAACAAATACCCTCCCTGAAAGGTTTGCAAAGAGGATGCAACCATACAAAGGGGTCTTATCAATGTGGACTGGGTATTTAATGAAGCCACTTGGTGTATGCCGAAGAAAGATAAGAAACCCCAAAACGCAGCAAACCTACTCAGTGGAATTTTTGTGTTTAGGGATGGAGATGATTGCTAGCCACTGCTTGGCCTGTGTGCGAGCGTACAAATGGGCCTTGTGGAGATAAAGCAGAAGAACTTCCACCGTGTCACAGCAGTCAACATAGAGGAATTGTTCGATGATCAACTGGGCAAGCTTCCGGGTGTTGTCACTCTCCAGCTCAAGCCAGACGCAATACCAACTATAATACCCAATCGGAGAGTACCTATAGCTATATGCTCTGTACTGACTTAGGAGTGATCAGCCCAGTAGATAAAACCCACTCCGTGGTTTAGTCAACTTGTCATAACAAGAAAAAAAAACGGGACAATGAGAATATGCTTGGATCCTCCTGAGTTCTAGAAAACACTCATACGAGAGCACTACACCATACCAATTCTCGAGGACGTCCTTCATGACATAAGAGATTCAAAAGTATTTACAAAAGTGAACCTCTCATCAGGATATTGGCACGTTGAGCTCGATGATGCATCCAGTGACTTGACCACCTTTCAGATATGTTTTGGCCGATATTGCTGGCGTCGGTTTCCATTTGGCCTGAACTCCTCAGCAGAGATATTCAAAAGAAAGCTGAATGAATAATTCCAAGACATGCCTGGAATTATTATCATTTTATATGACTTGGTAATCTATGGGAAAGACCAAGAAGAACATGACAGACGGCTCCACAAGCTAATCCAGAAATGCCAAACAATAGGAGTAAAACTCAACCCAGAAAAACTGGAGACCGGACTAGACGCGATCACTTTCATGGGACATCGCATCACTAAAGGCGGCATTGGAGTCGACCCAGAAAAAGTAAAGGCTATCACTGACATGCCAGCACCAGGAAACATTGGAACTCTCCGCAGATTCTTAGGTATGGTTAACTACATAGGGAAGTTTATTCCCAATCTGGCAACAGTGACAAAACCCCTCCAGAACCTGACTAAAAAAGATGTTCCGTGGTCATGGTCAGATTCCCAACAAGCAGCTTTCAAAAAAGCAATTGTGAACTCACCCGTCCTTACATACTACGACCCCCACAAGGAGCTGATTCTCGAGAATGATGCATGTGAGTACGGGTTAGGAGCAGCGCTAATGCGGGTGGACAAACAAATTGCATTTGCAAGTAGATCACTATCAGATGCCGAACAAAGATATGCACAAATTGAGAAGGAGATGCTGGCAGTTGTATACGGCCTAAAGAAATTTCACCATTACACACATGGAAGGAAGTAGTAGTTTTGACTAACCACAAGCCGCTTGTCTCAATCAGCAAAAAGCCCTTATCAAAGGCACCAAAACGGCTGCAGAACTTCCTGCTACGGGCGCAGCAATAAAACTACACACTACGATATAAACCGGGGAAAGATATCCCATTAGCAGATACGCTGTCGCGAGCACCAACAAGCAAGCCAGAGTTGGAAGAAATAATGTCAGTGAATAATCTGACAATGCAGCCGATACAAGACCACAGGCTCGCAGAGATTCGCCAAAAGGCAGTTGAGGACTCCAACATGAGAGCACTGGCAGAAGTAATCGCTAAGGGGTGGCCGCATAATAAGGAATGCTTACCCAACTCTATCAAACTGTTTTTTTTTATTACAGAAATGAACTCACGGTACAAGATGGGCTAGTACTGCGAGGACAAAGAATAGTCATACCACATGCTATGCGGAGTGAGATGAAACAAAAAGCACATGCCGGCCACCTCGGCATAAATACATGTCTGCGACGAGGGAGGGACCTCATATTTTGGCCAGGAATGTCTAAAGAGATTGGCCAATACATCGAAGCCTGTGGCACCTGTGCAACCTATGCAGACCGCCAGCCAGCAGAATCATAGATCATAGCACCAATGCCGGAAAGACCTTGGCAACAAGTAGCAGCAGACCTTCTATCATGGGGAGGAAACAACTATCTGATCACAGTAGACAGACATAGCAATTTCTTTGAAATGTACAAACTGGATACGCCCACACCAGAAGCCATGATTGACTGCATGAAAGCGCATTTTGCAGGCCATGGAATTTCAGAGGTGCTGACATCCGACAATTGTCCTCAATTTTCGTCATGCATTCCGAAGGTTTGCAAGTAAATGCCTATTCATACACGAGACAATATCGCCAGGCAACAGCCAAGCAAATAGTGCTGCCGAAGCAGCAGTAAAAATCACCAAACGCCTCTTCCGAAAATGCAAAGCGTCAGGAGAAGATCCATTCCTGGGACTGTTGAACATACGCAACGCACCAACTGAAGTACCAGCTCAGCACAAAAACTCTTTGGTAGAAGGACAAGATCAACAGTACCAGCTGTCGAGTTAAAGCTGAAGCCACTTTACCCACATTCAACTGATGAAGCATGGAGGAAACAGGAAAGGAGGATTAGGCACCATAAGACGGGAAAGAGCTAAAAAGCCTCAACGTGGGTGATAATGTTCGTGTCCAGCCACCCAGTCCCTACAAAAGAGAGTGAAGGGAAGCAACGGTCCGAAAACGAATGACTGGTAGGTCTTATGAAGTGGAAGCAAGAGACGGACAACGATACCGCCAAAA
Source organism: Euprymna scolopes (assembly GCF_053919585.1). Classification (NCBI taxonomy): domain Eukaryota; kingdom Metazoa; phylum Mollusca; class Cephalopoda; order Sepiida; family Sepiolidae; genus Euprymna; species Euprymna scolopes. The sequence goes on along the minus strand of NC_136527.1, from coordinate 203,375,897 downwards.
CAGGCGATTCCTGCGCAAAACGCCTGAGTCAAAACATTCCTTCCCAGGACACCACCAAACAACACACACAGCTGATGATCACCCTCAGTCTCAAATACAGCCTGACAATCCCATATCACAAAGAGAAAGGATTGCACAGGAAAATGAGCCGACTGAAGAAAACGTTTGTGTAAGGAATGACAGCCAACAAGTGACCACGCGCTCAAGATGCAAAACCTGCACGCTACAACAAATGAACAATTCACCCTCCCCCATGTTGCCATTTAAAACCCTGTCCCTATCCCTTCCCCCTTAGAGGAAAACAAAATAAAAAAAAACCCTCCCCAACGGGGGAAGATGTTGCGTATAGCTAAACCCTCACCACTGCTCCCAGCCGCCTTTCTATGAACTCTCCGAAAAAGGAGGAAGACTTTCTGTATGAAAAAACAATAAAGCTGCTGTTACATCCTAACTCTGTGTCGTCTCCACTCTGATATTAACCCGTGGAAAGAGAGAGTCGGGCGCCATTTTAAATGCTCCAATATATCGGTAAACACTGTGTTTTTCGAGCGGAATAAACATGTTACATTAAATAAAAACACTAGAAAATTGTCCAGTTAGATAGAGAAGTAACTTATCTTGCCTTTTATAACATTTATTTATTATATATTTGTTTTTGACAACGTTTTCGAATCTATGTGTACAGTAATACAAACCCAAAAAGTGTTTTCGACATGTAAGAAAAAAAAAACTAAAAATAGTCGATGACCGACATTTAAGAAAAAAATAAATAAATAAAAATATTCGATGGTTTGCCCTCAACATTCTCTTTATTAAAAGACACATTCTCTTTATTAAAAGAAGTCAATTTAGGGTTTGTATTACTGTACACATAGATTCGAAAAAGTGGTCAAAAAATAAAATATACAACAAAGAAATATTAACAGTAGCTATAAAAGTTACTTTGCAACCTACCTGAATCATTTATTAGTGTTTTTAAGTAGTTTTAAATGCTCTTTATTTCATACCAAATATTAACTTTTTACGAGTCGTAAGAATTCAAGATGGCCAAAATTACTACCCCCCTTCTTCTTCGAAGAGAGAAGCCTCGTTTTCAAATTATACTTCGCGCATATTTTTGGGGGAGGAGCTTGCCTCGTTTTCAGCACGTGTCTCTGCGGACATATGTCTCTGCGGACATATTGCGTTTACATTTTTTAGAAGTTCCGTCCTCATAATGAAAGTATTTGTAAACATTACATTTAATTTAGATATTTATTGCGCACAAATATTTTTAGTTTTTTTCTTTGGGGGGGGGGAATAACATATAAAGTGGTCAAAACGGTAAATATTTTTTTAAGTTTACATTTTTAAGAAGTTTTGTTACTAGTGCAGAGTGATCTGGACGTAAATAATAACGTTATTATTTAAAAAGCCATTCTTAACATGGGGAGGGGAGGGTGTTTTGTACCTATTCTATGCTTTAACCTTACAATTGAATAAAAAAAAACACACCATAAAACTTTAAACTTGGAAATACGATTTGACACGGTAAGTTTGGGAAAAGGAATTATAAATAAAAAACTAGACAAAATACCGTTAAAAACTCGCTCAATATATGTTTCCGTGACATAGTTTGACATGTATTCAGTGGTTTTTTAACAGTATTTTGCATATTTTTTATTTTCAACTCCTTTTCCCAAACTTACCGTGTTAAAGAGAGAGTCGGGCGCCATTCTTAATTTTCCAATACATCGATAAACATTGTATGTTTTTCGAGCTGAATAAACATGTTACATTAAATAAAAACACTAAAAACAAATCCAGTTAGGTAGAAAAGTAACTTATCTTGGCTTTGATAACATTTATTTAAAAACAATTTGCGCTTGAGCCATTTTTTTTTCAGAAATTTTCAGCACATCAGGGATTTTCGGGTGTGCTGAAAACGAATATCACATTTTCACGATATTGCAAACATACTTTTCTGCATGTTTCATCCAGTAATATACACTTTTCGGAAAATTAAATTTATATCATACACTTTTCCGAAACTTCTTTTAAATTTATATCCATCGATTCCTGAAACTGTATTTTTCTGAAACGACTCCAATTTCTGAGAAAAAAAAAAAAAAATGGCTCAAGCGCAAATTGTTTTTTTTTTTCAGCACGTGGCTCTGCGGACATATGTCTCTGCGGACATTTTGCGTTTACATGTCTCTATTAGTTGATTAATTCATCTGTTTGTTCAAGGACTCTCCATTTGGTCGAAACCATGATCTGTCTTTAGTGGCGTCCAAACTCTAACTCTACACCTTGGAATTCAAGCCTCAACTTACTAAGCGCCCGAATGGCCCTTCCTCTGTCACGTGTCGTTCCTATTACCCGATCCCTAGTCCATTGTTCAGTCTGTTTGCTATCGCCATTCGTCACACCGTATTTGAAACGTAGCCTATTTCTATTTTTCTTTTTGGTGTCAATTGATAACTTATTTTATTACTCGCTGAACTTTAATTTTGTCATTAATCCTTTGTTCTCAATCCTGAGTGGCGTGGCGGCAAACATAGTGTCGTATAATGAATTGTTAGGCATTAGAAAACAGACATAAAAATGTATTGCGACTCTTTACTATTCTCCTTTTCCTTCTCCTCTATTTGTCTATCCTCTCGAATCCTCTAGTGTATCTTGGCCCCACCCTTTCTGGTTTTAATACGATAAAACATGATGCGATTCATTGTGTACTACTTTTAAGTAGTAACTATAATCTTACATTTAATAATCCCCAACAACGCCAATTAGTACAAAATTCAGTGACATGTAATCTCGTTAACTCACCGGCTTTCTTATAAATATAGATAGAAAATATTTGGATTATGAAAAAATGCACAGACAAATTATTATTATTATTATATTCAATTCTCTTTAGAAAGTCACCACTTGGCAAGGTTCAAAGGCTACTCGAGGATAAGGGTTAATGGGTGTAATGCGGATAGTGAAACAACAGCTTAGTGCCCGTCAGTAGAAAAGATCAGGTAGAATTTGATTATTTAAGAAACTAAGACGTCAAGAACTTGATTACACTGGTCTTGAAGACGGCCCTATTGTAGTCAGTTATATTCAGCTGAGACGAAGACCCCGCAGTTCAGAGTTAGACAGGCGAATAGCTATAGAAAAAAAACGTTGTTCATTGAATTTAATTAAGGCAAAGATAGAAAGTAAGGGAAATTGTTGATAGTTGTAATATCTAGACGAGCAGGCATAAAAATAATAGAGAAGAAACAGGATCACAACGTCTCTTATGCAGGAAATATATTGCAGGAAAGAGAAAACAATATTACCTACAAGTTTACAAGGCGTGTGTGACAGCAGTACTCTACTTAAAGGCGCATTGCATTGACTCGAAAGTAAGATCCTATATCGAGCCGGAAACTTCCGCAGCCAGTTTTCCAGCAACATCGGAAACAGCGTTGATCTAAGTCTATTAAGTTAGGGTGAATGTTACCCTCAGAAGCTTATCAGAACCAGAGTATAGGGATAAAAAGATAGAAGCATGGTTTGGATGCAGTAAACGAATTGATGACTACGTGTATAAAATTATCGGAAAAGAGAGATTCGATAGTTCAGAATACATTTTCAGATATTCCATGGCTGGAGATCTTTTGAAGTAAAATTCTATGCCACGCCATATGAAATGCCTTTGGTATGCTGAGGGCTATTGCTCTAGAGAGGAATATAATGTGTATTTCAGTCAGTACACCAGCAGTAGATCTCGCAAGACGGTTAGTTGTGTCAAATTATCAAAAAATCAGCCCGTTTGTCATTTTTGTATAAATAATATGAGTAAATAATACATTCTTGTCATAAAAAATTAATTAATATATGAGTGATTTTTATGTTATTATTTGTATCCTGGTTTCTCGAAATTATGACATCATCTCCGAGGTAGTGACGAGGTTGTTGTAAAGCCGATTGTGTATTTTATCTTCAAAAATGGGTCTACTTATTTTGTTTTTACATTCTCTAACTTAATGCTTTCCAACGTGCCTGATATCATTCATTTAGTCAATCTTCATGTATTTTATTTCTTTATTCATACATTTTCTTATTTATACATCAGCAAACTTCCTTCATGCTTTGCACCGTGTCTACATTGACAAAATATTAGGTCCAATAGTTTCGAATGTGAACTCATCTGTTTTTCTTCAAATATATTTGATAGATCTCGCGTTGTTAAATTCTTGAATTTCTGCGATTTTTCTGCTCAGTTGAAAAGAACAATTGTATTAATGAAATTGGCAAAACGGATATCCTTTTGACAATTTCATTAATACAATTGTTCTTTTAATTCATTTTTATACTTGCTTTACAAGTCATAATAATCTATGACAGTATAAATTGCTATATATACTTGATAATAATACTAAATTGTGAATTGGTTCTTAACTGTTTTCATGTTTTCTCGTTTAATTGGAAAACATATATCAATTAATTGTACATAAAACATTTGACAATATCCATTTTGTATATAATTGGTAGACGCAGTTTATATATATATATATATATATATATATATATATATATATATATATATATATGAATTAATATGTTAGTGTATATATGCATGTATATGTTACGACAGCCGTAGATGGACAAAGAGATAAGATGGAAACATGGTATACATGTTTTGTCAATATTTTCTTCCGCTATTCATTTAACTGTAAAAAATGGGGTTTAATATTCTTACTGACTTTAAAAAATAAGGTTTTATAGCTTTAATATTATTTATCCATCTCTCTCAATTCTCCGGGAAGAAACGAACGCAACTTATAAAGTAATTCTAATTAGTTAAACAAACAAACAAACAAACTATCGTGATTGATTAGCTCGGCTAAAGTGAGACACGTTCTAGCTCATGTTAAACCAGTGAAATAACATGGCACTCGTAAAAATGCTGCAGAATCTCAAGAATTTACTGAGGACGAATGCTTTCTTCATAAAACTAATGTATAGTTTTAATGACTAGATTTTGTTTAGGCTTCCAATATTTTGTTAGTTTATTTTACTAGTTTGTACTGGTTTCATTTAAATGATCTTGAAATATTTGGACAAACACGTGTGCTAAGAGGTGGAATTTATACAAATGATTATTTGCCGGAATAATGTTTAATGGTACGAACACTGATTAAAAGTATAGTTCATATATGAGTTCTATTTCAACGATAAAAAACATCTGTGCTGTAATATATATAATTATTTGTAAGGTTTTATTTTCATAACGTAATTTCCCCTTCCACAACTGATTTAATATTACTTTCCTAAAAAAACATATCCTTGGCAAATCATAAAGCCATTATACAATGTCTGTTTGTAAATGTAAATACAAGGTAAAATTCCAGAAGATTATCCACCAGAACCTTCAATATATCTGCGATATTTCTGGAAATAAAATCCTAATCATATAGTTTAACAGCAATTGTAGATAAGTATTGTCAGGGTATGTACTAGACATCCACTAAATTTGCAAGTAGTGTTTTGAAAATGGCAGCTTTACTTGGGCTGTTCTATATCTTCTGAAATATATAAATTTCGCGATTAAATTATGTGATTTGTTGGTTATAATTTGATGTGGTGTTTGCTTCCCGAATACCGTATTTTTCTTTCTTCCATATGCCGTATAAAACATTTTTATCTTTTCATATGCATTAGAGATGATTTAATGAGTTGTTTATGATTAATTGTTTCTATCAGCTTTTTTCATTCAAACATGAATATTGTAAAAATGTACAAGAATATGGCTTTTTCTTCTTTGTATGTTACATCAGTTAGAGGAAACCAAGTGAAGGCAATATTTAATGTTATTATTACATCAAAAGACACAAAGTGAAAAATGCAGTATTTTTCTTTCTTGATAAGGCAATCAAGATGATTTTGATGAATTGTTTAATTCAAACATGAATATTGTCACAACAGTGTGCAAGAATATTGATTTTTTCTTATTTTGTATGTTACGTCAGAATTTGTTGTATAGTGGGTGGATTGGCACCAAAATAATTATATTACACCAGGGTTTGGAGGATAATATATATTCTTCTCTAAACGACACCAGTCAAAACAGTCATATGTTGTATAGCTGAGTTAGAGATATTTTTCTTATAACGGCACACTTTATAAACGTATAGATTCCATGTATTGTTGTGTATCCAGGGGATATGATATCGACGTATAAACTGAGTCATAGAGTAATGGTCAACACCATATCTAATTGAGACCTCAGTTCTTCCTTCTTTTGTGCAACAGCTTATATTTTAAAAATATGAATTTATTTCAGCTGTCTCAAATGGTCTTCACGATGAATCTGCATTTCGTGTCCACATGCTTGTTCTAGACAACCTCGCATCCTGGTTGAAAGCACGTCTGTTCACTTCCGCGACCAAACTCAAACTCTACTCCTTTCTCTAACATTTCCGACCTGTTGACCTCAGTTTCGTTACGTCATCATTCAAAACGCACATATATCTCAATGTGCGACCTTTTCCTTTTATGCTTGTCCAAGGTCTTTTGTTTATTTAACGCGGTCAATTTATGTAAACATCCTCAGCTAAAACACATAACTACACTTTATTCTATAAATAATAAATAACTCCCATTATAAACTATTTCAACAATACCACTGGATAGATAGATAGATAGATAGATATACAGATAGATCGATAATAACTAATTTGACTTGTTATCAATTAATCGAAACCAAGTTGAAGGTAAAATTTGATGATATTATTATTTAAATATATACCAGAGGGATATTTTAATGATATAGCTTGCTCTATTTATAGCTACTGTTTTATAAAAGATTTGATCTACTAGGGATGAAGTATTTCGTAATACCACTTGCTCCAAGCAGTACAATATGTATCTTTTTCGTGGACTATGCCGTTTTAGTTATTCTTTAGTTCCACATATTGTTTTATATATTTTGTAATACCACTTGCTCTCTTTCATATTGTTTTATATATTTTGTAATACCACTTGCTCTTTCATATTGTTTTATATATTTTGTAATACCACTTGCTCTCTTTCATATTGTTTTATATATTTCGTAATACAACTTGCTCTTTCATATTGTTTTATATATTTTGTAATACCACTTGCTCTTTCATATTGTTTTATATATTTTGTAATACCACTTGCTCTCTTTCATATTTTATATTGTTTTATATATTTTGTAATACCACTTGCTCTTTCATATTGTTTCATATATTTTGTAATACCACTTGCTCTCTTTCATATTGTTTTATATATTTTGTAATACAACTTGCTCTTTCATATTGTTTTATATATTTTTTAGTACCACTTGCTCTCTTTCATATTGTTTTATATATTTTGTAATACCACTTGCTCTTTCATATTGTTTTATATATTTTGTAATACAACTTGCTCTCTTTCATATTGTTTTATATATTTTGTAATACAACTTGCTCTTTCATATTGTTTTATATATTTTGTAATACCACTTGCTCTTTCATATTGTTTTATATATTTTGTAATACCACTTGCTCTTTCATATTGTTTTATATATTTTGTAATACCACTTGCTCTTTCATATTGTTTTATATATTTTGTAATACCACTTGCTCTTTCATATTGTTTATATATTTTGTAATACCACTTGCTCTTTCATATTGTTTTATATATTTTGTAATACCACTTGCTCTCTTTCATATTGTTTTATATATTTTGTAATACCACTTGCTCTCTTTCATATTGTTTTATATATTTTGTAATACCACTTGCTCTTTCATATTGTTTTATATATTTTGTAATACCACTTGCTCTCTTTCATATTGTTTATATATTTTGTAATACCACTTGCTCTTTCATATTGTTTTATATATTTTGTAATACAACTTGCTCTCTTTCATATTGTTTTATATATTTTGTAATACCACTTGCTCTTTCATATTGTTTTATATATTTTGTAATACCACTTGCTCTTTCATATTGTTTTATATATTTTGTAATACCACTTGCTCTTTCATATTGTTTATATATTTTGTAATACCACTTGCTCTTTCATATTGTTTTATATATTTTGTAATACAACTTGGTCTTTCATATTGTTTTATATATTTTGTAATACAACTTGGTCTTTCATATTGTTTTATATATTTTGTAATACCACTTGCTCTTTCATATTGTTTTATATATTTTGTAATACCACTTGCTCTTTCATATTGTTTTATATATTTTGTAATACCACTTGCTCTTTCATATTGTTTTATATATTTTGTAATACAACTTGCTCTCTTTCATATTGTTTTATATATTTTGTAATATATTCTCCCCACCTACTATATTTGACAATAGTCTTTTAAAATAGTTTTGTTAATCATTAATCATTTAATGTTAATTCCACGTAATATTCTACAGCTAGAAGTTATCACATGAATACATATTTTGAAAGAATATTGGTTTTATTGTGATTTTATAAGCATATTGTGCAAGAATGTATTTTGAGCACAAAAATATCAACAAACTTTGCAGGAATGCGATTTTTCCGATGTAATTTCGAAAGCAATGCTGAGTTAGTAAAGAAGTTGAGAACATATATTTTTCTTTCCAATTGTCCGTTTTATTATGTTATAGTTTATCTTTATTTTGTGTTTCTTTGTCCTACTGACTTCCACGACAAGAATTCATTTAGTCTGGTGATATATCCACCTTTGTGTTTCCACTTAAAGTAACATCACTTGAATAAGATGCACAATTTCTCATAAAAAAACATTGTGGTTTGGCGATACTAAGGTCTGTTTTGTGCTGCAAATATTTTATGATTTTGAATATTTGGTCAATGTTTTTATGAAAGGTTGCCCTTATAAACCTTGTACCGAGAAACCTTTGACTCGAGGACAGTGTCTCGTAGGCATTCAAGTTCTCTCCATCATTTTAGTATTTCAAGTGTGATTTTCATAATGTTCCTACCGTTTGTATACCAGAATAAGAATATTCTCCCACTTCAAAAGAATATCACTTTTCCAATGTATTTTTTTTTATTTTTTGTAAGTTTATTTTAAGCTGAGACAGCTTTTTACACTTAATGTCTCATTAACTTTGAGTTTTCAGATTTTGAAATCTCGAAAGATCTTACAAAAATATGGCTTTTTTCCAGTGTAAGTTGTTATATTTCACAAACTTTGATTTATCAGAAAAGTATATCCACACACTTCACAAAAATGTGTTTTTTCCCTTTTTATTAATTTTACTTGAGTAATTCTTAAGAGATCAAGGGTATTCCTCCTGGGGCAAACACTTGATTTAATTACGATTTTAATTCATATCCGAGGGCTCTTTAATGAATTGATGTGGTTCCCTTTATGGCTGCAATCTGTATTTCGTTACAGCTTGGTCTTCCAGAGATTGTTTCAGGTATTATTTTTCAGTTGTTCCCATCAAAACCAGTATACCTTTCTCTTTCAAAGACCATGTCATCTTATTGGGGTTCTGATACTTGGTTATCTTTTCTCGTTCAGATCTATTGAGCCATATTCCTTCGGGATGATGATATCAATAATGAGCAGTGTTTTTATCAGGCTTATTCCATATTGCAATGTCTGGCTTGATAGCATTGTCTTTTATATATCTATCCGGCTGTAAATCTTTGTTACCTTTCAATTTGATGTTAGCTATGGTGGTTAATTTTCCCATATGTTTGGCGATCTGTCAGAGATCTTCCAATGGGGGTATTTACATACTTTGTTACGCTGGGTAATGTAAAGCCTATCTGCCAACAGGGTTTGGCATCCCGACATTAAATGGCTTGAACTTTCAATCACTGAGTGGCAAAACCTACACTGGCCAACCATTTTTAAATCTATTTGTGAGTAAGCCCTGAAAGTCTCCCACTCTTGAGCGATTGTAATAAAACATCCCTGTTTACATATTCCTAATTAAGCTTCTCCAGGACCTCTTTTATATTGTTCCCATCCTTGTTTTCCTGTGTGAAGCATCCTTGTCTATGTACTCCTTGTTTAGCTCCTTATGTCGTTTCCATCCGTGTTTGCTTGTTTATATCTCCATTTCGGTGTATTTTTCCTTTTCATTTGTGCAATCTGTGTCGCCGTTTTATCATGTATTTCTCAGTGTTCTCTGGTATGGATCATCTAAAGTTCTCAGCAAGCTTTGCAATTGAGGTTTGTTGAAAAAGATGATCATGATGATTATCTTTATGTCAGTTGAACTTATAATTACTGATTATCTTATGTATCTCTTCCCTGGTATTTGCATCGAGCTTTTTTAAGTTATATTGAGGCCAGCCTATAATATTGAACCTCTACGTGAGGACATCTATTGCAAGCTGATCTATAGCGGTAAATTGGTTTTTGTTGTTTTGTTCAGATTAGATCATCTTTTCCTGTTCTGCTCTACATCTCATTTTATCTTTTCCTTGATACCGAGGGATCTGTATGTGGCATCCTCTCCCAAATTTTAAATGAAGCTGCTATTTTTAAAAATTAATTTTCTTCCTTTGAAAATTGTAACGCTGGGTATGGGGCAGCCAAACCAGCTGTCAACATTGTGGCATCCTCTCCCAAATTTTAAATGAAGCTACCATTGACTCCTGTTTTTTAAATTAATTTTCTTCCTTTGAAAATTGTAACCAACCAAGAACTTTTTTAGTAGCCTCGTTGTTTCATTAAGTGTGAGTTTTCATGTGTGCCACTAAATATGATATGTGGGAACAAGAATATCTACACAATTCACAAGACTGGCTTTTCCTCAGTGTGAGTTCTCATATGAATGATTAATCTTGATTTTTTATAACAAGAATATCCACACAATTCACAAGAATGTGGCTTTTTTCCAGTATGAGTTCTCATATGATTAACTAAATTTGATTTATCAGAAAAAGAATATCCACACACTTCACATGAATGTGGCTTTTCCCCAGTGTGAGTTCTCATATGTATTACTAACGATGATTTTCTAGAACAGGAATATTCACATATTTCACAAGAATGTGGCTTTTCTCCAGTGTGAGTTCTGATATGTGACACTAAATATGATTTATGAGGAGAAGAATATTCACACACTTTACAAGAATATGGCTTTTCCTTAGTGTGAGCTCTCATATGTCTTACTAACGATGATTTTTGAGCACAAGAATATCCACACACTTCACAAGAATATGGCTTTTCCCCAGTGTGAGTTCTCATATGGTGTACTAAGTATGATTTTGTAGAAAAAGAATATCCACACACTTCACACGAATATGGCTTTTCTCCAGTGTGAGTTCTTATATGAGACACTAAATGATGTTTTAGAGAACAAGAATATCCACAAACTTTACAAGAATGTGACTTTTCTCCAGTATGAGTTGTCGTATGTCTTACTAATGATGATTTTCGAGAACAAGAAAATCCACACAATTCGCAAGAATGTGGCTTTTCTCCGGTGTGACTTCTCATATGTCTAACTAAGGCTGATTTTTGAGAAAATGAATATCCACACACTTTACAAGAATGTGATTTTTCCCCACTTTTCTGCATGTTTTAATATAATGGATCCTACAAAATATCAACGTAGTTAAAGAATTTTGTGGTCGCAGTTTTAGTCTTCATTCACAAATGTTTCAGCAAAATTAAGACGCAACACCTACTTTGCAAAAAATATATCATTTTGTTGTTTAAGTTTTTAAGATATTTGCAATTTGTGATTACTTGTCTTCAAACATTACCATTCATTTGAACATAAAACATGTATTGCACAAATATAAACATTATTTTCATGATTATTGAGGTGTTCGATTATTTTAGTGTATATAGTCATATCATAGTAAATAACATTTGTTAAATAGTAATAATAGAAATACATTTTTGCACAGAAACCTTTGTTGTCTATAGATGATGATGATGATGATGATGATGATGATCCATTGTTGTCTATAGAATAATGTTTAAGGAAAATGATTATCCATTGCTGTTTAATAAAAACGTTCGTACAGGAATATCTGCAAATAAAAAAGAAACAAAATTAAATTTTCTCATCTGAATATACTAATTTTTTATTGTTTGTTCATTGTTGTCAATATTATTGGATGAACACACAACACGTGGATAAATTAAATCTATGAAAATATGTGACGTTCATTAGACAAATTATCTGATAACTCTCCACACAACCAGTCCAGAGATGTAATGTTTTCGATACAATATAGAGTCTACACAAGTAAGAGACAATTATAATATATTTATTATGGTGTCAAGGTAAGGAAAGAACAGCGATACTCAACTCTGTTGCCAGCTACTTCTCTCTCTCTCTCTCTCTCTCTCTCTCTCTCTCTCTATATATATATATATATATATATATATATATATATATATATATATATATATATATATATATAAACGAATATATACATCTAAACAATTTTGTATGACTTTTGTTTGTCAATATTAATGGTTGAACACACAACTCTTAGATGAATTTAATCTATGAACTAATGTGAGGTTCATTAGAAAATTATCTGATATTTTATAACTTTCTACACAAAACAGTCGATAGATGTAATGTTTTCGATACAATATAGAGTCTACACAAGCAAGAGATAATTATAATCACAGTTTGAAATGCTCAATTCTGTCGTTCTCCACTTCTCTCTATATATATACGTCTAAATCTATATATACATATAAACAATTGTATATGATTTTCCTCATGGCGATAAAAAAGCATATATATATGTATATATATATATATATATATATATATATAAATATATTGTATTGTATTGGTAGTAATTATTTGTGTGTCCACCAAAAGAGTGCTCAATGTTTAGACAGAGCCAAAATAAGTGAATTTAGTTTACAAACAAATGGCTACACATAAGCATACATGTTTCAGCGAAAACCCAGTACAGGAATCGCTTCGTCAGGCCAAGGACATCTCTCTGACGAAGCGATTCCCGTACTGGGTTTTCGCTGAAACATGTATGCTTATGTGTAGCCATTTGTTTGTAAACTAAATTCACACATATATATATATATATATATATATATATATATATATATATATATATATATATATATATATATATATATATGCAAAAGAGGGTAAAGAAGGAGAATGAAATCAATTATTTAAGAGGAGACTTATTGGCATAATACAAAGCCCAACAAATGATGTTGGAGCGAGAAAATTAATCCCGTCTCTACTCAGATTTTTATGCCTATTCTCCCCAGTTTATGACTTTTCTAATTCTCTATGTAATGCAGGTCCTCTCATCTTCCACTGGATGCCTCGATTTGTCTACAACTAAGATTTATTTAAGATGCAAGTAACTATTTCTTCAATTGGATCAGATGCAAAAGATACACAGGAAATTCCTGAAACCATCTATCCAGAAAAACGCATTTTTAAATCCGGGAATAATAAATGTGGAAAACTTAATATACACCTTGGAATTAATAGATATTCCAAATCTTTTTGCGCATAAAAAGAGAAAATTATTTATTTTTTTATCCTCTATATTTTTCGTCTAAGGTCAAGTACGCCCAAAAATTGCAATTTTTTACAACCACTGGACCACTGAATAAACTTATATTTGTTTGTCGACTTTGATCTTTTTATATGCATACAATAAAGACCTAATTAAATGCTTGGTATTTGCGTTTTCACACAAATCTCTCCCCCTCTCTCTCTCTCTCTCTATATATATATATATATATATATAGATATATATATATATATATTTGTATTTTCTCAATTTTTCTATATTTATTTTATTTTTCTATTTCTTTACTGATATTTTCTTCTTTTTTCTGTCACTTGACACTATGTTTAGCCACTTTATTCCCTTATTTCTTAGTTTTTATTCTCATACATTTTTCGCTCTCCTCTACTTAATAACTCCCTACCCCTCAGAACTATAATTTTCTACTATTATTCTTATATTTTTACAACTATCTGTCCCATAATTCTGCCAATTTATGTTTTATTTTACCATCTGGGTATCAATTAAAATCACTGCATCCTCTATAAATCATCCCGCCACTGTAATTATTGTAATATTACGCCTAATAGCTCATATCTCTTCTATGTTTGTTAGACTCTCAGATACCTCTGCTAAAAACTACTGACTTCGCATAAACTCCCTATCTCATTTAAATCCCCTTCATAGGTACGACACATCTACATATATGGTTAAAAACAAACCTTTCTTGAAGTAACTTACCCTATATTCTACCCGATAGTTTAAACACTCACACTGTCCATATATATTAAACCCACTATGACAGACATGCTATACATCTACATTATATATTACAAATAACCCCTTTCCCCACAAACCTAAATCATTATTTTCCTCTTAATGTCATATTTGCTAGACGTTGCATCCCTATTATGTTTGGACCCAAAATTGGCTGAATAGTTTGCTAGAGACTGAAAACAAAATCTTTTAAACTTTTAATTCTTGGCAGCAAATTTTCGGCCAAAAACGATTAAAAAACTTGATCTTTGTCTGAATACACTTTATGTACAATTTCAAATGTTTATACCAGAAATTGGCTTCCTAATTTGGTAGAGACTGCAGAGTTCATTTTTTTTTTAACTTTGACCCGAATTTTGACCCTCTTAACCTTTTTTGTTTTTGGCTCAATTAGAATTTTGACCCCTTAACCTTTTTTTGTTTTGGTCCCAATTAGAATTTTGACACCTTAACCTTTTTTCTTCTGAGTTCAATTAGAATTTTGACACCTTAACCTTTTTTGTTTTGGGCTCAATTAAAATTAAAAAGTTTGATTCGGTCGAAGTAACCTTCATCTAATTTAAAGTTCTTAGACCCAAAATTGACAGAGCAGTTTGGTGGAGTTTTCAAATGTCAAATTGTGTAAGTTTGACCCCTTGACAACCAAATTTCTGTCCGAAAATGAATTAAAAATATTTTTCCACTTCTCAATAACCCTTTTGTCACATCCCGAGTGTGCAGACTAAAAATTGACAGAGGAGTTTGTTAGTAGACACACAGACAGACAATGTCACATTAAAAAATATATTTAGATTATCAAAAATAATGACATTTTCTTAAAACAGACTAATTAGTGTTCAGTTGAATAGCCTTCTACTTTAATGGTTGTCAGCATGAACCATTAGAACTTGGAATTCACTTCCTGTTTATTGCAGAAATTTAAATGTAATGTAAACAGAAATCTCTCTACTCAACTCCCGATAAACCCCTGTTAGTCATTATGCCAAATAGTAGCCACTTACATTCATGTGGTAATGCGCTTTGTTTGAAGTGAATGAAACAAGAAAATAAAATATTGAATGTTTTACCTGTAAATATCACGAAACTAAATATTTCATGACAATATGATTGACACATATTTAATTTGAAACTTGTTTACATGTAAAATAATCATATATGAAATTCAACATTTATTTTTTATATATTATTTGGATTCATTATTTAAGTGCATATTTATTATATTAGTTTCAGATTCCTAATATAGAATTATATAGATTAGTTTTTTTTTATTTATAAATTTTTATTTTTACTAACTGGATATATTCATTTGTTACTATTAATCTGTCCTCTGAATTACAGCACTCTGGCGAAGTGTTTGCCCACCTATCCTAGATAAGAGTACCACCAGAAATGTGGCCTTAATGATCCCTGGACACACTAGTTTGCCCTCGCAACAGAAACTGGCACACGGATACGGTTCATTGATCTAAAAAGCATGAAAAGATATTAAATACAAAACAAAACAAAAAGCGAAATAAAGGACACGAAAAACAACTGAAATAAGTTGTCCATGTCCGGAAATAGATGATTTATTTATATTGATAGGGGATTACTTTCCTATATTAATTTAACGTAAAAACGGCAGTTAGCGCTCAATGAGACATGTAATCATTTCCAGTTTTCTAGAAAGCTACTCCTATCTATTATGGCTTTATTATGATTTTCTTTTTTTTAGTAGATTAGTGACTTGTTCTCTGCTTTCATCAAACAATTTAATAAAAAAAATACTTGTACTGGCTTTCATAAATATAACAATTCAAAATCAACTTAATAATTTTTTAAAGTGGCATTATATATATATATATATATATATATATATATATATATATATATATATATATATATATATATATACTGTGAAAGCAAGATCAAGACTTCCAAAAGGGTGTTGATGGCAACAAAAAGTGTATTTCATTTTATGCTACAATTGTTTCCATGTCCAGCCGAGCAATTTCAAACATTATGTCGTTTGAGAATTTTTCAAAACCAGCATGTCTTCAGACTTTATGAATAAACAGACTTTTGACAATAGAGCATTTTGGAAGAGAAAGAAAAAAAATGGAAAAAATTCCCCTAACGGGAAAAGCATGTGAGAAACATTTACAAAAAAACAATAAAGCATGTATATATATATATATATATATATATATATATATATATATATATATATATATATATATATATATATATATATATATATATATATATATGTGTGTGTATATATATATATATATATATATATATAAAACTGGATTTGTTCAATGATACATACTTCATGGACGAAAGTTAATCAGTTCACTATAGTGTGTTCTACTTCAATTTCCTTTTGCATTTGGCAATGGGGCATTTCCATGTTCCACCAGAATATTAACCTTAATAATTTTATCAGTGGCAAACAGCTTCTCTAAAAAAAATGACCCTTTTTGTACAGCGGCTTTGGACTTGCAAGACCATGTACAGGACAATTCCATACAAATCAGTCGGAATGTTTTTATTTTTTTAAAACTAATGATTTATAATATTCGTGATTTGACGGTGTAAAATAATGATGTGATCCTTCTAGAGTAATCGAACTTTGCTGGGCTTAACTGCAAGACTGTTTGATTCTTTAACAGACATTTGAAATAAGAACGATTTTAAAAAATGTGTTTCATTTTTTGTGTTGTTACGTAGTTTTTAATTGATCTAAAAGATTAAATTTTTACGAGCGCATTGCAAAAACATCTTTTTTGTTATTTTTTGAGGGGGGGGGGAGTATAGGAATTTTTTTTTGGGGGGGGAGTATAGAATTTGTATGGTTTTTAACTGGGGCTTCCGCAGTTTAATTAACTATTTTCGGTAAGAACTTGTACAGTTTTTCCATAAGTAACGTGCTAGGTGTATCAGAATCAGCTATCAAAAATGCCGTATATGAACTTGAATAAATCAACTTACTATTTTTCGAAGCTTATAACTACTTGAAAAATGTCATTCTAACCCTATTTTTTTAATTAAAGGGGCAAAACATAATTTTAAAAAAATAACAAGTTTAATATCAAATTATGACATATTTGTTTTTTTTAAATCGGTTTTCTTTAAAAAAGATTTAAAGAAAATCCACGAATTTTACTTAGTTCGATTATAAAAAATATATAAAAATTCCAAAAAATCAGTTACCTATTAAAAATTCGATTTAATGTGTACTTTCATTGTTCATTGTTAAGAATATATCCATATTTATACTTATATTCCATGTCCTTTTTAAATAAACTTTTTTAAACAAGAATTTAAAAAAAACACGAACTCAGATTTATTTACTGTTCAAATAAAGGGAGAGAAATCTCTGATTTTTTTTCGCGATTATCTTACGGTGACTTATAAACGCCAAAATTAATATATCTTTTTATTGCGTGCTGTTAACCAAAATTAGTATTTTGGCACTTCCGTAGGCGAAAAAAAAGCATACATTCACTTATAAGTTTTTTTTCCGTTAAACAAAAAATCCAGTTGATCGATTTTTTTAAAATTCTCTTAATGGAATACACGAGTTTTTGATTATTATATATTATTTCTACTTTATCGAGCGAATTTCTTTTAAATATCTAAAAAAAGAAAAAAAAAGAAAACATGAAATGAAATAGAAAAAAATTGCCGTCAGCATCCAGTATTTGCTTGGCGATATAAGCATAACATGAGCTTTTATTAAAAAAATAAATAAATAAACGTGGATTAAAAAAAAGGGAGGGGGGTTATATTTTGGACTTGGTAAATTTCCAAAAAACACCTTTTTTTTTGTTGCTAAATTAGAATATTTTATTTATTGATCTTTTATCTTCAATTTGTGATATATAAAACTTTGGTACGTAAGTTAATTATTTAAATTTTAATTGATATTTCAAAATGGAGAGGCGAATTAAAAAAAAACACACGTTTGTCTAAAATATTATATTCAGTTTATTGCAAAGAGCACAAAATTTCACATTGACCCTGTAAATATCGTAAAACTTTAACCAATAGAAAAATTTTGATAGATTTTTAAATTTAAAAAATTGAAAAGAATTTCACTTGTAAAATTTAATTGATTTCTTATGTAAAAAAAAAATGTAAACACTGTTTTTTTTTTTATTTTATTTTAAATTAAAAAATAATATTTCTATCATTTTTAAAACAACTTTATGAGTTTATTTTGGAAGTATATTCCACATAGAAGATAAACAACCCACTTTAAAGAGAGAAATTATGATTTTTTAAAAAATATTTTATTCGCAGTTTTGTGTTAGGGGTGTCAAAAATCCCCCCCCCCAATTCTGATACACCTAGTAACGCGCCGATATTAACCGAGCAGAAGAACCGTAACAGCACAGTAACATAAATGCACACATGTGTAACAAATTGGACAAAGCATAAAAAATTTAATTATTGATGACAATAAAAAAAATCAATTATTGATGACAATAAAAAAATTCAATTATTGATAACAATAAAAAAATTCAATTATTGATGACATTAAAAAATAATTCTATTATTGTGCTGCTGGTAAGCACATTATTATTTTAATAGAAATCACATAAGTTTTACTAAAATCAAATTATTGACAACAATATAAATCTCAGATTGCAGATTATATTTTTAAAAGATTTTTAAAGATTATTTTGATTGGATTTTTTAAAAACGTGTACAAAACTTACCTTCGATTCTAGGAATTGGATACGAAAGCAAAAACAAAAATAAAAATAACGGGATGAATTCGTTTTTTCTTTTGTGCTCAAAATAAAAAAAAAATGTTTGTTAGGATTTCTTTAGTAAATTAATACAACTTTTGTTTTGCTTGTCTGATTCATTAACAAATAACATATATGAAAATATAAAAGAATCCAAATTAAAAGATGAAAAACACGATTTAAACGTGAAATTATTTAAAGAGAAAATCAACTGCTAAAGAACAAGAATCTAGGTCATCGTAACACGGTGTAATCATTATTTCGTTCCTCGTGTAAAATGTTCCTTTTATTAAGTTTATCGAATTGTTTTCCTATCAAGTTTAGATGTTTGTTAATTTATTACGGATTGTTGGGATATGTTTTTTTTTAGTAAATTTCTCTTTAATGTCTCCAATTCATTAAAACTAAAATATCTCAGGATATAAATATAAGGCTTATATTTAAAGTCTGAACGTTTCATTAAAACTATTGTTAACATCTGAACATTTGATATTACATTATTTTATTTTATTTTACTACTTAATGAATGTATTTATTTTATTTCGTAATATTTAGGCACGGGCAAAAATAGCTTGACCTAGTTTTGAAAGCCGATTTATCAGAATTTTTTTGTAGATTTCCGAATATTTTTTTTATTGCATTTGAACGATTAGAGACTAAAGTTAATTTCCTAAAGGAAACAAAAATATTTGTACACGTGAAAAAAAAAAAGTCATGAAAATGTTTTCACGGCGAGCTAACGAAATCAGCTAAATTTGGAAGTTAAATAAATTCATTGTAAAAATTATTTAAAAGATTAATATTAGTTTTCTGGGTCTTTTACAAACATAATTAGTAAAGTCTTAAGATATTGACTTAAAAATCTATTTAAAAAAAAAACAACCTTGTTTATACAAAATACAGCTTAATTAGCCCTCAAAAAGCAAGTAATTATGCCGTATAACCGATAAAAGGTTGTAAACATGAATATACGGAAGGCCAAAATTTCAGCGAATCAAAACGCTGTTTCAAAATGAAGTCATGCTAATAAAAGGAGGTAGGGGGGGGGTCAGATTTCTTTTTTTTTTTTTCTTCCAGACAGTCATCCAAACATCACAATTCTGAACGTTTGTATCAATTTTTATCATTTTTAATTTAATTATTTTTTTCGTTCTGCTTTTAAATTAATTTTATTATTATTATTGTTCGAGATTATATAACAATTATGTTACGCCGAAAGTTTCACGTTCTTGCGAGCAAGGAAATTATTAAAATCTTGCATATAAAAATTATGCGAAATCTGTAATAAAAAAAAAATATATAAACATTTTTGCTATTGTAATTTTTTTGTGTGAAAGTATTAAATAAATAATGCTTATTTCAATAGTGGTAGTTCGAGAAATTAATTTTTCTTCGAGTTATATCGAATTCATTGATACAGACTTTAAGGCTTTTTTCGTAATGTTCCTATAAAAATAATTTTCTTTTTTTATTGTTACAAATTACGATGCTTTATTAAAAAAAAAAAGCACAAATAAATTTTTGCGTTTTTTTTACTACTAAAAACCATAACTTTTGTAAAGGTATTTATGGTTAAACAAACTAATACATTTCCATACGGATGTAAATAAAAATAATTAGGTCATTATATTCCGCGATCATTATTTGATAAATACTGATGAATTTTTAAGCAAAAGGATGGGTCAAAATATTTATACATTTTGAGCATTGGCATTCATTTTGTCCGTACCTTGTAATATTATATTAAAATATGTTATTTTATTACGTAATTAATGTTTATATTTTATTACTTAACTTTATATTATTTTACCACTTTATAAATGTTTTTTTTTATTGTATTACCTAATATTATGCTGTCATAATATAGGCTAATAGACTATTAGTCGCCTAGAGTTATGCCCCTTGGCCCGTGACGTATGAATCTCGTCCGCCATTGTTTCTCAGTGCAACGTTTACTACTAGACAATAAAGAACGCATTTTACACCACCTTCGAGTCTGTTTATCAATGCTTCCAAAGTATGTATTATCACGACATGGTGTCTGAAGTGGGATCCTCTAAAGAATCAAAGGAATAGTAACAATATTACTCTAAAAAAAAAAAAAAAACAAAAAAAACAACGAACATTTTCGGGATCTAAAAAAAAATTAATACAAAAACGCACGTGGTGTCGGTATTTTTCTCGCAATCGACGATGAATACATATTCGCAACTACCACCTCCAACAATCGATTGGAACACTTCAAATTTGGCCAAATCAATGGACCGATTTATCAGGCAAGTTCATTTATATTTCGACGGCCCAATGAAAGACGTAGATTCAGACACAAAGTTAAATTACTTGCTAATATGGTCTGGTATCGAGGCCCAGGAAATAAGTGACACTTTTCCCTTTCGACAGGGAGAAGAAAGTACATTGGATAAATATATCCAATTTTTTAAGGAATATGCGAATCCGCGATCGAACTTTCGTGTAGCTAGACACAACCTACTAAAATGTAAACAAAACGCGGATGAATCGGCACACGCATTTCTAAGTCGGCTGCGTCAGACAGCCAAACAGTGTGAATACGGTCGGACGGTGGAAGAGACCATTGTGTTGGACCTATTCATATTCGGTATTTATTTACAGTCTGCACAAAAGTCCCTAATAAGAGAAGGAAGCGATCTCACGATCGAGAAAGCACTCGGAATCGTCGAGACAGAAGAAGCCACGTGTAAACAAATGGAAGCATTACGTACAACAGCAGTAGAAGACAGCTCTACACTCGCAGTTAGAGCCAGACAGCCCAGTGGACCTACCACATGTGGTAATTGTGGCACAAAACACCATCAATATAAATGCCCAGCTAAAGGCAAATACTGCCTAAAATGCAATAAAAAGGGACACTTTGCTAAAGTTTGCCACTCTAAAATGAGAGACGAGGGGCACACACGCAGACAGTCATTCCAGCCACAGAGGAAATATAATAAGAATAAAATCCACATGGCAGCAGCACATATGGGTAGCAACGACGACAGTTCCACAGAGGAGCTGTACTTTCACACAGTAAAGGAATTACCGTTAGCGACGACAGAAGCTTTCACAAAACTGAAGATAGGCAACAGCAAAGCCCAAATAGAGGTTGACGCGAAAATCGACACAGGTGCAATGAGCAACCTGTTACCTAAACAGGTATTCAAGGAACTGAAAGGAGTACCACTGGAAAAATCAGCTATAAGGCTAATTGCGTTTGGAGGCTCAACGATAGACCAAGAAGGGACCTGTCGTTTAGGGGTCAGATCCCGCGACAAGTTCGTTAAAGCGACCTTTCACGTGGTGAAATCAAGATACCCTATACTAATAGGACTCCAAACATCAAGAGAATTAGGGCTAGTCACCCTTAACTTGGCTATAAAAACGGACACAACTCATGTGACGGACAAAGCATCCCGGCCTACTCCCCCGCACGACATGAAACCGGTCCCCGTGCAGGAACCATGTACGATGGGAAACCTTGGAGAAAGGAGAAAAATCATTGAGGAATTTCCAGACGTATTCGACTCCATTGGTTGTCTGCCAGGTGAACACACCATCCATTTAAACCCCGAAGTACCACCAGTTGTCCACCCACCACGTCGAGTCCCAATATCCCTAAAAGGAAAGTTGAAATTGGAGTTGGACTCCTTAGAGGCCCAGGGAATAATTTCCCCTGTAAAGGACCCAACGCCCTGGGTAAACTCATTCGTCTGTACCACTAAAAGGAACGGATCGGTCAGGCTATGCCTCGACCCCCGAGACTTAAATAAAGCAGTGCACAGACCACACTATGCGACTCCGACATTCGAAGACATCACTGCGGAACTAGACAACGCTAGATGGTTCACAAAAGTCGATATCAAGTCCGGCTACTGGCATTTGAAACTGGACGAAAAGTCGAGACGTCTCACAACATTCATTACCCCACATGGCAGATACATGTACAACAGGTACCCCATGGGAGTCAAATCTGCCCAAGATGAGTTCCAAAGAGCCATGCAGGAAAACTTCGGAGACCTCGAAAACGTCCTATCCATATGCGACGACATAGTAGTGTACGGATTCGAGGAAGACGGCATTGACCATGACAAGGCACTGAGGCAGCTAATGTTTAGAGCAAGGGAAAGAAACTGCAGGTTTAATTCAGAGAAATTTGTGGTGAAAACCTCCGAAATCCCTTTCTACGGCCACATAATCTCAAGAGACGGTGTCAAGCCAGATCCCCTGAAAATAGAGGCGATCACACAGATGCACCCCCCCCCCGAGGATGCAAAGCAGCTCACCAGCTTCCTAGGCCTGGTGAACTACTTGAACAAATTCTCTCCACGACTCGCGACACTGACAAAACCCCTACGAGAGTTAACATCGAAGAAGAATGACTTCACATGGTCTTCACAGGAGCAACAGGCATTCGAAGAAATCAAAAAAGAGATCGGAAATCATACGACACTCCGATACTTCGACCCTAAAGAACCAATAGTGCTACAGGTAGATGCGTCTTCAATGGGTATAGGCGCGGCTCTGCTACAAAACGACAGACCAGTAGCATTCGCGAGCAAGGCACTTTCCGGACCAGAAACACGCTACTCAAACATAGAGAGGGAGATGTTGGCTATCGTCTTTGGCCTGGAGAAATTTCACAGTTACGTTTGGGGCCACAAAACGACAATTCATACGGATCACAAGCCATTGGAGTCGATAGCATTGAAAAATCTAGCACAAGCACCCCCAAGACTGGCTAGAATGTTATTGAAGGTCGAGGGATATGATTTTACTGTAAAATATACCCCAGGAAAAACAGTTCCAATTGCAGACTGCTTGTCACGAGTAGCACCCAGACCCAGTGGGCACATTGAAGGGATCGATCTCAACGTCCATAGCATGATCTCATACCTCAACTTTGCGCCGACGAGAGTTGAAGATATAAGAGTGGAAACATCCCAGGATCCACTCCTAAAGCAACTTGTAAGCATGGTATTGACCGGCTGGCCTTCCAACCGGGCTGACTGCCCAGGAATTCTCCTGCCATTCTGGAATTTCAGAGATGAGATTGGGGTCCAGGATGGAATTCTACTCAAGAGCCAGAGAATCATTATCCCAGCCTCGTTGCAAAGAGGCATACTGGAAGAGCTGCATGCTTCACACCAAGGAGTAGAGAGAACGAGGTTACGAGCGCGTTCAGCGGTGTACTGGATAGGGTTGAATAAGGACATAGAAGATATAGTCCGAGAGTGCCACACATGCCAGAAATACCAAGCCAGTATCCCGCCCGAATCAATACTCCAGCACGAACCCCCTACGTACCCCTGGCAGTACGTCAGCACAGACTTGTTCACATTGGCAGGGAAATAATATCTGCTTGTGGCAGATCAGTACAGCCAAAACCCCTTCGTACGACGCCTTCCGTCCGCCTCATCAATATCCGTTATTAGAAGTATTAAGACGATATTTGAGGAACAAGGAGTGCCGGAAATCTTGTACTCGGACAATGGTCCACAATTTACAAGTAAAGATTTCAAGGATTTCGCCAGGACGTACAGCTTCCAACACAGGACATCGTCCCCACATTACCCCAAGTCTAACGGATTCGCCGAAAGAATGGTGGGAACATGCAAGAAAATTTTGACGAAGGCAGGGGAAACTGGTCAAGACAGCTACCTAGCAATGATGGCTTACAGAGCCACGCCACTGTCATCAGACATTAAGTCCCCGGCAGAGTTACTCAACGGACGAAAAATACGGACACCCCTAGTATCCAAGCAACAACTTGGCGATGAGCAGACTAGGACAGCCATACAGAAACAGAAAGATCATTCTAAGGTCTGCTATGACAGGAAACATAACAGACACCACTCCCACCTACATGCAGGACAGAATGTCTATGTCCAGCAGGAAAAAGCAAAGATATGGGAGCCTGGAAAAATTCAGCGCTCCAGCGTGACAACCAGATCCTACATAGTTGAATCTGAGAACGGTAACACCTATAGAAGGAACAGGCAGTTCCTCAGACCAGCTGGGAGGAGATCAACAACCGCAAATAGATCCGACCAACCTCGCCCCAGCGACTCTCCACCGGATCCCACCCAGAAGGAAGGTCCCCCCCTAAACAAATCGAACAGCCGACCACCGAACAACACTCCAGCGGCACGCCTCACACCCGAACTGAGAAACTCACCCCCGAATTAAGAAGATCTCAGAGACGAGTGAATGCGCCTCAGAAACTGAACTTATAGGTTACACTATCCTAAAAAAAGAGACAATACCATTACCCTAGAACAATGGAGACAAGCTAAATAATATATTAGAGACTATGTTATCCCTTAATCAGATAAAGGCTAAATATCGCCCTTGGACTATATACATATATATGGAAGGGAAGAGATGTCATAATATAGGCTAATAGACTATTAGTCGCCTAGAGTTATGCCCCTTGGCCCGTGACGTATGAATCTCGTCCGCCATTGTTTCTCAGTGCAACGTTTACTACTAGACAATAAAGAACGCATTTTACACCACCTTCGAGTCTGCTTATCAATGCTTCCAAAGTATGTATTATCACGACAATGCTAGTTTATTACTTACTGAGTGTTTTTTTAAACATTTCATTACGTAATATTATATTATATAATTTTATTTTATTACTTAATTAATGCTTTTATTTTATTACTTAATGTTATTTTATATTATTTTATTGTATTACTTAAGGCATGTTTATATTTTATTGCTTAATATTATTTTATATTGTTTTATTTTAATACTTAAAGAATATTTTTATTACCTAATATCATTTTAAAATATTTTATTTTATTAATGAATATTTATATTTTATTACCTAATATTATTTTATATTATTATATTACCTAATATTATTTTATATTTTATTACTTAAGGAATGTTTATATTTTATTACCTAATATTATTTTGTATTTTTTATATTATTACTTAGTGAATGTTTATATTTTATTACCTAATATTATTTTTATCATTTTATTATATTACTTAGTGAATGATTTTATTTTATTACTTAATATTATTTGTATGATTTTATTTTATTACTTAATGAATGATTATATTTTACAACCTAATATTTTTTATATTTTTTTATTACCCAATGAATGTTTATATTTTATTACCTAATATTATTTTATATTATTTTTTATTACTTATGTTTTTATTTTTTACCTAATATTATTTTATTTTATTACTTAGTGAATGTTTTTTATTACCTTATATTATTTTATATTTTATTTTATAAGTGAATGAATTCTTCTTTATTACCTAATATTGCATTATATAGTACTCATACAGTTCAATAGACTATAAAAAATAAAAATATGGTAAAAAGGTTATAGTTTCTGATGGACGAGAAATCCAGAAGACGCAGCTTATCTGACATAAAATCCATTCAGTATGAGATATCACGTATGTTAAAGGAAGGAATTATAGAATCATCACGATCCCCACTATAATATCTGAAGTAAATCCCAAGAAAAGACTCGTCGTGGATTATTCCCAGACTATAAACCATTTTACTTAACTGATTACTTAACCCCTTCATCAAACAGGAGACACAGTAAATGAGATCATCAGCTATCAAACTTTTTGTACCCTTGGTTTGACTAGTGCATATCACCATAAAGCCAAGAGAGCGACAATGTGCAGTATTTGAAGATGCTGGGTCTATGTACCAATTCTGTCAAATTCCTTTTAAAGTTACTAATGGGGTGGAAAGTTACCAGCAAGTGATGCCTATATCGACGGAACTATATGTGGTCATAATCAGGCAAAGAATGACAGCAAACTTCAGAGCTTCATTGATAACCTGACCAAGTATGACCTTACTCTGAATAAAAGTAAACGCCATTTTTAACTTAGTTCCATAGACTTGCCTGGGTATACCATAAGCAAGTTGAACCTGACACCGATAGATTTAAAAGATTGATAGACCTTCCGATACCTAAGAACCTCATATCTCTTCGACGAGCGATGAGAATGTGTTCCCAATTTTTCTGAAAATTAAATCCCCTAACTATGGTTAAGTGTTTTCTGTTCACCGATAAACAGTATGATGCTTTTCATTGCTAAAAAAGGAGATTGTTAAATCGTCTCTAGCAAGTATAGACTCTGATTCTTCTTTGAAAATTGAAACTGATACGTTGGAATATGTTATCGTTGCCTTTCTAATGCAAAATTGTCGACCTGCAGCTTTCTTTTCAAGAGCTCTGACTTCTACAGAACAAAAATATTCTGTAGTTGAAAAGAGAGCGATTTGAAAATAGCGAGTTTATTACTCGGCAAGCAGGTCAAACTCATCACAGATACAAAAAAATCTGTCTCCTTCATGCTAAACCCTAAAGGTAAAAGTAAAATCAAAAATGAAAAGATTGTTAGATGGAAATGAGAAATTGCTGTTTCAGACACGACATAGTGTATCGCCCTGGAAAAAATGCTGCTGCAGATGCTTTATCTCGGATTTGCTCATCTGCCATCTCTAATGACAAATTATCTTATTTGCACAAGAATTTATGTCAATTTGGAGTAACCCGAATGCTGCACTTTGTAGGGAGTAATAATGTGCCCTATTCTGTGAAAGTCATAAAGGTAATTACAAGGTCATGTCAGGTATGTTTTGGGATAAAGCTTAGATTTGTAAAAATGTCGCCTCAACCATCCCGTAAAGCAAGCCAACCATTTGAGAGATTAAGTAGGACTTCAAAGGTTCTCTATCTCCTAACACTCGCATTAATTACAAAAAAAATGTTGTTGACGAATATTACCGTTTCCTTTTTGCCTACGCTTCTGCTGATTTCTCGGCAGCCACACTAAAGAAACATTTAGTAAAACTATTTTCCATTTTTGCGAACCCTTTCTCTCGTGCCCTCCGACATGGGAACCGCGTCCATGTAAAGGGGAGCTGAATGAATTCCTACATTCTCGAAGAATCGTTTCGGCCAACTATTCTCCTGGCCTTCGTCAGCTGGTTACCATGACTGGATAGGAACTCTGAATCTCCTAACTGCATCCCCAGCAATTACTGCCTTTCATAGTTGTTCTTGTCTAAGCACGTTTTGGCCAGCTAAGCCTCTTGCCGCCTTGGGTAGGATTGAAACCGCTATCCTCAGACAATTTTCACCTGGAACCATAGAGATTCAACGAGTATGTCCACTACTTATTCAGATGAGTAATTTATATTATTTATTAACTTATTTTAGTTGTTGCTTCACGATGTTTCGGCCAACTGTTTCTCTGACCTTCGTCAGATGTCCAACTATTCCTCTGGATTTTGTCAGAGGAGATCCTATCCCGTTACAGTAACCACCTGCCGAAAGTCAGAGGAATAGTTGGCTGAAACGTGGTGAATCAACAACTAAAAGATGAGGATAATTGTCCGCAATAAATGAATGAATAAATTTGATTTTTACTAAGAAATTTACTATGCAAATTAAAAAATTTAAATTAAAATCAGTGTAAAAACTCTAATTATATGATATGCATAAAATGTTCTAATAATTTCGACGGTTAGTTTTTTTATTATGCAATAATTAGGGATATGCCAAAAGTATATCCTTTTCATTGTTTTGACTATAAAGTGTGTATCCGTTTATATCTTATATGCTTTTATATAGACTAATGTGGTCATCGATTGATTAACTCTGTCTGTGTCGGATGTATACTCGAGACAGCAATTTACATAGCCATAAAATTGGCAAATCTTAATCTGATACAAAAATATAAGTTAATCGATTGGACATTTTAAATCTCATGACATTACAAATCTAATACAATTACTTACATAATATGTTTATACAAAGAAAATACAACAATTAAAAAGTCATATTATTTAATATGCACACATCTAGGTGTATCAGAATGTTTGGGAAATTTTTGACACTCCTAACACAAAACTGCGAATAAATTATAAAAACACTAGTAATTCCTCTTTTTAAAGTGAATTGTTTATTTTCTTTATGGAATATACTTCCAAAGTAAACTATTAAAGTTGTTTAAAAAAATAATAGAATTTTTTTTTTAATTTAAAAAAGTGTTTAGAAAGTGCTGGCGCGCCGTTATGCAGCCATTTTTATGTAATGACATCAACATAATTTTACGAATTTAATATTTTTCAATAATAAACTTTTAAAATGTATCAAAATTTTTCTATTTGGTTTCATTTTTACGATATTTTCAGGGTCAATGTAAAATGTTATGCTCTTTCCAATAAACCGAATATAATATCTTAGACAAACGTTTTTTTAAGTTCATTCCACCCTTTTTAAATGTATATTAAAAATTTAATAATTAATTTATGTACCAAAGTTTTATATATCACAAATTTAAGATAAAAGCTCAATAAATATATTGTAAATTACAACTAAAAATATTACTTAAAATATGGTCAGAAATTTTATTGTTTTATCGAAAAAATATGTGATAAAGTGTGTCGAATATGTTTTAGAAAACTATAATTACTTATACAATAACTTTTATTATACAAAAAATACAACTATAAAAATGACATATTTTATATTCACACTTTATATACTAAAGTCGTTTTAAAAATATCAATTATTTGTCAATAACTATTAACGTTGGATGAAAAACATAAATGCATACGTGAATAAAAAATAATTTTACTTATTTGTGAACGTTACTTAACTGACAATAGCTGACAATTGAACTCAGAAATAAGGAAATAAATTTCACGAAACGCCTTAAACGTTTTATTAACTTGACATTGGAAACATACGGATAATGTTTACTAGAAACTTGAATTTGTTGGTAGAACATTCAGCTCATAAAATGTCTCCTCGACCACTCAGTAAAGCAAGCCAAACATTTGAGAGATTAAGTAGGAATTAAAAGGATCTCTACCTTCTAACACCCGCAATAATTACATACAAACTGTGGTTGACGAATATTCCGGTTTCCTTTATGTCTACTTTTTTGCTGATTTATCGGCAGCCACACTAAAGAAACATTTTCCATTTTTGCGAACCCTTTCTGTCGTGCCCTCCGATATGGGAACCGCGTCCATGTAAGAGGAGCTGAAGGAATTCCTACATTCTTAAAGAATCGTTTCAGCCAACTATTACTGGTTACCATGACTGGATAGGTACTCCGAATCTCCTAACTGTATCCCCAGCAATTACTGCCTTTCATAGTTGTTCTTGTCTCAGCAAGTTTTGGCCAACTAAGCCTCTTGCCGCCTTGAGTAGGACGGAAACCGCTATCCTCAGACAATTTTCACCTGGAACCATAGAGATTCAACGAGTATGTCCACTACTTATTCAGATGAGTAATTTATATTATTTATTAACTTATTTTAGTTGTTGCTTCACGATGTTTCGGCCAACTGTTTCTCCGACCTTCGTCAGATGTCCAACTATTCCTGTGGATTTCATCAGAGGAGATCTAGCAGTATCAGAATTTTTGTAGGAATTTTTGACACCCCTAACACGAAACTGCGAATACAATATAAAAATCTCGTAATTTCTCTGTTAAAAGTGGGTTATTTATTTTCTTTATGGATTATACTTCCAAAATAAACTATTACAGTTGTTTTAAAAGTAATAAAAATATTTTTATTTTATTTTTAAAACAGTAATGAATTTTCCGAACTCAATATTTTTCAATTTTTAAACTCAATATTTTTAAATTTTTAAATTTTAAAAATCTATCAAAATTTTTCTATTGATTCTATTTTTACGATATTTTCAGGGTCAATGTGAAATTTTATGTTCTTTCCAATAAACCGAATATAATATTTTAGACAAACGTTTTTTTTAAATTCACGCCCCCCCATTTTCACGCCCCCCCCCATTTTCACGCCCCCCCCCATTTTGAAATGTCTATTAAAAAGTAAATAATTAATTTATGTTTAATAGGTTTATATATCACAAATTGAAGAGAAAAGGTCAATAAATAATATATTCAAATTTAAAACAAAAAAAAAATCAGTTTTTTAGAAATTTACCTGTAAAGTCCGAAGTTTAAAACCTTATTTTATAAGAACACATTTTTTCTTTTTGTCTTTTTTTTTTTTTTTTTAATGAAACCTTGGTCCTTGCTCCTTTAATTGAAAAAAAAATTAGGGCTTGAATTACATTTTTCGAGGAGTTATAAGCTTAGAAAGATAGGGGGTCGAATAATTTACGCCTCTCATTTTGAAATGTCTATTAAAAAGTAAATAATTAATTTATGTTTAATAGGTTTATATATCACAAATTGAAGAGAAAAGGTCAATAAATAATATATTAAAATTTAAAACAAAAAAAAAATCAGTTTTTTAGAAATTTACCTGTAAAGTCCGAAGTTTAAAACCTTTTTAAAAAAAAAAAACACATTGTTTTGTTTTGTTTTTTTTTTAAATAAAACCTTGGTCCTTACTCCTTTAATTGAAAAAAAAAATTAGGGCTTGAATTACATTTTTCGAGGAGTTATAAGCTTGGAAAGATGGGGTGGAATTATTCACTATTTTCACGAAATTTCTGACACTGCTAGAGGAGATCCTATCCCGTTACAGTAACCACCTGCCGAAGGTCAGAGGAATAGTTGACGTAAACGTGGTGAATCAACAACTAAAAAATGAGGATAATTGTCCGCAATAAATAAATGAATAAATTAAATTTTTACAAATAATTGTCCGCAATAAATAAATAAATTTAATTTTTACTAAGAATAAAACACATGCAAATTAAGAATTTTTAATTAAAATCAGTGTAAACACTCTAATTATATGATATGCATAAAATGTTCTAATAATTTCGACGGTTAGTTTTTTTTTATTGTGCAATAATTAGGGATATGCCAAAAAGTATATTCTTTTCATTGTTTTGACTATAAAGTGTGTATCCGTTTATATCTTATATGCTTTTATATTGAGTAATGTGGTCCTCGATTGATTCACTTTGTCTGTGTCGGATGTATACTCGAGACAGCAATTTTCATAGCCATAAAATTGGCAAATCTTAATCTTATACAAAAACGTATAAGTTTGTCGGTTGGACATTTTAAATCTTATATTACAAATCTAATACAATTACTTACGTAATAAATTTTTTATACAAAGAAAATACAACAATTAAAAAGTCATATTATTTTATATGCACACATCAAGTGTATCAGAATGTTTGGGAAATTTTTGACACCCCTAACACAAAACTGCGAATAAAATATAAAAAAAAACTAGTAATTTCTCCTTTTAAAGTGGGTTGTTTATTTTCTTTATGAAATATATTTCCAAAATAAACTATTAAAGTTGTTTAAAAAATAATAGAAATATTATTTTTTAAATTAAAAAAAAACAGTGTTTTAAAAGTGCCGGCGCGCCTTTATGCAGCTATTTTTTATGTAATGACATCAATTGAATTTTACGAGTTTAATATTTTTCAATTATAAACTTTTAAAATCTATCAAAATTTTTCTATTGGTTCATTTTTACGATATTTTCAGGGTCAATGTGAAATGTTATGCTCTTTCCAATAAACCGAATATAATATTTTAGACAAACTTTTTTTAATTAACCCCACCATTTTGAAATGTATATTAAAATTTTAATAAGTTATATACCCAAGTTTTATGTATCACAAATTGAAGATAAAAGATCAATACCTAATATATTGTAAATTCCAACTAAAAATATTACTTAAAATATGGTCAGAAATTTATACAAAAATAAATTGTCATATTTTATATCCACACTTTATATACTAACATCCTTTGAAAAGTATCAATTATATACTAAAGTCCTTTGAAAAATATCAATTATTTGTCAATAACTATTAACGTTGGATGAAAAACATAAATGCATACGTGAATAAAAAATAATTTTACTTATTTGTGAACGTTACTTAACTGACAATAGCTGAAAACTGAACTCAGGAATAAGGAAATAAATTTCACGAAACGCCTTAAACGTTTTATTAGCTTAACATTGGAAAGATACAGATGATATTTACTAGAAACTTGAATTTGTTGGTAGAACATTCAGCTCATATTAAATCATTTCAATACTTTAACGCTTTATCAAATAGTGATAAGAATATTTATTTTCTGAAACGTTTGCAATATGTCTGATAACGATTTTATTACTTAAAGTAAGGTCACATATTTTAATGTTCGCTTTTTGAGAGTTGATCAAGAGTCCATAAAAATAATGAAGCAAAACATGTGTAAAAACATAATAAATCGCTGTTTACATTCATGTCGAACAAACAAAAAGTTATTTTATTACTTACTGAATATTTATTAATATTTTTATATTATTTTATTTTATTACTTATTGAATGTTTATATTTATTAATATTTTTATATTATTTTATTTTATTACTTAATAAATGTTTATATTTATTAATATTTTTATATTATTTTATTTTATTACTTAATGAATGTTTATATTTATTAACATTTTTATATTATTTTATTTTATTACTTAATGAATGTTTATATTTATTAATATTTTTATATTATTTTTTTATTACTTAATGAATGTTTATATTAATTAATATTTTTATATTATTTTATTTTATTACTTAATGAATGTTTATATTTATTAATATTTTATATTATTTTATTACTTAATGAATGTTTATATTTATTAATAAATATTTTTATATTATTTTATTTTATTACTTAATGAATGTTTGTTATTACCTAATATTATTTTTTATTATTTAATTTTATTACTTAATGAATGTTTCTATTTTATTACCTAATATTATATGATACTCATACAATTTAATCGACATCGGAGGTTTTATCTAATGTTATCATGTGGGTACATAATATTTATAAATTTTAATATTTAAGAAAATATTCAGTAATAGTAAAAGCAAATATAGTTTATCTACGAAACGTTTTGATAGTTTGGTTTTGCAGAAATTCTGTCTAATTTTTAATAATGTTTATAAATTGTAAAGGCAGAGACACAATTTTAAATTTTTTTGTTTATGAATTGTAATAGCAAAGACACACAACATATAATATAGTTTATCTACGAAAAGTTGTGATAGTTTGGTTTTGCAGAAATTCCGTCCAATTTTGTCAAATTATATATATGAAGGTATTTGCAAACTCCGTTATGGCGATCTGTATAATAACCATCTACAAGTAGGACTTTCCAACCAGAAATCAAGTGGCTCACGCTATCAACATCAGTGTGCCAGAACCTTCATTTATTATTATTGCTTAGACCACTCATCTTTTTGAATGCGTTCGTCATGAGGCCTTGATCTTGTGAAGCAAATATCAACCTCTCTTGATCGTAATGGAGGGATCCTCTTTTGAGCCAGTCCAGAGTTCAGTCGGTATTTTGCCCGTTCGGCCCATTACTCTGTTTTAA
Organism: Euprymna scolopes; assembly: GCF_053919585.1. Taxonomy (NCBI): domain Eukaryota; kingdom Metazoa; phylum Mollusca; class Cephalopoda; order Sepiida; family Sepiolidae; genus Euprymna; species Euprymna scolopes. The sequence goes on along the minus strand of NC_136527.1, from coordinate 203,341,561 downwards.
CACTATGGAACTGGCTAGTGTATTTTCCGACTTTTGTGGGCTATGTCAGTGGCACGCTTGTTTGGGTTCTCTACATAATTGGTGAGGTGGTCCTTTCCAAAATGAGTGGCAAGTTGTGTTATAGATGTTGTACAACTTGCTCGCTTCTCATGAAGGTCTTTAATTTTCATCAGTTTTGGGTTACATGAACTTATTATGTCCTGACCTGTGTTGACAATTGTTGCTCTATGCTGATGGTTTACTTCCGAGAGTCCCATAAATCCTTCTCGCCTGGGTAGGTACAGCCGAGGCATGCACTGATTTCGATAGATAACTCGGTACAAGGTTAAAATTTTCCTTGTCTTTGTGGCAAGCCAATTTATGTCTTTCTGAGTCCAGTCAATAATTTCAAAACTATATGTTAATACTAGCATGAAAAATTGGTTAATTGCCGTAACTTTATTTTGTTAGTAATTTCAGTTTTACAAATTTTTCTTACCCGGCATAAATGTTATTGGCTTAGCTTCTCTCTAATCTTAACATGCTGGATGAACTTATTTTCATCAATGCTGAGGTATTTGTATTGTTCCTGTTCATCTAGTTCTCTGATTTCACTACTTTCATCGAGCCGTCTGTTTTTTACCAGTGTGAATTCTAATATGTGTCACTAAATGGGATTTTTGAGAAAAAGCATGCCCACACACTTCACATGAATGTGGGTTTTCCCCAGTGTGTGTTCTCATATGTCTCACTAACGAAGATTTTTCAGAAAAAGAACATCCACACACTTCACAAGAATGTGGCTTTTCTCCAGTGTGAGTTCTCATATGTGTAGCTAAAGATGATTTTACAGAACATGAATATCCACAAACTTCGCAAGAATATGGTTTCTCCCCAGTGTGGGTTCTCGTATGTCTCACTAAAGATGATTTAAAAGAACAAGAATATCCACACACTTCACAAGAATGTGGCTTCTCCCCAGAGTGAATTCTCATATGTTTTACTAACTTTGATTTTGCAGAACAAGAATATTCACAAACTTCACAAAAATGTGGGTTTTCGCCTGTATGCCTTCTCATATGTGTCACTAAAGATGATTTACGAGAAAAATAATATCCACATACTTTACAAGGATATAGCTTTTCTCCAGTGTGCGTCCTCATATGAGTCATTAAATGTGATCGTTGAGAAAACGAATATCCACAAACTTCACAAGAATGTGGCTTCTCCCCAGTGTGGATTCTTGTATGCCTCACTAACCTTGATTTTTCAGAACAAGAATATCCACAAACTTCACAAGAATATGGCTTTTCTCCAGTGTGGGTTCTAGTATGTGTTACTAAATGTGATTTTTCTGAACAAGAATATGCACACACTTCACATGAATATGGCTTTTCCCCAGTGTGGGTTCTTTTATGTTTCACTAAATTAGATTTGTCAGAACAAGAATATCCACAAACTTCACAAGAATATGGCTTTTCCCCAGTGTGGGTTCTTGTATGTGTCACTAAATGTGATTTTTCAGAACTAGAATATCCACAAACTTCACAAGAATATGTCTTTTCCCCAGTGTGTGTTCTTTTACCTTAGTGTTAGTACTCATGTGTTTTACTAACAATGATTTTTCAGAACAAGAATGTTTAGACATTTTACTTGACCGTTGCTTTTCTTTTATTCCAATTCACTTATTAGTTTGTTTAACTGAGGAAGAGTTTCCTAACAGATGCCAAACATTTACTCACTTTTTTTATCAGTGCAATTCAATTGTGTTCCTTTAATGGGCATATGTGTTGCCAAAGTGTGTTCACATATGTCTTAGTAAACGATATTTTGCAGATAAAATATTCTACCATTTCACAAAATCTGGTTTTTCCAAATTAGTTCTCATATGTGTCACTAAATCTGATTTTTTTATAAACATGTGCCTTTCCCAAGTTCAATTTCTCATCTCAATTTAATTCTAGTTCTTATTATCTCAATTTATGATTCTAGCTTAAATATATTTTGATTTATTTTAAAATCAAGCACATAATTCACAAAAACTAATATTATTTTCAAGACGTGTTATGTTTTCACAACTATTACATAAAATTCGTAATTAATATTGTCCAGTAATTAATAAAGTCCAGTATAGAAATCTTTCCACAGATGTCGCTGTTATCTTCTATATAAGGTAATAAATATTTATAGCATAATATTTAAATAACCATATTTCATTAAAATCCAATGATAAGGTTCAATCATGTTTAAAGAAAATGACATTTCATTAAAATTCAATAGTAGTGTTTAATCATGTTAAGAAAAATTATACTCCATTAAAATTGATGAATAGGGTTCAATCAGGAACATCTGCACAACAATAAAATTCAATGTTTTAGTATTTGAATTCACGTATTAGTATTCTGCTTATTGCTGTCAATATTATTGGATGTAACTCAATAAAAACTCCAGATTTATTTCAACCAAAAGGTTATGAGAGTCACATTAAAAAAAAAACTTTTTCAAAATTCAATAGTAGTGTTCAATCATGTTAAGAAACATTATCCCCCATTAAAATTGATGAATACGGTTCAATCAGGAACATCTGAAAAACAATAAAATTCAATATTTTAGTATTTGCAATCACATATTGTATTTTGCTTATTATTGATGTGGCTGTTACCTTCTATATAAATTAATAGCACAATATTTAAAGCAAATCATATTTCATTAAAATCCAATGAAAGTGTTCAATCATATTCAATGATAGGGTTCAATCACGTTTAATGAAAAGGATATTCCATTAAAATTCATTAGTAGTGTTCAATCATGACAGAAAAATATGCTCCATTAAAATTGATCAATAGGGTTCAATCAGGGAATCTGTAACACAAAAAAATTCTGTATTTGAATATTTGCATTCATGTATTAGTATTCTGCTTATTGTTGTTAATATTATTGGATTGAACTCACAACCTTAGATTAATTGCTTCCAAAACATCATAGGAGTCATGTTTAAAATAACCTTTCGCAAACATTACACTGAACCAGTCGATACAGGTGTTGCTTATAATATAATCGAGTTTAAATAACTTTTTTATTGTTTTAATATGTGTTTATTTAGTAGCAAAAACTTTTATTTGATTGAAAATCCTACAATTAAATTCTATAAATTTTAATTTTTTATTTATTAATAATTTTGTGTTTATCTTTTCTTATATATTTGTCAATCATATGGTTCTTTCTATTCTTGTTTATTTTTTCTTATATATTTGTCAATTTGTTAATCTAATTAATCAATGAAAGGTGTGTTTTATGAAATATATCTTTTCACCCCTAATTCATCTGAATTTAAACATTATTTATATCAGTCCGAACACAGTTTTAGATACCAATTATATTATATATTAATGTCTGTAAATATCGGTATGAACACAGTTTTAGATACTTATAATATATATTAATTTCTTTAAATAACGGTTTGGACATTTTTAGTGTCTGAATGACAAGTACATTAGCAAATAATTGAAATCCTTACAAAGACTTCTTAAATTTAGTTAGGTTGCTGGAAAATTAATCTTAACTTTAAGTATTCTAGAAGTCTTTCAAGCTCACATTAGAATATGCAATTAGTATTATTGCCACATAATTTACCATAACTATATTCGTCTTAGACAAAATTCAAAAAGAGTCTCAAATCAAATAGGTCCTCCTACCCCCTACGCCCAAACTCTACTCTGTTCCACTCTAACAATTTTGAATCCCTATACTTGTTTTTCAAGTACTTTAATGTGCTCTGATGAATATATAGTAATTGTACCCCTCGGCGTAAATACTCTTAAATCAAACAAGTACATAAAATCCCACCCCTCTGCTGTTGATATATACCGGAAAGCTTTTTATTCTAATAGCTATCTTCTTTGGTTTGCTAGACTTTGGAATTCCCTCCCTGTTCCTGCTTCCCTGAATGTATAGAAATGTTGTAGTTGAAATGTAATATGTACAGACATTGAGCTACTTGTTACTTAATACAAGTCACGAGATGGTAATATGATTTATATAATTGTGATGAAAATGTGTTAAACAACGTCTTGAATGTTTCTCTTCAAACATTTAATCCTCAAATATTTTTTCACCATTTTTATATGAACATAAAACTATTTTGATTATAGGCGTTTAACTTATCAACGTGTTGAATGTTTTATCTTTAAGTAAGCTTAACTAATTAATTAACTATAAACAGATAATACATATTTAATCTACCCATATTATTATATATCTGAGTTATTTGGAGTGAAAAACAGTAAAAATATTTGTTTTCACATAATTCATCTGAAGTAAACCTTATTTGTAACCACAGGTGATTAACTTATCTTACTACTCTTCTTATTGAATCTACGTTTTGATTAAGGCATGGATAAAGACTGGGGGAAGTTACTGACAGTGATTTAAGCTAGACGGGTGTTTATCATGAAGGATTGGCGAGGGGGTACCAGAGATTGGAGCTCGGACGAGCACTTGCCATGGAAATAATATTCAATTATTTTATTACAATACAACAAATGCACCTTGATATATGTTGATATTTTTTTTTTTGCTTTTGTCAACTATATTTTCTATTTCTTTTATATTTCTTGATTTGTTAATCCTGTTTTTAACTTCAATCCAGCTTAACAGTAAATTATTTGTAAACCATGCATTTCCATTATTCGAATTTTAACGCTGTATCTTTAATGATTTCATTTCTATTATTATTGTAAGAATAGAATTTTCAAATATTTCTCAGTGCATTTGAATGAACAGATCATTGCGTTTCAGAAACCATGTCAGTCGAATGCATTAATTAAAGAGTCATCTTGTTTATATGGAAGTCGCTAGAAACTATGAAGTCACTTGATATATGTATTAAAATAACAAAAGATAATCAACACAACGGTAGCCGATATATATTTACCTTAGTAAAGTAATAGTTAAGAAAACAATAGCAAAAGATTTCACAAGCATCTGGTTTTTTTTTTTGGTTTTTTTTACATAGGCATCACCACATTATCAAGGCCAAGAGGCCACTCAAGGATAAGGGTTAAAGAGTGTACAGTAGAAACTGGACAATATAGTAATCATTAGTAATGAGAATTTGGTAAATTTGATAACTTATATGGAACGGCTCATCAAGACCTTTTTACGTTAGACTTGAAGACAACCATATTGTAGTCAGCCTGAAAGCAGGAAAACGGAAGACAATTCCACAGGCGTGCAGTTCTAAGAAAGAAGCTTTGTTCATGGAATCTACGTTTAGGTTTAGGCACAGATAAAGAGTGGGGGGAATTATTGATAGTGTTTACAGCTAGACGAGTGTTTCTTGTGAAAGTTTGGCGAGGGGGGACAATAAATTGAAGCTCAGTCGAACACTTTCCATGAAAATAACGATACATCAGGGACAAACTCGCAACATCTCTTCTGTGAGATAGCGGTTGCAAGGAAGAGAAAAGGGCATCTCCTCCGAGGTTACGAAGTCTATTTTAAACTCTATCAAGGTAGGGCAAGTCCTTTCTAGCAGCTCCTGCCTAGATGTGGCAACAGTATTCCATACTTGGACGTACCTGGCTCTTATATAGATAGAGAATAGCATCAGCAGTGAGATATCTACCGGATCGATAGAAAGATCCCACCATTTTTCCACCGGCCTTGGCAACAGATTTGATGTACGTGTTCCATTTAAGATCAGGAGTAATGATCAAGCCAAGAAGCTTGTCAAAACTTGAGGCCTCCTGAAGACGAGAGCCATTCATTTCAATTGATGCCAACTGTGGATCAGAATGTTGATGATGTAAAGAGAGAAGCTTGGTTTTAGATGCATTAAAAGTAACCACTCCTTACCCCATTGTACTACGTGCTCAAGATCAGAGGAGAGAGAATTGGAGAGAACTTGGTCGTTTACTGTCTTAGATGTACTACCATAAATGGTAGTGTCGTCAGCATAGATGTCTACAAATGATGTAAGGATGTGATTTGGAAGATCATTAATGTAGATCAGGAAAAGAGTTGGGCCCAGGATGGACCCCTGAGGGACACCGGCATTAATACTGTGAGCTTCTGATTTTTCCCCTCAACTACTACTCTTATGAACCTATCAGAAAGAAATGATTTAATAATATAGAAGACATTTCCAGCTATACCATAGCTAGAGATCTTATGAAGTAAAACTTTATGCCATCCCCTATCAAAGGCCTTAGATATGTCAAGAGCAATTGCCCTAGAAAGGTTGCCTCCGTCGAGAGATTTGCTAATCCTATGAGATATAACTGTAAGCACATCTGCTGTAGATCTAGCAGAACGGAAACCATATTGAGTGTCACTAAGAAGGTTATTTTTGTTGAGATGGTTGATTACTTCTGTATTTAACACAGATTCCAGCAACTTACTCATGACGCACAGGAGACTTATTGGCCTGTACTGAGAGGGGGATGAGCGATCACCTGAATACTTAAATACAGGGCATACTGATGAGATTTTCCAGGGAGATGGGAAACTATTCTCCTTAAGACAACGTTTAAACAGTTTTGTAAGTATGGGCGCTAGTTCAGGTTGAAGTTTTTTGCGTACTATAATTGGAATACCGTCAGGGCCAGTTGCTTTACTGGAATCAAGGTTTTTGATTAGCTTCGCAACATCATGTACAGATATACGTATATCACATAGCGTGTTTTCTGATATAGGAGGAAATATTGGGAGTTGGCGGCCTTGATTGCAAAGGGTAGAATTAGCTGCAAAGTTCTTGACAAAGAGGTTGGCTTTGTCTGATGCTGACGAGATTACCTCAGCTCCATTGATAATAGTTGGGATGGAGCACACGCTTCTGTTCAGGATTCTGTTTGCTATTTGCCAAAACTGGTGGGAACCAAGCCGCTGCTCAGCTACTTTGGACTTAACGGATTGAGCATACAACTCTCTTGCATTCTTTATTACTTTCTTACAATGGTTGCTGGAAGTCCTGAAAGCGGCTTTAGTTTTAATACATCTATTACGTTGGAAACAGTGGAAAAAGTGATTTCTGTGCGCAATGGCAGCATCACATTCTGGAGAGAACCATGGCTGGCTGTTAGGTTTTTGCTGAAACTTTTTCGAGGGTATGAAACGGTCAATACCTACAATTAACCATTCCGTCAGGTCTAATACTATAGAGGACACATCCTTTTTAAACATGGAATGCAGAGGTAGATCAGATATAAATGTACGGAGGCTATCCCAGTCAGCCTTAGTGTATCGATATACTGTACAATGGAGAGGTACGTCTGGGGACTTATTACATTTCATTTTTATCTTAATTGATACAACAGAGTGGTTGGAAGATCCAAGAGGCGACAGAACAGAAACCGAACATAGTTCAGGGCAAGTTGTGAGAAAAAGGTCTAGTAGGCTCGCATACTGGCCGTCATTGTCGGGAACACGGGTGGGTTCCTGAACAATCTGAGTGAGGTCATAGGCAATGGAGAAATCATGACAGAACCTCCCCTCATCATCGGTCTTGTTAGAGTGGGTCAACCATTCGACGTTGTGAACATTGAAGTCACCACATACGTAAATGTTAGCTGAAGGATAAGCAGATAGGACTTGGTCAATTTTCTCAGATATGCTTTGAAAGATAGTAACTCCGCTGTTATGGGGGCGATAGAGAGTAAATATAAATGCCGTAGTGTGAGCTAAAGCAACCCGGAAGCACATATAGGGTAAGTTAGGATCTTCCCTGGAGATGTCCCTACCACATGGAAAGGTATCCCTAATATAGGCACATATTCCATGCCCATGGCGATCTTGGGGGTCAGATTTAGAAGTTAAGTTAGAGTATCCTTTAATTGCGAACTCTTCTAGGGAAATAGCCTGTCCAATGCCAGTTTCACTTAAAAATAAAAGGTCTGGTTTAGTCTCCCGTAATTGGGTTTCAACCTCTGGAAGGTTAGAACGTAGACCCCTGATGTTGGAGAAGGAGACATGGTAGTAGGGGTCTACGTTGGAAGTTGGAGAACCGGGTTTAATCGTATATTTTTTATTTAAAATTGTCATGATGAATTTTTGGAATTTGTGGACTAGGTCGTCAGATTTACTTAGAGCAGGACAGAGAGGGGAAACTAAGAGAGAAAAAGAAACGAAAAATTAAAAAAAAATGTTTTTTATTGGTAGCTAATGATAAGGTAAAGCCGTAACAATTACCCACTAGTATGGCATCGAGAGGCCCCACCAGAAGCTACTGCATGGTCCAGAATCCATTTAGCAAATGGCAATACAGCAGCCCCAGTACTTTGCACCTGCGTATAGGACAGCCTCCTTGGTGGTTAATCCAAGGTTCGGGTCCCTGACTATCAGGCGGATAACGTCAGCCCAGACAAAACGTTTACCTCCAGCACCCTTACTTGTGACATGGCTACAAGGATAGACATAGAAACAGAAAATTTCCGCCATCTCTGCCAACTGTTTGCGCAAAATACTGCCAACCTAGAAAAGTTTGGTTTGGGAAAAGAAGGTACTAGGATATGATAATGTATTATAACATGGTTCGCGAACAACGAAATGATGAAGAACAGTAGATTAACAAATCTACTCACACGATGACACGTTTGTGATATTAAAGAAACAAAAGATAAATAAATAGCGACTAAAAGTGTGGATTACATGATTCAACTTTTCATAGTAATCCCTTTTCCGAGTGGACAACAAAAGTATAGACGATTATGCACATCAGTTTGATAGTTATTGAGACAATTCTGATCAGCTGCTAACAATTTTACATGTGGTTTATCAGACACAGGTCTGGATAGTACGACGTCATAATATTATCAGCAGAATATGAGATTTTCAAAGGAGAAATAAGTATTATGATAACTTAATGCAAAGAGTGTGTAACGAATGACCTGGTAAACTGACTTGCCCTTTAAATTTAATGGCCTACAGTCATTGACGGATATCAAATGATTATGATTTTCAGAGAGTTATTCTGTCTAATTCGTTAACCATAATCTGATAGAAATAGGTTCGACAACTTGTTTTTGTCTCCCATCCACACTTGTTTAGGCATGGTACCAAGACTTTATCCCCCTCACGTAATAATAATAATACTAATACACTATGCATTGGAGAAAACAGGGTTACATAACAATTTTGTACATGCCACTATTTTGTGTGTTGTTTATAAAACTTCAAACGTATCAAGTTATTGTTTCCCCTTCACATAATAATAATAATAATAATAATAATAATAATAATAATAATAATAATAATAATACACTATGTAGTGTGCATTGGATAAGACAGGGTTACATAACAATTTTGTATGTGCCACTATTTTGTGTGTTGTTTATAATACTTCAAACGTATGAAATTATTGTTTCTCTTTCACGTAATCATAATGATACACTATACACACAATAGTTTAGTTTGAATTGGATAAAACAGGGTTACATAACAATTTTGTATATGCCATTATTTTGTGAGGTTTATAAAACTTCGAATGTATGAAATTATTCGATTCGAAGTGGAGCACAAATTATTCAGGGTAGACACCAATGCTTTGCATAGAGGTGAAACCTGGTGTCGCAACGATCAATATTACAAGATGGTTTCAGCAACACTCAAAATTCAATAATTCACATAATAAAAGTAAACTATGTAGTTTGCATTGGATAAGACAGGGTTACATAGCAATTTTGTATATGCCACTATTTTGTGTGTTGTTTATAAGACTTCAAACGTATGATTATAATAATAATTGTTTCCCCTTCACGTAATAATAATAATAATAATACACTATGTAGTGTGCATTGGATATGACACGGTTACATAACAAGTTTGTGTATGCCACTATTTTGTGTGTTGTTTATAAAACTTCGAATGTTTGAAATTATTCGATTCGAAGTGGAACACAAATTATTCAGTGTAGACACCAGTGCTTTGGATAGAGGTGGAACCTGGTGCCCCAACGATATTGCAAGATGGTTTCAGCAACACTCTCAAAATTTAACAAACACTGAATCCCCATATTTTCATTTATTATCCTCTTACAGAACACTTTAATCAGTCATTAAATTGAGGTTATGTGACTGAGAATTGTATGTGTTTCACATATCATGTCTTCACGAAATGTTGAAATATGTTGCAATTTAATTTGTGACACCAGTTTTAAGGACATTTTAATAGTTACTTTTTAAAGAACAGTCAAAACTTTTTAGTAAATTTAAGACAATTGTAATTCTGATATATTTTTGCGAATGAAATAATTTTCTGTTTGGAATTTTACACATCCATGTTAGATCTTTATTATTTCCATTCATATATTCTTGTATATCTGCTTCAGCTCATAATTGGTTTTGTGAACCTCAATTAACTGTCAATCTATGAACGCCAAACAAAAAATATATAAATTTAAAAGCTTTTTAAACTTGCAAATAGGTTATTGCTATTCTACAAAACTACTCTAATTTTTACACGAATATTGTTGAATTGTTTTCAATCTCTGCATAAGTCTTCCCTGCTACTGCATAGCCTCTCCATCATCAAGACTCCTACAGTGCCTCCACGTTGGCCACACATGATAACTGGGTGCCTTGCAGCCCCAGGCTAAACTTGTAGGAGATATCAGAGTAGTAGGGAATCCCAAAGGTAGGGCATTATGACCAACCAACCCCTACTACAAAGCCTTGTGGGTGTCCTTGGTTGGATCCAACCCCAAATCAAACACCACTGCCTTGTGGGCCTTATCACAGCAAAAGGCTAAGAGATGGGAAATCTGACTTCAAATCCTACTGTTGCCTTGCAATTTTCCTTAAAAGGCTATGGAACCTCATCCAGAAAGAAAAGGTGTAGTAGCAGACACAATAGGGCAACTGTCTACCTCAGTGAGTTTACTTTCGGACAGAAGCTGTGGCTAGTCTGCTGCCAGTCGTCGCATGTTCGCTCCACTGGAAATGAGCATTGGAGGTTCAGAGGATACTTATCTGATGTGCAACAGATACTTCACGTAAACTGCACAAGCAAGTAAGGAGCCAAAGTGGAAAGTCCTGTACCAAAGGATAAAGGATGATGATGATGATGATGCTTTTAAGATTTAAATGAATATATTGACATTCATAGAGATAGGTTACTTGACAAAATAATTGCAAACTAAAACTTAGAAGAATTAAACTAATTTTTTAAAATGTAATGCAATCCTGATATTGTTATATATTTTTTTATATATATTTTATTGGATTCAAATAAAAACGTTAGTGTAACAACTGCTGACTAAAATATCTAATTATTAATAAGATACTTCTAATACATTGTTATTTACTTAATAAACAATTTACATTCACACCAAATAAAGAGCATTGAGACATAATTGGATGCTATGTGAGAGAGAGGCATACAAATAAAGGCACCGTAAGTAATTAAACTAAATGTAAAAAATTATTTCCCACTTTTTTTACAATCACCAATGTAAACAGGGTTTTATGTGAAACACTTAACGTGCATGCGGCTAGATAAACAGTTTTGTTTTTTCATCTTAATATTTTTTATTTTATATATTTTAAAATAAATTTAATAGATAAACAGTTTTTTTTTCATCCTAATATTTTTGATTTTATATCTTTTAAAATAAATTTAATAGATAAACAGTTTTTTTTTCATCCTAAACTTTTATCTTTTTGTTTTGTTTTATCATCTTAAAATTTTATCTTTTTGGCTTTCCTTTATTTTTTAAGAAGGGATAACAGCCTGTATGTTGTTTAGAGAGGGTACATGTATTAATCATACATTCTATGTTTTGTGGTTTTAAATAAAAAACACCTCCCCTCATACGTAATAAAATGTCGATTTAAATTCTATTTTTTGTTGCTTTAAATAAAAACAATTCCCCTGATTAAAATTGAAATTTCAATTAAATATTATTCTTTGCTGTTTTTAATTTAAAAAACACCGCTTCCCATTAGTAATAATGTTATGATTTAGAAAGCTATTCTTACCATGAAAAAGGAGGTCCTTGCTTATTAATTTATACTTTCAACTAACAAATAAATATAAAGAACATTTTCTGTGTGATAACTTATTTACTTTTAAAATATAGTAGGTTACGTTATGTTAGAAAAAGAAAAAATGTTGATGCAAAATGGACATCTCGGAAGTCCCGATATCCGTCCAAAAACTGAAAAATAAATAAAAACTCATAGAAAACCAATAAGAATCAGGATGGCAGCTTTTGCAAAATTTTATGTCAAACGATTTTTACAATATATCGTTTTTGTTTTGTTTTTGTTGTTTATTTTTAAATTATGAAGTGAGTGTTAATTTTACATTAAATTATATAGAAAAGTGATCCCCACGCTAAAATCTGAAATAAGTATTAATAATTTATAATTCCTTTAATGGGTATTTTTAAGGCTATATAAACGTAATAGTAAGAAATAAACTCAATTTTATTTTAATGTTTTATATTTAATGATTTTATTTCTGGATGAGGTTCCATAGCCTTTTAAGGAAAACTGCAAGGCAGCAGCAGGATTTGAAGTCAGAGTTTCTATCTCTTAGCCTTTTGCTGTGATAAGGCCCACAAGGCAGTGGTGTTTGATTTTAGGGTTGGTTCCCCTGGTCCCCCTTGTCTTCGTCCAACCAAGCGCAACCAAAAGGTAGAGGTTGGTAGTGTGACAGGAACATTATAGTATGTTACATTATGTGTGTTATAACTTGTTTACTTTTTAAAAAATAGTATCTTACGTTACGTTAGAAGAAAAAAATGTTGATAAAAAATGGTCATCTCGGAAGTCCCAGTAATTGTCCAAAACATTGCAAAAACAAAAAGTATTCATAGAATAAAGACTGCAGCTTTTGCAAGATTTTATGTCAAACGATTTTTAAAATATTTCTTGTTTTTTTTTTTAATTATAAAGTGAAAGTACAGAATAGTTAACAGCATATGACATCTAATCCCCATCTACAAAACGCAAGAAACCAAAAGCTAAATGAATCCCACGTCTCCTCTGCAACAAAAATTTGAAACTGCGAACGATTACAAGTATCATTGACTGCTAACTGGTCATAAAGTGAGTGGTAATTTTACATTAAATTATATAGAAAAGTGATCCCCACTCTAATAGTAAAAAATAAACTCGTTTTTATTTTTTAGGGTAAAACTATGTAAAAAACGCAAAAAAGCAAAAACTAATATGACTTCCTGTCTCCTTCCCCTGCTACAAAATTTGAAATTGCGAACAATTACATCTATCATTGACTGCTAACTGGTCAATGAATTTTACGTTAAATTATATAGGAAACTCTACCTACTCTAAAATCTCAAATATGTAGTTTTAATTTTTCATTCCTTTAATGGGTATTTTTAAGGCTGTATAAACGTAATAGTAAAAAAAATAAAGTACCTCCAATGCGCGCAACAGTTTTATATGTAACACGATGTAATTGTAAGTAATTTAAGATTATCATCCGAACTTTTTTACCATTTAAAAGAAAAAGCTTTAAATAAACTGCTATTTTTTGTAAAAAATGTTTTACAGCATACAAAAATAATGAAAATGCGAGACAAAATCGTGTTTACATTATCGACGCTTTAAAACAACGTTCCTATGTAGTGTTGAGAAAACTTGAAGCACTTACCTGCGACTCTCAGGAAGAGTGGCAGCAAAAACCTTTTGTGTGGGTGATGACTCTTTTTATATTAGTAGATGTTACATTTAACTTATTTGATTGGCTAACTGGATTATAAGAGGGATGGAGTGAACTGAATTTTGGTGGTGGTGGTGATTTCAGTTTGGGATTGGAGTTGAAGGAAATTGAATCGTTACCCTTATTACCAGACCGACAAGGTTCTACAATTTTTACCTAGTCACAGGTCGCAACAAAACATTGTTGCAAAATCCTTGTTAACCTCTAACTTTCAGTGGAGAAAGTTTTCACAGTAGTAACGTTTTTTAAGCCGTTCACACACCCATGTATTAAAAATCTAGTAAAAATCAAATAATAATCATATTGTCCCGAAAATTTCGATATTCAATCATTATTAAATAAACTTACATATAAAAAGTAGGTTTCGTTAAATATATTAGAGGAAATATATATATTTTTAGGTGTTCTACCCTTCTATATTTCATGGTTCGAAAACTAAGCAAAATAAATGTGGGTTGATAAAAGTTTCAACATTTTTTTAAAAATCGTACTTATAAAATCCTGTTATTTATTTCACTCACCTCAAAGTTGTAAATTGGACATAAATTCAATATTATGTTAAAAAAAACACTTTTTGATTATTTTTTCTCGATAATATAATTATTCGAATTACAACAAAAAAACAATTCTAACAAATAATTATTTTTAAAAAGCTTTAAATGATATTAAATGATATTAAATTCAAATATTACGCGATATGAAGTTTAAATGGATTATTTTAATAACAAGTTTTTAATAATAAAAAAAATATTCATATAAAAGAATATAAGACGATTGAGATAATAAAAATTGTAAATCAAAAATCAACCTTTAAAAAATTCGTTTGGATTTTATTATTTAAATTGATAGATGGTGGACCTTATGTTTGGCACTTTCTTTTTTCAAAAATGTACGGAGGCTTGTAAGGAACATTATTTTTAAATACATGTGTCAACAGAAGACGTTAAATTTAATTTTATTGTATTAACTATAGTCTAGTTCGTTAATAAAAATGTATTTGTTTTACAAAAGCTATGTTTTATATTATTTTTTATCCATAGCAAAAAAAAAAAAAAAAACGTTACTCCATTAACAATTACAACGCGAACGCCTATCCATAGAAATTAACACAAACACACGAAATGATGACGTAATATGCGTACTACTGACGTTTTACACATCGCTGTGGAGATACCTAAAATCAATTCTTATCATTGTAGAGCCAAACTATGCTGGGTTAGATTGTAAAGACTTACGAATATTGTTTTCTACATTAAGTAATTGCTAATTGATGATAACTGATCATTTTATGTAAAATTTATAAAAGAAAATGGTGCATATTGTAAAATATTACAAATTGGATGAAACATAAAAATTAAAACGGAATTCTCCAACGATATAATAGATTTTTTAAATCTTAAAACAATGAAATACAACAAAAAATTAGTTTTCATGATCAGATGTATCAACAAAAACCTTAATTCGATCAACTTCAAATTAAATTATTTTTTTCTCAGAAATCACACAAGTTTTACACAAATAATCATACTTTTAACAAAAATCTAAATATCACATTGAATAAAATATTTTAATGATTTTTTTTAATCATACTATTATTTTAATGGTTAAGATTATATTAAAAGTAATAGGTCAGATTTTTTAGTGTAAAAAAAAGAAAAAAAAGATACAAACTTACGTATATTTCCAGGAATTCATTACGAAAAAACATGAATTCGTATTTCTTTTGTGTTCAAAATACAAAAATTGTTTTGTTTTTTTAAGATTTCGTTAGTAAATTAATACAACTTTTGTTTTGTGTGTCCAATTCATTAAGAAATACAATATCTGAAAATATAAAAGAATCAAAATTAAAAGAAATCACACAAGTTTTACAAAAAAAAATCATATTTTTAACAAAAATGTAAATATCACATTGAATAAAATATTTTAAAGATATTTTTTAATCATACTATTATCATCATATTTTATTGGATTGCAAAAACAAAAATAAATGAATTTATTTTAATGGTTAAGATTATATTAAAAGTAATAGGTCAAATTTTTTAGTGTAAAAAAAGAAAAAAAAAGATACAAACTTACGTATATTTCCAGGAATTCATTACGAAAAAACATGAATTCGTATTTCTTTTGTGTTCAAAATACAAAAATTGTTTGTTTTTTTTTAAGATTTAATACAACTTTTGTTTTGCGTGTCCAATTCATTAAGAAATACAATATCTGAAAATATAAAAGAATCAAAATTAAAAGAAATCACACAAGTTTTACAAAACAATCATATTTTTAACAAAAATTTAAATATAACATTGAATAAAATATTTTAAAGATATTTTTTAAATCATACAATTATTATCATATTTTATTGGATTGCAAAAACAAAAATAAATAAACTTATTTTAATGGTTAATATTATATTAATAGTTATAGATTAGATTTTTTAGTGTAAAAAAAGAAAAAGATACAAACTTACGTATATTTCCAGGAATTCAATACGAAAAAAAAAATCGGGATGAATTCCTATTTCTTTTGTGTTCAAAAGAAAAAAAACATTTGTTTTGTTTTTTTTTTAGATTTCTTTAGTAAATTGATGCAAATTTTGTTTTGTGTCCAATTCATTAAGAAATAAAATATATGAAAATATAAAAGAATTAACATTAAAATATGAAAAACACAATTAAACGTAAAATTATTTAAATAGAAAATCAATTGCTAAAAGACAATGAATTTAGGTCATCGTAATAACACGGTGTAATCATTATTTCGTTCCTCGTGTAAAAATGTCCGTTTATTAGTTAAGTTTGCCGAATTGTTTTCCTATCAAGTTTAGATTGCATTTGTCAATGTCTGGGGATTTCTTTATGAAATGTATTTTATTTTTTTGTGCGTGTCTCATTTATTAACATAAAAAGATACATAAAGCTTTAAAAAACAGGTTTTTTATTTATTTTTTCGAAGATTGATTATTTCATTATTAATTGGATTAGTCAAACTATTATTAACATCCAAGATGAAAACAGTAGGCAGAATAATCGGTAGATTTGCCGTTTCAGGGTTACTCAATACATAGATTCGAAAAAGTTGTCACAAAACAAATATTGTTGAGAAAACTTGAAGCACTTACCTGCGACTCTCAGGAAGAGTGGCAGCAAAAACCTTTTGTGTGGGTGATGACTCTTTTTATATTGGTAGTTGTTACTTTTAACTTATTTGATTGGCTAACTGGATTATAAGAGGGATGGAGTGAACTGAATTTTGGTTGTGATTTCAGTTTGGGATTGGAGTTTGGATTGAATCGTTACCCTTATTACCAGACCGACAAAGTTCTACAATTTTTACCTAGTCACAGGTCGCAACAAACCATTGTTGCAAAATCCTTGTTAACCTCTACCTTTCAGTGGAGAAAGTTACCACAATATATAACAAATAAATGTTATCAAAGGCAAGATAAATTACTTTTCTACCTAACTGGATATATTTTAGTATTTATATTTAATGTAACATGTTTATTCAGCTCGAAAAACATACAGTGTTTACCGATGTATTGGAAGATTTAAAATGGCAGCCGACTCTCTATCTCTCTCTCTCTCTCTCTCTCTCTCTTTGAGGCGGTACATTTGTGAAAATGAGTTATAAATAAAAAACAGACAAAATACTGTTAGAAACTCACTCAATATATGTTACCGTGACATAGGCCGACATATATTCAGCGGGGTTTTAACAGTATTTTGACTGTTTTTTATTTATAACCCCTTTTCCCAAACTTAACGTCTCCGAGAGAGAGAGTCGGCTGCCATTTTGAATTTTCCAATACATCGGTAAACACTATGTTTTTCGAGCTGAATAAATATGTTACATAAAATAAAAACACTAAAAACATATCCAGCTTGGTAGAAAAGCAACTTATCTTGCCTTTGATGACATTTATTTGTCATATATTTGTTTTGTGACAACTTTTTCGAATCTATGTGTACAGTAAAACAAACCCGCCGTTTCGTTGGACAAATAGCCTCGAACGAAATAATCACAAGAACAAAGAACTTAAGGTCATCGTAATAACACGGTGACATCATTATTTCGTTCCTCGTGTAAAAATGTCTGTTTATTATTAAAGCGTATCGAATTGTTTTCCTATCAAGTTTAGATTGTATTTGTCAATGTGTTGGGATTTCTTTATGAAATGTCTTTTTTTTAATGTCTCATTTATTAAAATAAATAAGATACATGAAGATTTAAAAAATCAGGTTTATTTTATTTTATTTATTTATTTACTTATTGGAAGACTGAACATTTCATTATTAATTGAATTAGTCAAACATCCAAGATGAGAAGTGTAGTCCGAATAATCGGCAGATTTACCGTTTAGTTGTACAAATAGCCTCGAACCATATAATCACTAAAAGGGACTTAAAGGTCAACACCGGTATCGAGCAGAAGTTTGTTTACATGTTTCACAAACGTTAAATGGCTAAAATATAATCACGTAATTATTGAAAATGTGATCATGTGATTAAAATTTAATTTAAATTAACAATTTTGTTTAACAATTTAAAAAAAAATCACGATGAAGATTAAAAAATGATTAAATGTGCTTTATTTTATAATTAAAAATTAAAAATATTGACCAACAAAAATAAAATTTCCGGTACTTATGTATTTTTTCATTGAAAGCCATTCTTAAGATGGGGAGGGTATTTTGTAACTATTCTGTGCTTCCACCTTACAATTAAAAAAAAAGAAAAAAGATATCGTAAAACTTTAATTTAACTTGAAAAACTATTTAAAAATAGCGCGGTACCAAAAATGCATAAGCACCAAATTTTGGTTTAATTTGACAATAGATATTTTTCTCGGATGCGTATGATGACAGATAGTACTGCGTTATTTTTATATAGTTTTTATGTTTCCAGTTTAAATTCAAGTTTCACGATTTTTTTTATTATATAAAGTTGTAATGTATTAGTTACAAAACACCCTCACCTCCTCATATTAAGAATGGTTTTCAAAATAATAACGTTTTATTTCAGCTCAACACCAAAAATACATAAGTACCCAAAATTTCATTTTTATTGCTCAATGTTTTTTTTTTCATTTTAAATTATAAAATAAAATGGGTACTTGTATAGTTTAATAAAGACATTAAAAATGAAATTATCGAAAAAAAAAAGGTTATATTGTACGTATCTATTATGGAATGAAGTTCTTTGGAAAAACTTTCACTTAATTTGGTCAAGTAGTTTTTTTGTTTACTTTTTTACAGCGAAAAAAACAATTTGTTATGAAACCAATCAAAAGGTAGCTATGTTTCGATTTTTAAAAAGAAAATCTATTATTTAAGCTGGGAATGGTGGTGTCGGTGATTTAAATTGAGTTATCTCCCCATGGTGTGTTCTAAAAATCCAAACACGGCTATCTTCAGTTCACGCTCATAAAACGTGTTTTTCCGCTGTAAAAAAAAAATTACAAGAATAAATAACTACTCCATCAAATAAGTGAATTTTATTTAGAGAACTTTAGTCCAAAACGGATACGTACAATATAACCTTTTTTTTCGATATTTTCATTTTTTAATGTCTTCATTAAACTGTAGAACTATCAATGAAACATAGTTAATCATTGTAACTCTTCATCTTGGATTTAAAATTAACCATGTTCTTTAACAGAACATGGTTAATTTTAAATCAAATTTTAATCACCTTTTCAATAATTATGTGATTATATTTTATCTTTAAGAGTTCCTTTTAGTGATTACTAGGTTCGAACAGGTAAAAAAAACTTCATGAAGCATTTCTCTTGCTACTGTTTTCGGGTATACTTACAACGAATCAGCACCCCAACCTCCCCATGTTAAGAACGGTCCTCGGAATAAACACCCATAACCTTCCCATGTTAAGAATGGCTTTCGGATTAGACACCCACAACCTTGTCAGCATACCCGAAAACCATCATCGAGGTTGTCGATAATATAACATATTTCTTGGTTTTGGTAGGACGGTTATTTTAGGCGAACAACCACGTTGGTAATTAATGTACCTATTTACAATGCCTCCCCAAGGGACAGAGTTAGACACCGGGGTCGTTTTTTAAACGTGGAGAAAAGGTACAAAAATAAAAATTGTCTCAGTCGTGAAATATTTCTCCTATACTGAAAGAGAATGAGAAATGGAAGTGCCGCATCTGAAGACAAGATACTACACATTGATCTTGGCCAAAAGGCCAAAAACGATATACAATATGCTTTTAAAAATAATTTTTGTGACGATAGAAGGAAAACGCATATATAAACTGCATGCACACATTAATATCGTTTATTATTTTTAATGTAATAAGAAAAAAAAGGTACTTGTACAGTTTAGTCAAAACATAAAAAAATGAAAATATCGAAAAAAGGTTATATTGCACGTATCGGTTATGGAACGAAGTTCTCTGAAAAACAATTTCACTTAATTTCATCAAGTAGCTTTTTTTTACAGCGAAAAAACAATTTGTTATGATACTGAGCGTCCGAGCAAAAGGTTCGATTTTTAGGAAGAAAAGCTAGAATAAAAGATGGGGAGGGGGTATCGGCGCTTTGCATGGAGTTATCTCCCCGTGGTGTGTTCAGCAAATTTCACAATTGCTGACCTAATAACGTGTTTTTCTGCTGTAAAAAGAAAAAAAACTACTCGATCAAATTAAATCAAATTTTTTTCAAAGATCTTCAGTCCAAAACAAATACGTAAATTTGACCTTTTTTGGATATTTTCATTTTTTAATGTCTTAACTAAACTGTACAAGTACCGAAACAAAATACCAACTTTTACTTTGCTAATGCTCTTTCAAAAACAAATCAAAATAATTTTTATGTGTAATTATTTTATTCACTAGATTAATGTATAAAGATTTTTGTAAAAAAAAAACTTTTTCAATTTAATCTTTAGAAAAAATCTAATATATCCTGTGCATAGATGAGTTTATGGCGCGTGCACGCGGGTAAAAAGATGGCCGCCAAAGAATACAATGCATAACACAACTTTTTTATATTTCGATAACTACTTAACTTATTTCCGCTAATTTTCAATGCGATTTTTTTTTTATTCAGTATAGTTGAAAACCTATAACAGTTGTCATTTAAAAGAAAACTGTGGAGGTGGACCTAATTTGAAAATTTACCAAAACATAAAATGAAGATTAAAAAAAACATATACAAGATAAAAATGGGGGGGGTTATTAAATGAAAAAGGGTACAATAAAAAATGACATAAAACGAAAAAAATAAAATGCCAAAAAAAAACAGACAAAAAAATCTACACATGAAAAAGAAAAGCATCGAAAAAAAGCCTAGTATTCCCAAAGAAGGAGGTAAGGCATGGGATTTAAATATTGTCTGTTTTTATTTTCGATTTTACACCTCCTTAGAGGTGTCCAGAAATTGCGGTTGGCACTGGGTGCCATCACGGGGTATTGGGAATAGTTTTCAACTAGCAATAACAACGTCTCGGAAAATCCTCATAGGTTATTGTATCGCCTCTGCGCAAGAACAACGAATGATCGTCTCCAACGAAATACATAGCACAGACGCATTACAACCTTAGCGATCCCAAGTTTTCCTTTTCATGTATTAATTAAATCAGCGTATTATGCAAAACTATTTTACGCTAATATTATCATCATTTAACAAATATATTTTATTCATTTATGCATGTAAAATAGTTTAAAACAGCCTTTGTTTATAAAAAGTGCACGATTAAATACAGTTGTTTGCCCTTGACGCGCTAAAATCTTAAATATTTATTATTATTTGTCGTGTCTTTGAACGATATTGTTCTTTAATTGTTGAAACGTGATAGCAAAAATACTTAATTTTTATTTTATTTTATTTATTTATTAAGAGAATAAACAACGCTGGGTTACATTGTAAAAGATTTACAAATATATTTTTCTACTGATAATTAATGATGGCCAATAACTATTTAATTATTTTATGTAAACTTTATAAAAGAAAGTGATACCCATTCAAAAATCTTAAATAAGGGATACAACATACAAAATCAAACGAAATTCTCTAGCGACATAATAGGTAAGTGTAGACAGAAAAAAAGATTTTTTTTTTTTTTATGTTAAAAAAATTAGGGACTTGGGCACTTATGTTACCAGGCTGAAATAACAACCTTATTATTCAGAAAGCCATTCTTAACATGGAAAGAGGAAAGTGTTTTGCAACTATTCTGTACTTCCACCTAATAATTTAATAACATCTCGCAAAATTCGAATTTAACTTAAAAATCAGATTTTAAAAAATAGAACAGAAACATAAGTGAATAATCATTTAACAATTAAATACAAGAAAATTAGTTTTATTTTTTTTTTTTTTCGAATTGAATTATTGTGTTTACGGGTCTCAGAAATCACACAAGTATTTTCTTTTTAAGAATAGATGCAACATAATAAACTCTTCTACCCACCGTCTGCTTCCCACCTGGCTACAACTTGGATGTCTTCCAATCCAACATAAACAAATTCCTGACAAACCGCCCCATTAAGTAAGACACTCTATCAAATCTCCAATACTAATGATTACTACAACACTATCTCATTGATTACTGTACATGCAATAACCCTAATCCCTGAGTAACCTCCAGGCCTTTATAAGTGGTGACCGCTATGTAAAAAAAAAGTTTTGTATTACTCTACACATTTCCTGCTTTCCGGCTGACTACAATATGGTTGTGTTCAAGTCTAAAGTAAATAAGTTCTTGATGAGCCGTTCCATATAAGTTATCAAATTTACCAAATTTGCATTACTAATGATTACTATATTGACCAATTTCTACTGTACACTCTTTAACCCTTATCTTTGAGTGGCCTCTGGGCCTTGATAATGTGGTGATGCCTTTGTTAAAAAAAAAAAAACAGATTCGAAAACGTTGTCAAAAAACAAATATATAACAAATAAATGTTAATAAAGGCAAAATAAGTTACTTTTCTACCTAAATGGATAATTTTTTAGTGTTTTTGGTACTGGTCGCGATAAGAGTTCCCTGCCGAACACCCTAAACAAGCAATGACTTCTCTCCCCACGCATGTGCAAAGGACATGTTTTAGTTGCCATAGTAACTAAACGATCATAATTTTTTATCGACTTTGTTTTACTGTTTATGAATATTGAAATAAAAGACATTACTACACATTTATTAATAATATCTCACTTATAATCACTTTTATCGACTTTTTTTTTTTACTGTTTTACTGTTTGTGTAACTTTTATCGACTTTTTCTTTTCTTTTTTAAATAGCATTTTCTTTTTTAAATGTGTTTTTAGTTTTGTGTGTTGAATGAAACTTTTTTTTTCATTACAACAATAGTTATCGACCCCAGTTAGCTAATTCCGTAAACTGAGATTCTACTTTTTTAGGCGAATTTGCGCCCTCCCAATGTTAAGAATGGCTTTTTAAATAATTTCTTTTTAAATGACGACGTTTTTACTGTTTATGAATATTAAAAGAAAAATAATTACTAAACATTTATTAATAAAAAAATGGGTGCTAGTGCACTTATGATCCGCGCTATATTTAAAATCGTATTTCTAAGCTTAATTAAAGTTTAATGTTTTTTTTTATTCAATTGTAAGGTTAAAGTAGAGAATAGGTACAAAACTCCCTCCCCATGTTAAGAATGGCTTTTTAAATAACGTTATTTCAGCACGGATCATTAAGTGCACTAGTACCACAAAATGGTGATAGAATAATAAATTTACATACGTTTGTAACATGTTTATTCAGCTCGAAAAACATACAGTGTTTACCGATGTATTGGAAAATTTAAAATTGCGCCCGACTCTCTTTCAGACGGTACGTTTGAGAAAAGGACTTAAAAATTAAAAAAAAAAAATAGACAAAATACTGTTAGAAACTCGCTCAATATATGTTACTGTGACACGGGCTGACATATAATCGGTGGGTTTTAACAGTATTTTGTATATTTTTTAATTTTTTTAACTCCTTGTCTCAAACTTACCGTGTGAAAGAGAGAGTCGGGAACCATTTTAAATTTTACAAGACATCGGTAAACACTATGTTTTTCTAGCTGAATAAACATGTTAAATTAAATAAAAAAACACTAGAAAATATATCCAGTAAGGTAAAAACGTAACTTATCTTGCCTTTGATAACATTTATTTGTTATATATTTGCTGTTTGACAACTTTTTCGAATCTATGTGTACGGTAATACAAATCCAAAAAAACACTTATCTTTCATCCCAGGAATTAAAAATAAATGAAATGAATAAACATAATTTAATATTTAAGGTTATTTAAAAAATCGGATTAGAAATGTAAACAAACACTATTTAAAAACTTACCTTTCATTCCAGTTTCAATACGAAAAAAAGATCGGGTTGAATTCTTTGTTCTTTCGTGTTCAAAACAGAAAAATTGTAGGAATTTCTTTAATAAATTGATACAACTTTTGTTTTGTGTGTTCAATTCATTAAGAAAAAAAAATATATGAAAATTCAAAATTAAAAGATGAAAAAAAAAAACGAATTAAACGTGAAATTATTTAGAAAGAAAATCATCTGTTAAAGAACAATGAATTTAGGTTATCAAAACACGGTGTAAATACTATTTCGTTCCTCGTATAACTCTTTTGAGAATTATCTCCCTTTGATTTCAACATTACATTGTTCTTATGCTGATGCTAACCGTCGTTCGATTAATCATAAAAATAAAACGTAAAGCTGATTTTTTGCATCTTCATATTTTTTATTTGTTGATAATTTATTACAAAATAAGAAATTTACAAAAGAAGTCTAAACGTTCACAAATATAATCTAAATTTGATAGGAAAACAATTTGGCACACTTAAATAATGAACGGACATTTTTACACGAGGAACGAAATAATGATTACACCGTAATACGATGACCTTAAATTCTTTGTTCTTGAGCAATTGCTTTCCTCTTTAAATAATTTCACGTTTAAATCCTGTTTTTCATCTTTTAATTTTGATTCTTTTATATTTTCATATATTTTATTTCTTAATGAATTGGACACACAAAACAAAAGTTGTATTAATTTACTAAAGAAATCATAACAAACAAAAACAAAGTTTCTGTTTTGAACACAAAAGAAAAAAAAACGAATTAATTCCGATTTGTTTTGAATGAAAGGTAAGTTCCCTTGTTGTTGTTTTTTTTTTTTTTCATTTTAAAAATGTCATTCAATATCTTAAAAAATAATCTTATAAAATAAATTAAGTGTCTTTTTATTGCAATCCAATAAATAAAAATATTGTTTCAGTCATGCTTTATAACAGACATGAATAAAAAGTATGGACACTGTTTTACAATGCAGAGGAAGACGACTCGTTTATTAAGAGATTCGTCAACTTTTTCGTCTCATAATTTAGGACGCTCGAAATAAGGATATTTTGTTATTAAATGAAAACATTAAAAAAAGAAACCTACGACGAATTTTTTTAATGCAACAAAATTAATAACATTAATAAAATACAAAACATAGTCTTACGCGACAAATAAGAGAAAACCAATGAACAAACGATATTTTTATTTGATGAAAACATTTTAAAAATAACCTGCGCAACTTTTTTTTTTAATTAAAAATTAAATGTTATTGTAAGTTTTTTTAGAAATTAGTTTTGAACCTTAAAAAATTCAAAGCTTGAAACTCTTTAATAAAAAAAAATGGGAAACTTTTAAAGCTGCGGTAACTTTTTTTTTTACTGTTACAAAGCTTATAATAATAATAATAATAATAATAATAATAATAATAATAATAACAACAACAACGTCTAGTTTTTAACATTACAAAAAATGAAAAAGCGACGATCGTTGTAGAGACATTGTAAACAAAGTTGATAACATTAATAATACAAAATGTAGTTTTTACGCGACGATTAAGAGAATCGTTTCTGTTTTCATATAATTAACGATGCTAAAACCAACGATATTTTCATTAGATGTAAATAGTTAAAAAGGAAGCTGCAGCAACATTTTCTACATTTTTACGACAATTTTTTTTATATAAAAGTAAATGTTATGGTAACGGTTTGATCAATGTGCACTGGTTGTCTAACCTCCAAAGGGTGTTTATTATGAAACCCATTCTTAACATAGGGAGGTTGGGGGTGTTTATTCGGAAAGATATTTTCTTATTTTCAACCTCCCCATAAGCAACTTCTTTAAGGTAAGTCTTCGGGTGGTCCCCCAGTGCATTTGGGTTTTTAAACATTAGTCTTAGCTGTGATGTTAAAGTCTTTAACATTGCGAAAATGTGACGAAAGGAAATTATATTTCTTTCATACAAAACTTTTTAATAAAATAATGAGAATCTGATAAAAAGGCTGCTGCTTTTTTTTTTTTACTAAACAAAGCTTGTAATATTGTAAAAAACACCAACATCTAGTTTTTAACAAATCGCATTTTTTTTTATTAAAAATCCATTGCTCTACAACTATCGTCGCATTTTCATGTTTTGTAACGTTAAAAACTACATGTTGGTTTTATTAATATTATAAGCTTTGTTACAGTAAAGAAAAGTCGCCGCAGCTTTAAAAGTTTCCTTCTTGTTTTATTAAAGAGTTTCATTGGTTGTATTTGTAGTCGTAAAAAAAGCTTTAAAAGTTTCTTTCTTGTTTCATTATTTGTATTTTTTAAGGTAAAAGACTAACGTTTAAAACCCTTACCATAACATTTGTTTTTTAATTAATAAAAAAATGTAAAAAAAAACTTCCTGCAGCTTCTTTTTTAATGTTTTAATCTAATGAAAATGTTGGTTTTAGCGTCGTAAATTATTATATTAAAACAGAAACGATTCGCTTACATAAGACTACATTTTGTAATAATTATGTCATCAACTTTGTTATGTAAAAAAAATGGTAAAACTATACAAACACCGTGACAGCGAATTAACCCTAACCCTAACCCCTAACCCTAAACCTAAACCTAACCCTAACCCTAAACCTAACCCTAACCCTAACCCTAACTCTAACCCTAAACCCTAACCCTAACCCTAACGCTGTCATGGTGTTTGTATAATAATACCAAAAAAATTGTTGCAGCTTCCTTTTTTTAATGTTTTGATTTAATAAAAAATATTGTTAAATCGAGCGTCCTAAATTATGAGATGAAAAAAAAGAACGAATTTCGTAGAAAATGAGAGTTGTCTCCCTCTGCACAACGCCAAAGTATGAATCTCCGATTAAAAAGAAATTCTCTTGAAATATATTATTTAATCTGAAATTTAGAGTTTTGTTAAAATTATACCAATTTTAGTAAAATAAAAAGTTATGATAGAAAACTGTATACCATTAGTAATAATTTAGTTTGATGTTTGTCAAATTTTTAACAACTAAGCACGAAAACTTTTTTTCGATATTTAATTGATTTTACATTTTATTTTTTTCGTTTGCACTTAACTATTATGTCGCTAGAGATTTTCGTTTGCTATTTGAATTGGAAACAATTTAGTTTATAAAATTTACTTAGAAGGAGCACCCATTTATTGGCCATCACACATTAGCGGAAACTTAATGTAGAAAAAATATTGGTAGGTTACCCCTTCAAATCAATCAATATCAACAAGGGTTTTATCACTCAATGAGAACCCCCTCCTCGGACTTTAGCGATCTATCCATGTCCCGAGCTATCCACTACCATGTGGGACATATGTGTTGTATCAGGTCGTCCTTCCATCTTGTTCTTGGTCTTCCCTTTGACCTCTTATGTTCACGAGGTGTTTATTCCGTTGTCCTGATGGACCATCTGTTGTCATGTTGTCTGGCTACGTGCCCTGTCCATTTGTGGTTGGATGTTTTCATGGTAGTATTGATATCAATAACTCTTATTTGTTGGTGTATCCAGATGTTTGTATTTTTATCTTTTAGAGTAATGCCTAACATTATCCTCTCCCTCTTCCTTTGTGCCACTGCCAAGATTTCACTTGGGCGAGCTCTTAGAGCCCATGTTTCACTACCACAGAGCATCACAGGTTTTATACATGGAAGACCTTCCATTTTATTGACATATTTGCTTTTCAGCTTCTCATGATATTCTCCACTTTCCCAAAAGCTGCCCACCTCAATGCTGTCATTCTCTTTATCTCAGGAAAGAGATCTCCATCTTTCATAATTTGCTTGCTCAAATTGATGTAGCTTTCAACTTTCTCAATGGTCTTTCCATCAACAATTGTTAGCGACTTGTAGTGTGTCGGTTTAACATAACCTTCGTTTTACCAAGGTGCATGTTGAAGCCAACTGATTTGCTCTTAGAGGAGATGTCGTTTAAAATGTCATTTAGTTTCTGAGGAGAGTGTGCCATCAGTGAAGATGAAATGTTACAAGTGTTCGCCATCGATGTTGACTCCCCTACCATCCCACTTCAGCCGACTAATTATCGCATCCTGGAGACAAGTTGTGAAGAATTTGGGCGAAATATAAGCTTGTTTTGCTTCCCTCTCCATCTTGATCTTGTTGCTGTCATGATGGAGCTTTAAAGTAGCTTTTAATTAGAGTCGAGGTATTGTACAGATCTTTCAGCAAGGTGAATTATGTAGAGTAAACTCCTTTGTTCTCAAGGGCAGTGAACAGTGGATCAAACTCTATTGAGTCGAAAAGCCTTTTCGTAATCCACAAAGCAAAGCATAGTGGAATCTTGTATTCATTGACTTTCTCTTGCAGTTGACTGACAGCCTGGATATTGTCGATGGTGGAGTAACCTGCTCTGAAATTTGCTTGTTCGAGGTTGATTACTTAGTGTCCCTAGCATACGTCTTAGCAAGACCTGAGAACATACCTTGTTTGTCACTGGCAGAAGACTGATTGGCCGATAGTTCTTAATATCTTCAGCGTCTTTCTTATTTATCTGGAAGTTTTCCACTTTAAATAAAGATTTGCAAAATATATAAGAAAAAAAAGTTATAATAAATAAAACATAAAAATGTATAGATTTGCACAACGCCTGTATCAGCTGGTTCTGTGTAAAGTTAGATAATAGTTATATTTTATGTGACATTTATGTTTCGGATGAAATTAATTGATGTGTTCCATGCAATAATATTGACAACAATAAACAGAATACTAATACGTAAATGCAAATACTAAACATTGAATTTTATTTTTTCAGATGTTCGTGATTATAAAGTATCACATTTAGTGACACATGTGAGATGTTCGTGATTATAAAGTATCACATTTAGTGACACATGTGAGAACTGAACCTGTGAAAAAAACACATTTTGTAAAATGTGTGAATATTCTTTTTCTGCAAAATATAGTTTGCAGAGAAATATTTGTACCCTCTGAAAACTAAAATCATGTAAGGGAAACAATTGTAGCTAAATAAGGTCAGTTTGTTAAAAATATCTCTTATTAAACATACATGAATGCTCCACCCCAAACTTAAAAATAAAAACTGCCAAATAAATTGAAATAAAAGAGAAAAGCATGTGTCTGTAGAATTTATTTCTTCTGAAGAAATTCTCAGTAAAAAAAATATGAACACAAACACTGGGTTAAAACGACATTTCTGTGAAGCTTGTGGATATACTTTTTCTAAAAAATCATCGTTAGTGACACATATGAGAATTCACACTGGAGAAAAGCCACATTCTTGTGAAGTGTGTG
The DNA here is from genome assembly GCF_053919585.1 of Euprymna scolopes. NCBI lineage: Eukaryota > Metazoa > Mollusca > Cephalopoda > Sepiida > Sepiolidae > Euprymna > Euprymna scolopes. The sequence continues at coordinate 203,312,282 of NC_136527.1, read as the reverse complement.
GATATTCCTTTTGTAAAAAATCAAATTTAGTGGCACATATGAGAATTCACACTGGGGAAAAACCATATTCTTGTGAAGTATGTGGATATTCTTGTTCTGAAAAATCATCGTTAGTGATACATATAAGAACTCACACTGGGGAAAAGCCGCATTCTTGTGAGGTGTGTGGATATTCTACTTATCAAAAATCCCATTTGGTGAAACATGTGAGAATTCACACTGGGGAAAGGCCATATTCTTGTGAAATGTGTGGATATTCTGCTTCTAAAAAGTCATCGTTAGTGACACATATGAGTATTCACACAGGGGAAAAACCACATTCTTGTGAAGTGTGTGGATATTCATGTTCTCAAAAATCACATTTAATAAGACATATGAGAACTCACACTGGGGAGAAGCGACATTCTTGTGAAATATGTAAATATGCTTGTTTTGAAAAATCAGATTTAGTGAAACACATGAGAACTCACACTGGGGAAAAGCCATATTCTTGCAAAGTGTGTAAATTTTCTTTTTCTCATAAATCAAATTTAGTTAAACATATGAGAAGTCACAAGAACTGAATCAGAACTACATTGACAAGAAGGCTTTAAATGACAAATTTCCATTTAATGAAGAAAAATTAATTATAGCTGTACAAGGCCAAAGCTTACTCACAAATGGATTTAAGAAAACAAACCGACCAATGCAGATTCTGTCACTCGGCTGTTAAAACCCCAAGCAACCTAATGTCTCGTTGCAAGATCCTTCTAGCCGATGGTCATTACACTGCCTGCCACAAGAAAGTATGTATATATTTACACTGGAATATCTGTGGAGAGATGCAACTAAACAGGTCGGCGAACATCTGGGAACATGAAGCACCACCTATAACATCAAATGAAAAAGTGTTCTACCGCAAATACATACAACTTGACATCGACAAAGGCATTGGACATTTCTCTAAAAATTAATAACTTACCAAAAGAACTACTCTTCTATCGAAAGAGTGTTTGGCAGTGCTACCAACCTTGCAACCCTTTGACTTTTATCTCAGCGTTCATCCTATTTCAACATACACTGACCATAATCCTTTAACTTTTATACAAAAGATGTTTAATAATATTAAAAGACTCACGAGATAGTCTACTTCCCTATGAATATATTATATCAAAGAAAATAATATTATTTCAGCTCTTCTGTCAAAAAAATAATTTTATCTTGTAAAAAAACAAAAATAAAAACAAACATGAAAACGTATCGCATGTTGTGATATTTGAGAAAAATGTTCTTTTTATTTGTTTCCAAACTTGCAGAAATTATTGATATTTGAGAATAAAATATATTCTTTTTTGCATGTATTTTTGTTTCAAAATTTTTATTCGTAGGAATTATTTATTTATTGATATCTTAAACCTTACTTAAGTAAAATAAATTTTAAAAATGTGATAAGGTTCTTATTCAAAGACATACATGTTGAGAGACACATAAAAATCAAATTGCAATGAAGAAAGAAAACAAAAATTAAAATATATTGCGGGGGTAAAAACAAAATTATTAAAGACTAAATTTAAACTCGTTCGAAAACATTTTTTTAGATTGTGAAATTAAAAAGTAAAAATGAATGTGTCAGCTGACCGGTTTCGAAGCTCGCTCAACAGAGCTAAAATCGAGCTTAATTACGTTTTAAAAAGAAAAGAGGGAACAATGAATCGGAGATGAAAAAGTAAGGGGGAATATATGTATAACAAAAGGATGGGGGGTGGGAATTAATTATTAAATAAAAACTTAAGATTAAGCCCTAAGAGATTCTCTTTTAGTTTTCAAAGAGAAGGTCTCAGAGTCTTAATATATATAGTTTCTAGAATTTTTAGAGTGCGACGTGCTAAGAATGGAAAAAAAGTCCGCACTAAAATTCAAAGCGCAAATACGATTATTTATAAGGTGATCTCCTATAGATGAGCCATGGACATTGTTCAACCTCTCCTATAGATGAGCCATGGGTATTGTTCTACCCACCTTCGGACGTTGTGAACAATACCCATGTGTGTGTGGGGGGAACAACACAATGACAAGCCGGTCGTCAACAGTGCTCTCTTTGACTGATTTCTTCTTGACCGCCTTTGTTTTTATTGACACTTCCTCAAAATTCGACCGAGGACACATTCCGATGCGATTATATTTCAATCTCGTTCAGTTTAAAAGCTATTCCTCCCACATGTTTTGATTAATTGATGAATGGCATATCTTCTGTTGGTATTCATCAGAATTCTTGCATGTGTGTGTACTTTGAATCAGTATGCATGTGTGCTAAATCAACAATCATTTCAGCGTTCCAGATTAATATGCGAAAAATAGACGTTAAATGAAATTCAATTTGTTTGTTTTTAGAAGTTTTTTTTTGTGTTCATAAAAGTGTCTTTATTTCAGAGGCGTTTTAATCATATTACTTTTTAGGGCAACCCTGCTTTCCTTTTTTTAAGCAATCTTTATTTTTTCTTCATTTGTTCTTTCTTTTTTACTACTTTGCATGAATTTGTGCTCGAGTAAAGCATGTCGACCAAATGAACAAGTCTCTCCTCATTCGTCAGAGACAAAAACCAACCAAATATTCCAAACACTTCTCACCCCTGAAGTGTTAACTACAAGAGAGCCTTTCTTCACGTATTTCACATATAATAAAGTAAATGATGTCTTATGATATTTTGTTTTCTACGTTTTCACAACAATCTCACATAATAAAGAACATTCCATAAAACTATAGGATATAATAAGAAGGATAAATCAATGAAAAATAAGGGGAAAAAGAAGAAAATTGATGAAATAAAATTTCAACAAATTTTAAGGGAAGAATGTTATAGGAGGACATTTTCCTTAGAAAAGCTTTATATCATTACATTTTCCCTATTAAAATGAATAGAATATTAAAATAATTTATTTGGAACATTTGCAAAACGATATGAAATAATAAACTATTTCAACTAGTTTTATTTTATTTTAATGTGTTACTCGCTCATAACCCTTGAAAGACACGTAATAAATTTGGAAATTCTTAAAACAGACTTATTTTTTACTACTACAAAAACCGACCAATGCAGATTCTGTCACTCGGGTGTGTGTGTGTGTTTTCCAAATGTTAAAGTTAAAAAAAAAATGCTGAGTAATGAACTTAGAAATGTTTACAGAAAAGTTGGAGAAATTCAGGATCTTAAAAAACGTCATGAAAAAGTTAATAAAGTGCACTGTTCAGTTAGTTAACTCCGCTTTAGTGGTGGCCGAAAATGATAAAGGTAGCATCTGGATCTGAAGAGAGTTAAAGGAAACTGACATACCTCGGATAGAAAATGCCAGAACTTTAACAAACTCGACAAGCCATGCATCTTAGCAATTGGAGTTAAATGAAGAAACCCAAGAATAGCAGGAAACATTCAACATGGATTATACCAGACGAAAAAGCTACAATTAGGAGTGCACATTGCCAAATTAATTTTTAAAGGGAAATAAACAAGAAGTTAAAGATCATCAGCTTTTGAAAAGTGTGTGTGTGGATAATATCTTAGTCTAAAGGGTGTATTGTCTGCTATGGATGAAATAGCATAGAAATTAAAGAGGAATTAAAAACATAATTAGTATCAAAGTCATTTATTTACCGATAATATTAGAATCACTTCACGGTTTCATCGGGAAAGGTGCTCTGTTAGTGTATGGTGTTGGACAAACCTAAGCCATTGAATAAACAAAGAGGATGATGTGTGCTGCACGTTTTATAACTCATTTGAACCCATCTAAGCATGTTCCATTTGTTTGTTTTTAGAAGTTTTTTTGTGTTCATAAAAGTGTCTTTATTTCAGAGGCGTTTTAATCATATTACTTTTTAGGGCAAACCTGCTATCCTTTTTTATCCTTTTTTAAGCAATCTTTATTTTTTCACATCACCGTTTCATCGGGAAAGGTGCTCTGTTAGTGTATGGTGTTGGACAAACCTAAGCCATTGAATAAACAAAGAGGATGATATGATGTTGATGATGATGATGATGATGATGATGATGAAACACGTTTTATAACTCATTTGAACCCATCTAAGCATGTTCCAGTACAAGTACATGCTCTCCATATGGAGTAGGAGCTGTGATTTATCATAAAATGGTAGTTTGGATAGAGAAAACAGTATGCAACATTTTACGATCGTTTTCTGAGGCAGAATGGAAGTAGAGACTGATCCAGGTATTTTCGGTAAAAAAATTTACATTTATATTCATATGGGAAACACTTTATTTTTATTACAGACGAAAAGTCATTTTGATTTTCTGAACACTGACCGATTCTTTCTTTTTCTGCAGTCAGGGGTCAACTTTGGGCAATGTGTCTAGTATTCGACAATTATAAGTTAGAGTATCGTGAAGGATCTCAATATGAATAGATTGTTTTAGTCGTCATCAGGAAAAAACACTAACAAAATACATATGAATTTAATTGACGCTTCACTTGTAACAACGAAAATAGTGACACTATTTTGAGTCGAATGCAGTAATACATCATGTATGTCGGAACAAAAACATCACAATGAAGTCGTATTAAAAAAAAACTGGTAAGGTTAACATTGATATTATGAAATATTAGGATTGTGATTTCCTTTAAACTGCATCAGATACAAATAAGGATCGTATGGATAAAGGCCTTTGTTTGCAGCGCTTTGTGGTGGCCGAATTTAGCCATTGGAATTGAAAAGTCGGCAAAGTTGCGAAACGTGCATGCTTAATAAAAATAACCCAGCAAAACTATTATCCATGGTTGGAGGTATCCTAATACACTATGGCAAGGAATTTACATATGTTTTGTGGGTCTTCTTATTGTACACATGTAGTAGATGTTCTTTTAAAGTTAATATCGACATCAATATTAAAAACAACTACTGAAAATAGTGACTTCCAGTATTGTTGATGAGTAAAAACAGTTGCTCCTTTACAAGTCAAGAATTAAAAACATTCATGAACGCCAGCTTTTTACTATCTTAAAATACAAAGATGGAACAAAGTACAAGGCAGCTCTCGAAACCAAGATGAACAGAATTTTAATCACTTATATAATAACTAGCGGGGGTACCCGGCGTTGCCCGAGTGTTTGTTTCCGGGACGGGGGGGGGAGTTTTAAAAAAATGTTATGGTAGGTAAGTAGGAAGGATCAAACCCGGAGTCATGAGTAAAAGTGGGAAAATAAAGTGAAAAAAAAAACATCTGCAACGTTAACAGTTCGGCCACAAAGAAAAGTCCATTCCAGTTGTTTAGGGAAAAAAAACGACTACCGTAGGTCGGCGCGAACGTGAAAATATAATGTGAATTGTCCAGCACGCTAACCACTACGCCACAGAGCACTGCAGCTTAGTTTAGTGATTTTAAATAACTTCACATGAAAGAACTACGAAGCCAAACCGGTGTTCTCTTCTCAACTGTTCCTTGTGAACGATCCCCAAACGGTGTTAAGTGGTGACAGGAGGAGGAGGAATTTATTAGAGAGAAAATATTTTACCACTTCCATTGATCTTAACCGATTTTGGCCGTGACTTCTCAGCAGAAAAAGCATAGAAATCTAAGATTATTTGAGAAATAATAAGCCTATAACACACCTCAGATATTGTTCTGCCGTTTGTGCATATTATATTTGCATGAAATATCTTGATTTTTAATCCTATTAAGGTCAAAATCAGACGGGTAAAAAATGAGTTCATTTTATTTATATAGAGAAGAAGAAGAAGACAAAGAAACTGGCATTTCCTTTGATAAAAGAAAATGGAAAATAGAACTAAAGTAGTATTTAATCTTCCGTAATTATGGATCTGTTACAAACAGTTTGGTGCAGTTAATTTTCAAGTGGAGGCTGCTGTAGACCAGATAGCGAAACAACCGTCGAGTAATATTGAGAATTCCGTCTTACCTGACATTTCTTGATAAAGTTCAATACCTAAGTGCATTTCTTGATAAAGTTCAATACATAAGTGCAAGAGGAGAAGCAACCAGTGACATTTACACGTCATATGTATTTCATACAAATAAGAAGAAAACATCTTCCCTGTTTCAATGTATTTTTGTCCAAAAACCTTAAAAGTTCAATGTATTGTTTCCATCATTAAAATTTGGTCTGATGCAGACTTCAGGTGCTTAAGACCAATCGTCGATTCACACACGCTATCTGAGTTTTATCAAAGAAAAACAAAGGTTATAGGTCAACTCAGTATCATTTCCGAGTTTATGAGCATCTCTTATCTAACTTTCGTACACATAAGTATAAGACTAAAACATCGACTGGGATAAAAAGCTGAAATTACTGTCAATAAACTCTATGGAGAACAACGTGTTATATAGTTTATTTGTTTATCTATCAGTTTATCTATTTATTTATTTACATATTGACAAGGATTATTTACCTATTGTTCACATCCAAATAAATTCGAAGGTTTCAAAAGTCATATCCAATTTAATTGTAATTTGATCAAATACTCTTGAATCTTATGCGTAAAACGGTTCGAAAATAAAAGCTTTATATTTAGATTAGAAAAGTTTTATATGATGGCTCATAAATGAAAAATTAAAACTGAATAAAAAAAGTCACAATCAATTCAATTAAACTTTATTTCGTTAGGAAATAAACACCAAATGTTAAAATAAAGAAGTCGGAAATTCAGTAAATTTGTAAAGCATACAATGAGTTTTACACTAGTAAAAATGAAAGAAATGTCAAGTCTAATTAAGTTTCTACCTTAAGAAGGTTCCTTATACAATGCTATAGCTCAGCGAGATGAGGATGTAGGTGCAGTACACTTTTATCTGTGTATGCTAGTCAATATCTTGTTGTAATAGATTATCTTTGGCCGTCCAGGAATATATCGCTAGAAATAATGGAGAAATTGTGAACACATAAATCCCTTTGAAGATGTTATCGCTCGGTCCAGATGTTAGCATTGCTTACATCCTGGCCGAGAATATTGTCCTTTTTAAGGGTATAATCATAATTATATATAATCATAATTATAATCATGACAAATTCTGTATGAATTTGCAAAGACGTGTATGAGCGGTTGCAATGTTTCTTCCGTGTGTTTTTAGTACTGCATCATCCCACTAATTATTGTTTTAGCTACGCAGTGGGAAACGTTGTAGAAACTATTACTGCATTTGGTACAGTCCATTTCATTACGTGTTAAAGGCTAACAACTACAAAGAGAAGAAAATTCCAGTCAATGATATATTCGTGTTTTGCTTATTGCTTCAATGGAAATTGTCCTAGAATGATCATTCATACTTTAGGGTATGCTACATGTTCCTATAAAAAGATAAGATCGTTGTCAATTTTTTAAGGGTTCATCAATCTTTTGTGGCATATTTACAAGTACACTTCGGAGAAAAAAGTTTATAGCTTTGATTCATTAAATCTAAGCAAGGCAAAAACATTGTCTTTGTCCGATGCGTAAATGAAATTATCAATAGCGTTTGAGAATGCATTTCGTTAGAATGCCATGTTATATTCCGTGATTTGGTTTATATTTGTGAAAGTGTGTTGTAATTACTCTACTCATTCTTGTTGTTCCCGTAGCAGAGTTGACATCTTTCTTCGATTTTGGTTATAAATCAATATACAGAATTTGTGCCATAGTTAATTCAAAATACTCCAATTTTAAAGAAGACAACGTTGAACTTTTATTTATTGAGATTGTCGGACTGACTTCCTCATCTTGGTTGTTATAGTCACAACGTTTCGGCCGTTTTGCCCTCCGCCCCTAATCAGGTGTTTTGTATCGAACTGGGTAACAGTTTGTTAGGAGTCTCGAACCCAACCCTTTATTATTATTATGAGGGTACCGTGTTCGGACATAGTTGCTGATTCTGTTTTGAATGTTACTTTTCACTGCCTTCATTCAGGATTAAACTCAGCACGTTTGGGTAACTGTAAACTTCGATACAACATCTAGGACCACTCGGCCATATGTCACTAGGACAATTCTTAGTTGGTTTTTGTTTATGTTAAACCTATGTTGTTATTCAAGGTTTTCTCTCTCTATTAGATGTGTCCAAATTGCATTCAGCTCTATGCTTGGTTTGCTCAGTAGGTTGTTATGTCCGAGCATGTGAGCTGTTTCTTTAAGTTTTCTCACTTTCCAGTGGGTTTCTCTGTGTATTATTTTTACTCTCCATCCAGACATTTTTCCGTCTCCCCTTTAGTTACCGCTTTTCGGTGTTCTTCCACACTTACTTTGAGGAGGCGGCATGTGTAACCCCCTGTAAAGCTTTCTGCAATTGCATGGGATAGAGTATATGCAGTTCTTGGTCATGTTCTCCTCCATGCGGGGCTTCACTCGTACCAGTTGTCGTCTGAGTGTTGACTCGCTCTTGAATACCGTCCTGATGTTGTAGGGGGCACTTATTCTCTGAATCTTTTCGGAGATGCCTCGTATGTATGGTAGGCAGACCGTTGGTGGTTTTTGGGTTTCATTCTCCTCTCTTATACTATTACCGCGTCTGTTGGATAGTATGCTATCGGGGTAATTGTTACGACGGAGGGTATTCTTCAACTTGACCATTTCTTGGTGGTATGTAGTGGTGTCGCTACTTATTGTCTCTGCTCGATGTAAGCAGCGTGCGATTCCATGTTTGATACTGTATGGGTGATGGGAGTTGAAGTTAAGGTATTGTCCGGTGAAGGTAGGCTTGCGATATACGGATGTCTTAACCCCCTGCTCTGTGCGTGCTATGAGTATATCAAGGAAGGCCAGTTGGTTATCTTTTTCTTTCTCCATTGTGAACTGTATCGATGGTCTTATTGAGTTCACATGGTCTAGGAGAGCCTGGATGTCTTCCTGATGGGGCCAGAGTATGAAGGTGTCATCAACATATCTTAGCCACATGGTTGGCTTTAAGGGAGCTGAACCTATGACCATGTCTTCGAAGTATTCCATGTATATGTTTGCCATCACTGGTGATAATGGCGAGCCCATAGTTAGCCCCTCCTCTTGTCGATATAGGTCAGTACCCATTCTGAAGTAGGTTGTTTCTGTGCAGAATGTCAGCATTTCCATTAAGTTTGGCAATGGTACACATGTGCGCTCTTTTATGGAGAGGTCCGCAGCTAGTTTGTCTTGAATTACTGCTAGTGCCTCACTAGTTGGGATTTTAGTGAACAGGCTAACCACATCTAGGCTTACCATTTTGTTTGTACTGATGGGTGCTCCCTTGATCAGTTCCGTGAAGTGGGCAGAATTCTTTACATATGTTGCTGACTTGCCTTCTAATGGGTTTATTATATCCACAAGGTACCTGCTCAGTTGGTGGCATGCTGAGCCTCGCAGCTCACTATGGGTCTGAGTAGAATATCATCTTTGTGTATCCTGGGGAGACCGTAAATATGTGGTAGCTTATTGTAATGCTGGACCAGCTGTCTATATCTCATCGGAGCTGTGTTCCTTGTTTTAGGTAAGGATTTGTAACAGCGTTCTTTCGTATATTAATTTATTTTTATTTCGGACTACTAGTCTCATCTTTATTAGTTGTTGTTTTCCATTTTTTTTATTGGATTGCTTATTCACAACGTTTCGGCCAACTAATTCCTCTGGCCTACGTCAGGTGGTAACCGCGACGGATAGGAACTTCGAATCTCCTAACTGCATTCTCAACCATCACTGCCATCCGTAGTTGTTGTCGTCTCACCACATTTACCACCTGACGAAGGCCAGAGGAATTAGTTGGCCGAAACGTTGTGAATAAACAATCCAATAAAAAATGGAAAACAACAACTAATAAAGATGAGACTAGTAGTCCGAAATAAAAATAAATTAATATATATATAATGCTCATCTCAAAAAATGAATTCCAATTAAGGAATAATATATATATATATATATATATAGTGTTCTTTCGGTTTTCAAAGTTGGGTCCTTCTTTTTTTACCGTAGCTACCATCTGCGATTAAGCCTGCAATTTTTTTCAGAGTACTCCGACATGTCTATCACCACAGTAGCATTGCCTTTGTCTGCTGGCAGAATTATTATATTGCTGCCACTCTGTAGGGTGCTTATATCCAGCCTATCTTCCCGAGTGATGTTTGATTTAGGAGGCTTGGCTTTGTCGAGTACTTGTCTCACTTTCCATCTTATTTCATCACCTTCGGTTGATAGGATTCTTCCATGTGTGTTATGATATCTAACAATGGAACGCGTTTGGTTGTTGTTGCGAAGTTAAGACCTTTATGTAGTACTGCTTCCTCTGAGTGACTCAGTTGGCGGCTGCTGAGGTTGATGACCGCTTTCACAGGTTAGCGGTGTTTTGATGTTACATTCCTCTGGTCTTTGAGCTTTGTGAGCTTCTTGATTTGGCCTTCTTTGACCTTCTCATATTCTTGTCTGTACGATTTATCCAGATCTGATTGGATTCTCACCCTGTCTTCCTCTTGAGTCACCTTGACAAGGAACGATGTTAAGGTCTCGGAGATTTCGTTCCTTAGTTTTTGTTTATTCCAGCGGGTGTGTTGGATCCTTTCTCGAACAAGGGCATGCCCTGCCCTTTCCGCGACTCTACGTGCCTTCCTGGAATCCACTGGTGTTTGTAATGTTAACCCTGCTGATATGAGTTTTTAGTCTCTACATCTGTACAGGAAGGTTAGATGGTCCAAATTGCATTCAGCTCTACGCTTGGTTTGCTCAATAGGTTGTTATGTCCGAGCATGTGAGCTGTTTCTTTAAGTTTTTTCACTTTCCAGTGAGTCTCTCTGTTTATTTTTTTTAAATTAAATTTAAAAAAAAAAAATCAGGGTAAATCTTGAACTAAACAAAAAATCGCGAAATTTTGAAATCAATGTCTTTTGATGAAAAACACATGTTCGTCTTTTCATGTCTTTTGATGAAAAAAAATAATCGAAAAATGTGAAGTCAATTTATTTTAATTTATTTATACCGTTTTACTTGTTGAATAATCTTATTATCTTGGCTTTTTATACGTTCCCAGAAAAAGACTTTCAGAATCTCGTTGAGTTGAGTTCAACATTCAGAGTTGGCTTGTAGTCCTAAAAATGTTGGGTGGCATGCTGAGCCTCGGCAGGTCACTATGGGTCTGAGTGGAATACTGTCTTTGTGTATCTTGGGGAGACCGTACATATGTGGTAGCTTACTGTAATGCTGGGCCAGCTGTCTATATCTCATCGGAGTGATGTGTTACTTGTTTTTAGTAAGGATTTGTAACAGCTTTCTTTCGGTTTTCAAAGTTGGGTTCTTTTTATTTTACCGTAGCTACCATCTATGATTAGGCCTGCCATATTTTCAAAGTACTCTGACATGTCCATCACCACAGTAGCATTGTCTTTGTCTGTTGGTAAAATTATTATAAAATTATTATACTGCTGTAACTCTGTAGGGTTCTTGTAGCCAGCCTATCTATGTTTGATTTAGGAGGCTTGGATTTCTCGAGTACTTGTCTCACTTATTTCATCACCTTGGGTTGATGGGGTTCTCAAGGCTATATATTCCATGTGTGTTATCATATCTAAGAATGGAACGCGTTTGGTTGTTGTTGCGAAGTTGAGACCTTTATTTAGCACTGCTTCCTCTGAGTGACTCAGTTGGCGGCTGCTGAGGTTGATGACCGCTTTCACAGGTTAGCGGTGTTTTGATGTTACATTCCTCTGGTCTTTGAGCTTTGTGAGCCTCTTGATTTGGCCTTCTTTGATCTTCTCATATACTTGTCTGTCCGATTTATCCAGATCTGATTGGATTCTCACCCTATCTTTCTCTTGAGTCACCTTGACAAGGAACGATGTTAAGGTGTCGGAGATTTCGTTCCTTAGTCTTTGTTTATTCCAGCGGGTGTGTTGGATCCTTTCTCGAACAATGGCATGCCCTGCCCTTTCAGCGACTCTACGTGCATTCCTGGAATCCACTGTTGTTTGTAATGTAAACCCTGCTGGTATGAGTTTTAGTCTCTACATCTGTACAGGAAGGTTAGATGGTCCAAATTGCATTCAGCTCTACGCTTGGTTTGCTCAGTAGGTTGTTATGTCCGAGCATGTGAGCTGTTTCTTTAAGTTTTCTCACTTTCCAGTGGGTCTCTCTGTTTATTATTTTTACTTCATACCATAGGCGATGGTCCCCCCTCTCCATCCAGACAACCGATTTATTTTACAGGGTAAATCTTGAACTAAACAAAAAAATCATCCTTTTCAAATTTTGATGAAAAAAAATAATCGAAAAATGTGAAGTCAATTTTTTAAAATCATCTACTATTTTCCACTTACACTTTTTATAATGATCAACACAATTGAATCTAAACAAAAAATAATCGAAAAATGTGAAGTCAATTTATTTCAATTTATTTATAACGTTTTACCTGTTAAATAATCTTATCTTTGCTTTTTATACGTTCCCAGAAAAATACTTTCAGAATCTCGTTGAGTTGAGTTCAACATTCAGAGTTGGCTCCTAGCCCTAAAAATGTTAATCGTTCAACTGTAACGACTCGCTAGATAATTGGTTATTAGCGTTTTTGAACACTATCTACTTCATCTAATACTACATAGTAAGGGCGATGCTGCTGAGGTGGTGCATTTGAATTATATATTGTTAGTTTGAATAGGCCACAATAATTTTGCCCGAGAGTAATAAAATTTAGATTCTTTGTAATAATGAAAAAAATTAATTATAATTTATTACTTAAATCCACCTAACAACTTTTTTTCTTTTCCTTTTTCATCTTTTAAAAATTTCTGGAAAGCTGATCACGGGTTTCCTGATTAATTTCTTTAGCTCTTACCCTACTTTTATGCAATATTTTACATTGAGCCTCCAGATGATTCTGCCAGAAGCGACAAGTAATTGCTTGATCTAAAACAATTTTATTCAGCCAAAAGTCAGCTAATTTGGAAGCTTCTTTTTCCACCGTGGTGTTTTGTTTGCACCGCCAAACTGTCATTGTTCGTCTTTTGGGATTTGGATTTCTAACAATATACTCCGTTGCAGTATATAAAATTCGTTTCTCTTCCTCGTGAGACATGTGTTCACATTGTCTGTGGACGTTAATCTGCTTGCTCTTATTTCTTAGTGAACACATAATTGATGTATATATATATATATATATATATATATATATATATATATATATATATATATTGTATTAAAACGATCTGTATAATAACCGTCTCCAAGTAGGACTTTGCAACCAGAAATCAGGTAGCCCACACTCTCAACCTCAGTGCTACAGAACCTGAATTTATTATTGTTGCTTAGACCACACATATTTTTGAAGGCGTTTGTCATGAGGCCCTGGTCTTGTGCAGCCAATATCAACCTCTCTTGGTCGTAATGGAGGGATCCTCTTTTGAGCCAGGGAACCATCCCTATCAATATATTCTTGGGATAGTTCAGTCGGTAGGTATTTTGCCCGTTTATGTTTGGTCCATTCTTCTGTTTTAACACTATGGAACTGGCTAGTGTATTTTTTCCGAATTTTCTGGGCTATGTCAGTGGCAGGCTTATTTGGGTTCTCAGTATCATTCGTAAGGCAATCTTTTCCAAAATGAGTAGCAAGTTGTGTTATAGATGTTGTACTACTTGCTCGATTCTGATAATAGTCTTTAATTTTCATAAGCTTGGGGTTACAGGAACTTATGTACTGACCTATGCTGACGATTGTGGCTGTGTTGATGATTGACTTCCGAGAGTCCCATACCTCCTTCTCGCCTGGGTAGGTACAAACGAGGCATGCACTGATTTCGATAAATAACTCGGTACAAGGTTAACATTTTCCTTGTCTTTGTGTCAAGCCAATTTATGTCTTCCTGAGGCCAGTCAATAATGCCAAAACTATATGTTAGTACTGGCATGGCAAGTTGGTTAATTGCCGTAATTTTGTTCTTGTTTGTGATTTCAGTTTTGCAGATTTTTCTTACCCGGCGTAAATATTCTTGGCTTAGTTTCTCTCTCATCTTTGAATGCTGGATGGACTCATTTTCATCCATGCCGACGTATTTGTATGTTTCCTGTTCATCCAGCTCTCTGACTACACTATTTTCATCGTGCTGTATATTTTCAGTAGATATCTTCTTGCCAGCTTTCAGAGTACACATAGCACACTTTTTCAGCCCGAGCTTCATTTTGATGTCATTAGAAAAAGAGTGGACAATTTTCAGTAGATGATCTAAATCCCTATCTGAGCTAGCATAGAGCTTAAGATCATCCATGAAAAATAAATGGTTTATTAACTTGGAGGATTCTCTTTGGCGGCTGTAGCTTAGATTATAAGCACCTTGGCAGTTCTTTAGAAGCTTACTTAGAGGATCAATTGCCAGGCAAAATAGTTGAGGAGATAAACTGTCTCCTTGGAAGATTCCTTTTTTTTATTCTTATATTTGGGATGGATATCCTTCCCCCGTTATGGTTTAAGGTAATGGATGTTTGCCACTCCTTCATTTGGGCAGCTAAAATTTCTCGTATGGTCGGGTGTATTTTATATAATTCAAGCTATTTTAGTATCCACGAATGGGGTACACTATCAAATGCTTTCTGATAATCTATCCATGCCATATTTAGATTTCTTTTTCTTTTCCTGCAATCTTCCAAAATGGTCTTATTAATGAGCAATTGATATTTGGTGCCCAGGCAGTTTTTCCTAAATCCTGTTTGTTCGTCCTCAAGATAATCACCGGATGAAAGGTGTTCATATATGCTGTCAGCTATTAATCCAGTGAATAGCTTGTAAGTGGTGGTTAGACAGCATATTGGGCGATATTTGCTGGGGTGTTTGGTTTCTGCGCTTTTAACTATTAAGCTTGTATCGCCTTTTAATAGCCATGATGGTGTCGCTTTATAAGCTTTCAACATGCTAGTGAAACATCTGCTATAATGATCATGCAATGCTGTTAGCTGTTTTTACCAGAAGTTAGATATGTTGTCGATACCAGGTTTCTTGTGATTTGATGCTCGTGCCAGCTTTGATCTTATCTTATCTGGCGTTATTTCTGGCTCTGGCATTTCTCTTTTATTTTTATTTGCATTGATAATATCCCCAATCCACTGGGCCTCTTCGTTATGTACTTCCTCTTTTCAAATAAGGGTCTCCAGTAATCGTCTAATTCCTGTTTACATGGGGATCTTTGATTTTAATTTTCCCCAGTGTGAGTTCTCATATGTGTAACTAATGATGATTTTTGATAACAAGAATATCCGCACACTTCACAAGAATGTGGCTTTTCCCCAGTGTGAGTTCTCATATGTGTAACAAATGATGATTTGTGAGAACAAGAATATCCACACATTTCACAAGAATGTGGCTTTTCCCCAGTGTGAGTTCTCATATGTCTCACTAATATGTATTTTTCAGAACAAGAATATCCACACACATCACAAGAATGTGGCTTTTCCCCCGTGTGAGTTCTCATATGTGTAACTAATGATGATTTTTGAGAACAAGAATATCCGCACACTTCACAAGAATGTGGCTTTTCCCCAGTGTGAGTTCTCATATGTGTAACTAATGATGATTTTTGTGAACAAGAATATCTACACACTTCACAAGAATACGGCTTTTCCCCAGTGTGAATTCTCATATGTGACACTAAATGTGATTTGCGAGAACAAGAATATCCACACACTTCACATGAATGTGGCTTTTCCCCAGTGTGAGTTCTCATATGTGTCACTAATGTTGATTTGTGAGAATAAGAATATCCACACACTTCACAAGAATGTGGCTTTTCTCCAGTGTGAATTCTCATATGTGTAACTAATGATGATTTGTGTGAACAAGAATATCTACACACTTCACAAGAATATGGCTTTTCCCCAGTGTGAGTTCTCATATGGTACACTAAACAAGACTTGCGAGAACAAGAATATCCACACACTTCACATGAATGTGGCGTTTCCCCAGTGTGAGTTCTCATATGTGTCACTAATGCTGATTTTATAGAACAAGAATATCCACACACTTCACAAGAATGTGGCTTTTCCCCAGTGTGTGTTCTCATATGTGTCACTAATACTGATTTTTTAGAATAAGAATATCCACACACTTCACAAGAATGTGGCTTTTCTCCAGAGCGAGTTCTCATATGTCTCACTAATGATGATTTGTGTGAACAAGAATATCCGCACAGTTCACAAGAATGTGGTTTTTCCCCAGTGTGAATTCTTATAAGTGTAACTAAATTTGATTTTTCAGAAAAAGAATGGCCGCACACTCCACAAAAATATGGCTTTTCCTTAGTGTGAATTCTCATATGTTTCACTAATACTGATTTTTCAGAACAAAAATATCCACACACTTTACAAGAATGTGGCTTTTTCCCAGTGTGAGTTCTCATATGTGACACTAAATTTGATTTTTTCATAAAAGAATATCCACATACTTTACAAGAATGTCGCTTTTCCTCAGGGTGAGTTCTCATATGTATCACTAATTTTGATTTTTTAAACAAGAATAGCCACACACTTCACAATAATGTGGCGTTTCTGTAATGTGTATATTCATATTTAAAATAAATTGCTCCTGGCGCAAATTATCACAACCAAGTTATAAGCAATATGAGATTTTATCCTGATGTTTTCAGTTTTAATCTGGAGTTGTTGATGCAAGTTTGATTTTATGCTTATGAAATTTCAATTTCTATCACTTAATTGATTGGATAAGTGATATTTCGTAGTGTAAATAATTGTTTTATGTTTTAAGTTAAATTTTATTCTTTAGAAATTTTAATTTTATGACTTTTCATTCGTTTGATAAGAGATATGTCGTAGTGAAAAAGTTATAATATTCTATTTTGTAAATGACCATTTTTTTCTGAAATGTAAAATTCGATATCTTATTATTTATAAAAACATATACAGAAATTTCACAAATTTAAATATGTGTTCTTATCGCTATTTGCTAAACAATCCAGAAAAAAAACTCTTCACACATATATGTCTAATAAAGTTGTCTGCTACTATTTTTGTTGTCATCCATGTAAGGAAATAATTGTATATAGAATACTGTTCAAGAAGGAGGGTCCCTTAATATTCAACATTCAAGCAGGAACGTCTGCAAATAAAAAAAATTATTTAATATCTTAATATCATTATTTTTTTTAATTATGCCAACAAAACCAGAAACATAACTTTATAACACATTTAAAAATCACAGAAATAAATTCTTAATTCATATTCATATTGTATTGATTTAAAATAATATTCATAGTATTTTGTAATATATGAAGAAATTATGCAATTAATAAAGTAAAATAAACAATAATGTAGTAAGAATTTGCTACTGATATTATGAAAAAATAGTAAGAATTTATAGGAACAATAAACATACAACTACTATAGTTGCTACTGGTAATTATAAAAATATATTGCTAACGATAGAAATATAAGTTTATAATACAATAAAAATGAATTTAAATACTCAGTAAATTCAAGTTAATAATACAAATGAATATATAATCTAGTTACTTAGCAATGGATAATAACACGGTCTTTTAAAATAGCTTTCATTTTAAGTCATATGTGTGGAAATATAGCCGCTTATTGATAATATGTTTGATATTAAACTGGATATTTTCCTAACATTACATATTTATTAATAGTCAAAATAGCGAACTTAATGCAACAGAATTAGGTTCTTTTTTTACTTTTATTTTAGAAATCAACAGTTTTTCATTCAACAAATTTTTTCATCCAACGCTTTTGAATGCATTATTATAATTCTTATATTTTATTATACAAATAATATCAGCAATTGTAATAATCGATTATCAGAATTTCATTTTTTTAATTAACGTCTGGTAATACATATTCGTATACCATATACATTATATTCTTATTATCGTATATATTCTTAGTAGTTATTTTAATTTTTATTAAAATAATTTCTTAATTTTTTTAAATTTAAGCAATTGTTACTAGCATTCAACGAATGATTTCATCCAACTTTTTTTAGCATATTTTATTTATTCGTATATTTTTTTAGTTTTTAATGATTTTTATCCTAATTATTTTGACCTTCTAAGAGTATAAATTGTTAAAATGTATTAATGTTGAAAGCTTAGTATGAATTTAAATATGGCCTGTGAAATTCAACTATTAAACTCACCGTCTACGAACTGATCTTCTCTCTTTCTTCTGCATATTAATTATTTTCACCTTCTAATAGTATAAATTATTAAAATGTATTAATGTTTAAAGCTTAGTATGAATTTAAATATGGCATGTGAAATTCAACTCTTCAACTCATCGTCTACGAACTAATCTTCTCTCTTTCTTCTGCATATTAATGCTGAATAACCTTCTAATAGTATAAATTATTAAAATGTATTAATGTTGAAAGCTTAGTATGAATTTAAATATGACCTGTGAAATTCAACTATTCAACTCATCGTCTATAAACTAATCTTCTCTCTTTCTTCTGCATATTAATGCTTAATCACCTTCTAATAGTATAAATTATAAAATGTATTAATGTTGAAAGCTTAGTATGAATTTAAATATGGCCTGTGAAATTCAACTATTCAACTCATCGTCTACGAACTAATATTCTCTCTTTCTTCTGCATATTAATTATTTTGACCTTTTAATAGTATAAATTATTAAAATGTATTAATCTTGAAAGCTTAGTATGAATTTAAATATGGCCTGTGAAATTCAACTATTCAACTCATCGTCTACGAACTAATCTTCTCTCTTTCTTCTGCATATTAATGCTGAATCACCTTCTAATAGTATAAATTATTAAAATGTATTAATGTTGAAAGCTTAGTATGAATTTAAATATGGCCTGTGAACTTCAACTCTTCAACTCATCGTCTACGAACTAATCTCCTCTCTTTCTTCTGCATATTAAATATTTTATTATTTTTACCTTCTAATAGTATAAATTATTAAAATGTATTAATGTTTAAAGCTTAGTATGAATTTAAATATGGCCTGTGAAATTCAACTCTTCAACTCAGTGTCTACGAACTAATCTCCTCTCTTTCTTCTGCATATTAATTATTTTATTATTTTTACCTTCTAATAGTATAAATTATTAAAATGTATTAATGTTGAAAGCTTAGTATGAATTTAAATATGGCCTGTGAAATTCAACTCTTCAACTCATCGTCTACGAACTAATCTTCTCTCTTTCTTCTGCATATTAATTATTTTCACCTTCTAATAGTATAAATTATTAAAATGTATTAATGTTGAAAGCTTAGTATGAATTTAAATATGGCCTGTGAAATTCAACTCTTCAACTCATCGTCTACGAACTAATCTCCTCTCTTTCTTCTGCATATTAATTATTTTCACCTTCTAATAGTATAAATTATTAAAATGTATTAATGTTGAAAGCTTAGTATGAATTTAAATATGGCCTGTGAAATTCAACTCTTCAACTCATCGTCTACGAACTAATCTCCTCTCTTTCTTCTGCATATTAATTATTTTCACCTTCTAATAGTATAAATTATTAAAAGGTATTAATGTTGAAAGCTTAGTATGAATTTAAATATGGCCTGTGAAATTCAACTCTTCAACTCATCGTCTACGAACTAATCTTCTCTCTTTCTTCTGCATATTAATTATTTTCACCTTCTAATAGTATAAATTATTAAAATGTATTAATGTTGAAAGCTTAGTATGAATTTAAATATGGCCTGTGAAATTCATCTCTTCAACTCAGTGTCTACGAACTAATCTCCTCTCTTTCTTCTGCATATTAATTATTTATTTTTTTTACCTTCTAATAGTATAAATTATTAAAATGTATTAATGTTGAAAGCTTAGTATGAATTTAAATATGGCCTGTGAAATTCAACTATTCAACTCATCGTCTACGAACTAATCTTCTCTCTTTCTTCTGCATATTAGTTATTTTCACCTTTTAATAGTATAAATTATTAAAATGTATTAATGTTGAAAGCTTAGTATGAATTTAAATATGACCTGTGAAATTCAACTATTCAACTCATCGTCTACGAAGTAATCTTCTCTCTTTCTTCTGCATATTAATTATTTTCACCTTCTAATAGTATAAATTATTAAAATTTATTAATGTTGAAAGCTTAGTATGAATTTAAATATGGCCTGTGAAATTCAACTCTTCAACTCATCATCTACGAACTAATCTTCTCTCTTTCTTCTGTATATTAATTATTTTCACCTTCTAATAGTATAACTTATTAAAATGTATTAATGTTGAAAGCTTAGTATGAATTTAAATATGGCCTGTGAAATTCAACTATTCAACTCATCGTCTACGAACTAATCTCTCTTTCTTCTGCATATTAATGCTGACTCATTCCAACTCTGTATGGCAGAACTTGCATTTGTTGTCATTACTGATACTTGTCATTTTCTTGAATGCATTGCTCATCAATCCCTCGTA
This sequence comes from Euprymna scolopes, assembly GCF_053919585.1. NCBI lineage: Eukaryota > Metazoa > Mollusca > Cephalopoda > Sepiida > Sepiolidae > Euprymna > Euprymna scolopes. The sequence goes on along the minus strand of NC_136527.1, from coordinate 203,291,928 downwards.
TTGAGCAGCCATTATAACTCTTTCCTCATCGTTGTGAGGGCTCTCCTTTCGAGCCAAAAAATGCTTAATATGAATTTAAATATGACCCATAAAATTAGCCTATTCAATTCATGGTCTCCAAACAACTTCTTTCTTTATTCTGCATATTAAATGTTGTATCTATAACCAGTAGATATTTTACTGTCTTTTAAACCTTTTTAATTCGCTTTAAAATTACGTTTTCTTTTACTGTTTTTTCTGGATTTTGGATCTTTATATCTCTTAAACTTTTTTAATTCGCTTTAAAATTAAATTTCCTTTTCGAACCAAGAAAAATAAACATTTTCTTCTTTGATGAACTGATGAAAAGTCTGATGATTTGTATGGTGTATGCAATGAAAAATGTGTAAGACGCAGTAATTTAAACAATATGTATGTGAATTTAATGTTTAATAAAGTTACATATACTCTGAAAATGTAAATCATTTCTATTGAGTTTAATAAACCGTTGCAATTTTAATGCATGTTTATTGAATAAATAGATTATAAACGTGAACATTTTCATGTAATATGTACCATTGTTATAATCAGAGAAATCTATCTAGGTTCATCAGCAAACGTTTGCTTTTTGCTTTACTAACGCACATGCATACACTTGATATAGGAATATGTAAATTTATCAAAAGTCTCGACAATTTATTAAAAGAGACGTATTTAATGTGTAAAACCTAAGTAATTCGATTGGGAAAACTACAGTAAAAATCAATACATTTATTTTTTATTAGTAATTTCTTGTTTTCCGTATATATTTCTAAAATTTAATGCATCTTATTAAAATTTATAGATTGTTTAAGGATATCCGTTTATCGCTAATTCATCTGAACATAGAAATTGTTGTTACTACGTGTTAAACTTATCAGTGAGTTAATATTTAATCTTTATGTGACGAATTCTAGCTGGACTTACCAGCCCATTTAACGTCACTTTAACTATTGGTTAAAACAAAATTGTTATTTAATAATCTGTTAATACACAATTTACATAGTAAGGATGTTACAGAGCCTGCTTAAACCTTGCTAGAAAATTACATAAGAGTATCCTATACGTAAACAAAGCTAAGATTACCATATGTATTGTTTATTGTTGCCAAATATGGCTTCGTGCAACTATCAAGACTATATTTGTCTTAGACTTCTAAAATGTTTCAGGTATACGCTCTGCACCAACATACTTACTCCCGACCAATCAGACATACATCAAAATCCAACCATTCTCCTTTGGTGATGCTTGTAAGACTTCTATTATTTGAGACAAAAAAAGTTTAAAAATGGGGTTGAATTGTTTTATTTTAAAATATTTGTTCATTCTTAATTCATCTGAACGTTAAAATTATTTGTAATCTCATAGACGTTTAACTTATAAGTGAGTTTAATGTTTTATATTTAAATATTAGTAAGACTAAATATTTAAATTATTAACATATAACAAACATTTAACGTAATTATATTATTTTGATTTTTATCTAAACATTTTATAACAATACAACTACCACATATAGATTAATATTTTCTTGCCTGGGACAATTACATTTTCTATTTCTTCTCGTGCATTTCTCAATGTGTCAATCCTATTATTCCAAACCAATGAAGAAAAATATTTGTTCATCTCTAATTCAGCTTAACATATTTTTTAAACCATAATCACATGTAAGATCAGCACATTTAATAATAAATCTATGAAAATGGTTTTATGTTTAGAAAGTTAATTCTGTTTCCTATTTTTAAGGAATATAGTTTTAAGAGATTTTATAGTGAATTGTTATAGGAAATGAAAACGGACAGAGTAGAGCTCCACGTCCACAGCTTTGAAGTGAAAGGTACTGGAATAATATGATGTATTATAACGAGGTACCTGAAGAGTGAATTAATTAACACTAGATAAACAAGTCAAACGAGCAGCAACTTGTCATTATTATTGATTTTTTTGTTGAATAAAATATTATTTCATATGATTATCATTATTATTGAATAACATTCATACATTCATATGATTATCATTATTTTTGAATAAATAAGATTTCATATGATTATCATTATTATTGAGTTTTTTTATTTAATAAAATAAGATGTCATATGCTAATCATAATTATTTGGTTTTTATTGAATTAAATATTATTTCATATGATTATCATTATAATTGAGGTTTTCATTGAATTAAATAGTATTCCATATGATTATCATTATTATTGAGTTTTTATTGAATTAAATAATATTTAATATGATTATAATTATTATTGAGACTTTATTGAATTAAATATTATTTCATATGATCATCATTATTATTGAGTTTTTTTTTATTGAATTACATATTATTTCATATGATTATCATTATTATTGAGTTTTTTATTGAATTAAATATTATTTCATATTATTATTATTATTATTAAGTTTTTTATTGAATAAAATATTTCATATAGTTATCAATGTTATTGCGTTTTTATTGAATTAAATATTATTTCATATGACTATCATTATTATAGGTTTTTTTATATAATAAAATAAGATATCATTATTATTGAATAAATAAGATTTCATATGATTATCATTATTATTGCGTTTTTTATTGAATTAAATATTATTTCATATGATCATCATTAAATTGAGTTTTTTATTGAATAAAATATTATTTCATATGATTATAATATTATTGAGTTTTTATTGAACTAAATATTATTTCATATGATCATGATAATTATTGATTTTTTTATTTAATTAAATATTATTTCATATGATTATCATTATTATTGAGTTTTATTTAATTAAATATTATTTCATATGATTATCATTATTATTGAGTTTTTATTGAATTATGACTTTCATGATTTTTGAGTTTTTTTATTGAATTAAATATTATTTCATATGATTATCATTATTATTGAGTTTTTTTTAATTAAATATTATTTCATATGATTATCATTATTATTGATTTTTTTTTTGTTTAATTAAATATTATTTTATATGATCATCATTATTATTGAGTTTTTTGTTTAATTAAATATTATTTTATATGATCATCATTATTATTGAGTTTTTTGTTTAATTGAATATTATTTTATATGATCATCATTATTATTGAGTTTTTTGTTAAATTAAATATTATTTTATATGATCATCATTATTATTGAGTTTTTATTGAATTATGATTTTCATGATTTTGGGTTTTTTTATTGAATTAAATATTATTTCATTTGATTATATTATTTCATTATTATTGAGTTTTTTATAGAATTAAATATGATTAAACATGGTTTTCATTATTATTGAATTTTTTTATTCAATTCAATATGATTTCTCAGTATTATCATTATCTTTGAGTTTCTTATTGAATAAAATATTTCATATGATTATCATTACTATTGAGTTTTCTATTGAATTAAATATTATTTAATATGATTTTCATTATTATTGAGATTTTTATTAAATTAAATATGATTTCATATGGTTATCATTTGTTAACGACTTTAAAGTGTTTCTCCCTTTAACATCGAAAGTTTTTAAGTGCTATATTGAAAGATATGCTAATTCAACGAACCCTGAGTATCCATATTGTCATTAAATATCATCTTTACTGTTTGTATAGCCGACTTTACCCGGACATTAAATTGTATTATGTATAAGGAATGTGTAACAACTCACCTGCCAAATCGATTGTCCTTAAAATGTTTAGGTGTTGTATCAATACTAACTCATATTCACTAAATAATAAGACAATATATATTATGTGTTGTATCAATATTAATAAATCTTCACATAATAATAAGACAATATATATTATGTGTTGTATCAATACTAATTCGTCTGCACATTATAATCAGACAATATATATTATGTGTTGTATCAATATTAATTCATCTGCACATAATAATAAGACAATATATATTATGTTTTGTATCAATATTAATTCATCTTCACATAATAATCAGACAACATATATATTGTGTTGTATCAATATTAATTCATATTCACATAATCATAAGACAATATATATTATGTGTTTTATCAATACTAATTCATCTTCACATAATAATCAGACAATATATATATTGTTTTGTATCAATACTAATTCATCTTCACATAATAATCAGACAATATATATTATGTGTTGTATCAATATTAATTCATCTTCACATTATAATCAGACAATATATATTATGTGTTGTATCAATACTAATTCATCTTCATATTATAATCAAACAATATATATTATGTGTTGTATCAATATTAATTCATCTTAACATAATAATCAGACAATATATATTATGTGTTGTCAATACTAATTCATATTCACATAATAATAAGACAATATATATTATGTGTTGTATCAATATTAATTCATCTTCACATAATAATCAGACAATATATATATATTATGTGTTGTATCAATACTAATTCATCTTCATATTATAATCAGACAATATATATTATGTGTTGTATCAATACTAATTCACCTTCACATAATAATCAGACAATATATATATTGTGTTGTATCAATACTAATTCATCTTCACATAATAATCAGACAATATATATTATGTGTTGTATCAATATTAATTCATCTTCACATAATTCTAAGACAATATATATTATGTGTTGTATCAATATTAATTCATCTTCACATTATAATCAGACAATATATATATTATGTATGGTATCAATACTAATTCATCTTTACATAATAATCAGACAATATATATATTGTGTTGTATCAATACTAATTCATCTTCACATAATTATCAGACAATAAATATTATGTGTTGTATCAATAATAATTCATCTTCACATAATTATAAGACAATATATATTATGTGTTGTATTAATATTAATTCATCTTCGCATAATAATAAGACAATATATATTATGTGTTGTATCAATACTAATTCATCTGCACATTATAATCAGACAATATATATATTGTGTTGTATGAATAATTATTCATCTTCACATAATAATCAGACAATATATATTATGTGTTGTATCAATATTAATTCATAATCACATAATAATCAGACAATATATTATGTGTTGTATCAATATTAATTCATATTCACATACTAATCAGACAATATATATTATGTTTTGTATCAATACTAATTCATCTTCGCATAATAATCAGACAATATATATATTGTGTTGTGTCAATACTAATTCATATTCACATAATAATCAGACAATATATATTACGTGTTGTATCAATATTAATTCATCTTCACATAATAATCAGACAATATATATTATGTGTTGTATCAATATTAATTCATATTCACATAATAATCAGACAATATATATATTGTGTTGTATCAATACTAATTCATATTAACATAATAATCAGACAATATATATTATGTGTTGTATCAATACTAATTCCTCTTCACATAATAATCAGACAATATATATTATGTGTTGTATCTATATTAATTCATCTTCACAAAATAATCAGACAATATATATTATGTGTTGTATCAATATTAATTCATATTCACATAATAATCAGACAATATACATTATGTGTTGTATCAATACTAATTAATCTTCGCATAATAATCAGACCATATATATTATGTGTTGTATCAATACTAATTCATCTTCGCATAATAATCAGACAATATATATTGTGTTGTATCAATATTAATTCATCTTAACATAATAATCAGACAATATATATTATGTGTTGTCAATACTAATTCATATTCACATAATAATAAGACAATATATATTATGTGTTGTATCAATATTAATTCATCTTCACATTATAATCAGACAATATATATATTATGTGTTGTATCAATACTAATTCATCTTCATATTATAATCAGACAATATATATTATGTGTTGTATCAATACTAATTCACCTTCACATAATAATCAGACAATATATATATTGTGTTGTATCAATACTAATTCATCTTCACATAATAATCAGACAATATATATTATGTGTTGTATCAATATTAATTCATCTTCACATAATTCTAAGACAATATATATTATGTGTTGTATCAATATTAATTCATCTTCACATTATAATCAGACAATATATATATTATGTATGGTATCAATACTAATTCATCTTTACATAATAATCAGACAATATATATATTGTGTTGTATCAATACTAATTCATCTTCACATAATTATCAGACAATAAATATTATGTGTTGTATCAATAATAATTCATATTCACATAATAATAAGACAATATATATTATGTGTTGTATCAATACTAATTCATCTTCACATAATAATAAGACAATATATATATTATGTGTTGTATCAATACTAATTCATATTTACATAATTATAAGACAATATATATTATGTGTTGTATTAATATTAATTCATCTTCACATAATAATAAGACAATATATATATTATGTGTTGTATCCATACTAATTCATATTTACATAATTATAAGACAATATATATTATGCGTTGTATCAATACTAATTCATCTTCACATAATAATAAGACAATATATATATTATGTGTTGTATCCATACTAATTCATATTTACATAATTATAAGACAATATATATTATGTGTTGTATTAATATTAATTCATCTTCGCATAATAATAAGACAATATATATTATGTGTTGTATCAATACTAATTCATCTGCACATTATAATCAGACAATATATATATTGTGTTGTATGAATAATTATTCATCTTCACATAATAATCAGACAATATATATTATGTGTTGTATCAATATTTATTTATAATCACATAATAATCAGACAATATATTATGTGTTGTATCAATATTAATTCATATTCACATACTAATCAGACAATATATATTATGTGTTGTATCAATACTAATTCATCTTCGCATAATAATCAGACAATATATATATTGTGTTGTATCAATACTAATTCATATTCACATAATAATCAGACAATATATATTACGTGTTGTATCAATATTAATTCATCTTCACATAATAATCAGACAATATATACTATGTGTTGTATCAATATTAATTCATATTCACATAATAATCAGACAATATATATATTGTGTTGTATCAATACTAATTCATATTAACATAATAATCAGACAATATATATTATGTGTTGTATCAATACTAATTCATCTTCACATAATAATCAGACAATATATATTATGTGTTGTATCAATATTAATTCATCTTCACAAAATAATCAGACAATATATATTATGTGTTGTATCAATATTAATTCATATTCACAGAATAATCAGACAATATTCATTATGTGTTGTATCAATACTAATTAATCTTCGCATAATAATCAGACCATATATATTATGTGTTGTATCAATACTAATTCATCTTCGCATAATAATCAGACAATATATATATTGTGTTGTATCAATACTAATTAATCTTCACATGATAATCAGACAATATATATTATGTGTTGTATCAATATTAATTCATATTCACATAATAATCAGACAATATATATTATGTGTTGTATAAATACTAATTCATATTCACATAATAATAAGACAATATATATTATGTGTTGTATCAATACTAATTGATCTTCACATAATAATCAGACAATATATATTATGTGTTGTATCAATATTAATTCATATTCACATTATAATAAGACAATATATATTATGTGTTGTATCAATATTAATTCATCTTCACATAATAAAAAGACAATAAATATTATGTGTTGTATCAATACTAATTCATCTTCACATAATAATAAGACAATATATATTATGTGTTGTATCAATATTAATTCATATTCACATAATCATAAGACAATATATATTATGTGTTGTATCAATACTAATTCATCTTCACATAATAATAAGACAATATATATATTATGCGTTGTATCAATATTAATTCATCTTCACATAATAAAAAGACAATAAATATTATGTGTTGTATCAATATTAATTCATCTTTACATAATCATAAGACAATATATATTATGTGTTGTATCAACATTAATTCATCTTCACATAATAATAAGACAATATATATTATGTGTTGTATCAACATTAATTCATATTCACATAATCATAAGACAATATATATTGTGTTGAATCAATACTAATTCATCTTCACATAACAATAAGACAATATATATTATGTGTTGTATCAATACTAATTCATATTCACATAATAATAAGACAATATATATTATGTGTTGTATCAATATTAATTCATCTTCACATAATAATAAGAATAAATATTATGTGTTGTATCAATACTAATTCATCTTTACATAATAATAAGACAATATATATCATGTGTTGTATCAATATTAATTCATCTTCACATAATAATAAGACAATATATATTATGTGTTGTATCAATATTAATTCATCTTCACATAATAATAAGAATAAATATTATGTGTTTTATCAATACTAATTCATCTTTACATAATAATCAGACAATATATATTATGTGTTGTATCAATACTAATTCATCTTCACATAATAATCAGACAATATATATTATGTGTTTTATCAATATTAATTCATATTCACATAATAATCAGACAATTAATATATTATGTGTTGTATCAATACTAATTCATATTCACATAATAATAAGACAATATATGTTATGTGTTGTATCAATACTAATTCATATTTACATAATAATAAGACAATATATATTATGTGTTGTATCAGTACTAATTCATCTTTACATAATAATCAGATAATATATATATTGAGCTGGCATTATCCATTTTGTTTGTGGTTTATAAAATGCAGACTTAAGAGATATAAAGTTATTTAATTAGAACTAAAGTGTATAGAATGCTATATTGAAAGATATGCTAATTCAACGAACCCTGAGTATCCATATTGTCATTTATTTATTATCATCTTTACTGTTTGTATAGCAGACTTTACCCGGACATTAAATTGTATTATGTGTTAATGAATGTGTAACAACTCACCTGCCAAATCGATTGGCCTTAAAATGTGTATGTGTTTTATCAATACTAATTCATCTTAACATAATAATCAGACAATATATATATTGAGCTGGTATTATCCATTTTGTGTGTGGTTTATAAAGTGCAGACTTAAGAGATATAAAGTTATTTAATTAGAACTAAAGCACAAGTTGTTCACGGAAGAAACTTTATAGAATTTTATGATCTCCACAGAATATGTTCTTACAAAATGCTGAAACATGTTGCATTTAAATTTGCGACCCCAGTTTTTAATAGGTTGTAACATTTGTTATTTTTAACAGTTGTTTCTACACAATAATATATTTTTTCAAGTTTAAGAAATCATAATAAATTATTATATTTTTTAGAGTCAGTGAAAATTTTACATTTGAAATTTTAGATACCTACGTTTGACTTATGATGTTTTTTACAAAAGAGTCATCATTATTAAGGCCCAAATGCCACTCGAGGATAGATGTTCATAATCATACAGTGGTCAATGGAACATTGTTGTTGTAATTGTTAATGGAAATTCGGTAAATTGGATTACTTAAGGGAAACGGCTCATTAAGAACGTGTTTAGATTGAACTTGAAAATGACGATATTATAGTCAGCTGGAAAGCAGGCAAATGGAAGAGTTCCACAGGTGTGAATTCTAAGAAAGAAACTTTGTTCATGGAATCTATGTTTATGTTCAGGCATAGATTAAGAGTGGGGGAAATTATTGATAATTTTTCAGCTAGACGAGTGTTTCTTGTGAAAGTTTGGCAAGCGGGGCTATAGACTAAAACTTAAATGAGGACTTACCATGAAACTAATGATAAAGCAGAGACAGGTTGTGAGAAATAGGTTGCAGGGAAGAGAAAATGACATCACACACTTTGAAGTCTACTGTTAATTCTCTCAAAGGAAGGAAACATGAGTTGGAATAGATACATCGAGATGATTGCCAAGACTGTTGCAAAGAAGGTGGGCTCTCTCAACCCTGCTAGAAAGTTACTTACACTTGAAAATATCCTATACCTCTACAAAGCTACCATTCGCCCATACATGGCGTATTGACATTTGGGTTGGTGTGTAAGAGAGAGGGGAGGTGCGAATGAACTGGAAATCCGGGCCATCAAAAAATGCAACAAGTTGGTTTATGGGTCAGACCGTTGAATGGAGCAAAGTTCCGCTTGTTTTACAAGTATTTTAATGGTATATGCTCTGACAAACTACAAGTTCTTGTACCCCCTTAATGAAAATACCCCCGACAAACCTGATAAGCAGCTAAATCCCACCCCTTCATAGTAGAGATCACTAGATGTATGAAAGCCTTCTACTGTAGTTGTTTCTTCCCCAGAATTGTATATCTATATAAAATTATGTATATTTATATAATATATATATATACATATGTATGTATATATATACATATATATGCATATACATATATATACATACATACACATGTATACATACATACACATGTATACATACATATACATATATAGACATATATATACACAAATATACACATATATATACATAAATATATATATGCATATATATACATGTATATACACACACATATATATACACACATATATACATAAATATATATATATATACATGTATATACACACATATATACACACATACACACACACACACACACATATATATATATATATATATATATATATATATATATATATATATATATATATATATATATATATATATATATATATTCAATGCCGAAAAAACAGTTTTTTGTTCAGTTGTCAAACAATTAAACCAAGTTCGATTCAAATTATTGTATTTATGGTAAACATTAGGATTTTTGCAGAAATTACGTAAATTTTACTTAAATAAACACATTTTTATTTACGAAATCAATATTTTTATTGAATTGCAATAAAACTAAACATTATCTATGTTTAATATTATTTTAAGAACCAATATTTTTGAGGGAGATTGCAAAAAAAATATTTCAGATTATTTTAAAAGTTATTGAATGGGATATTTTAAGCGTAAAACAATAACTTACCTTTACTATTCCATTGCAATAAAAAATAAACTTATTTTAATATTTAAGATTATTTCAAAGTTGTTGAATAATATTGTTGCAAAGTGAAAAGAAAAAAAACTTACCTTCCATTCGAGGAATTTAATACGAAAAAAAAACGTTTTTCTTTTGTGTCCAACGCAGAAAATGTGTTTGTTTGTTAGGATTTCTTAATATAATCTTAAGAAGAAAAAATCAACTGCTTCAGAACAAAGAACTTATGTTCATCGTAAAACGGTGTAATCATTATTTTGTTCCTCGTGTAAAAGATTGAACATTTCATTATGATTTGGATTAGTCGAACTACTGTTTACATCCAAGATGAGAACAGTAATCCAAATAATCCAAATATAAAAAAATGCAAAACTGAATATTTCACATAAACAATTCAAAAAGGAAGGAATTGAACAAATAGCGAAGTCAATCAAATAACAAAAACTAGATTTGAACCAACAAGAAACAAAACAATAATAATCACATGATTACATTATGAAAATTGCGACTTATTTTTATCAGATTCGATTCTGTTAACTTTATTTTAACCTTAACTTATAATTCCAGATCTGATGTTTTACATGCAATCAGCGTCAAAGGATTAACGATGAAAGTGTAGTAACTGTTTCTAGTTTGTTTGCGCATTTCAGCCACGTGTCGCGTTATCATCATTCTGGTTTAACTTGTCATGTTTTGAGCCCTCCCATGTATTACCTCCTTCTTTGATAGAGAAGTATTGCGATGTTGTAAAATGTCCCGACTCGCAGATGTGAATATGAGAGAAAAAAAATATAACAGAACACAAATCGATATTTAACAACATGATTTGCATTGTATCGTAATTTTGCCTTCAAAGGGACATAATTCTCAAACAGTTATGATAAACGCAGTGTAATTTGATTGCAACCTTCTTGATTTGCCAGGGAAAGGTTACGACAATGATTGCCAGTCTCGTCCGATCCATGCTTGACGGGAATTCACAAATTAAGTTTGAAATAGAAAGGTTAGGTCATCATAATTGAATCGGTTTTGATTAAAATAAGTTTCAAATTTCATAATGTAATCATGTAGTTATATTTTGCCTTTTTTTGATAACAATAAGTTTCAAATTTCATAATGTAATCATGTAGTTATAGTTTGCTTTTTTGATAACAATAAGTTTCAAATTTCATAATGTAATCATGTAGTTATAGTTTGCTTTTTTGATAACAATAAGTTTCAAATTCCATAATGTAATCATGTAGTTATAGTTTGCTTTTTTGATAACAATAAGTTTCAAATTTCATAATGTAATCATGTAGTTTTAGTTTGCCTTTTTTTGATAACAATAAGTTTCAAATTTCATAATGTAATCATGTAGTTATAGTTTGCTTTTTTTTATAACACTTTGATTTTTTTTTTGATAACAATAAGTTTCAAATTCCATAATGTAATCATGTAGTTATAGTTTCCTTTTTTTTATAACAATAAGTTTCAAATTTCATAATGTAATCATGTAGTTATAGTTTGCTTTTTTTGATAACAATAAATTCAAATTTCATAATGTAATCATGTAGTTATAGTTTGCTTTTTTGATAACAATAAATTTCAGATTTCATAATGTAATCATGTAGTTATAGTTTGCTGTTCTCGTCTTGGATGTAAACAGTAGTTCGATTAATGCAAATAATAATAGAATGTTCAATCTTAAAAAAAGAAATCTTATTTTTATTAATGCAAATAATAAGGAAATGTTTAATCTTTAAAAAAGAAATCTTATTTTTTATATCTTCATAGAAATAATAAGAGAACTTTAATTTTAAAAAATCCAACTAATGAACGGACATTTTTACACAAGGAACGAAATAATAATTTCACCGGATTACGATGACCTTGAATTGATTGTTCTTTAGCAGTTGATTTTTTCTTTAAATAATTTCACGTTTAAATCGTATTTTTCATATTTTAATTTTGATTCTTTTATATTTTCATATATATTATTTCTTAATGGATTGGACGCACAAAACGAAAGTTATATCAATTTACGAAAGAAATCCTAACAAGCAGAACAAATTTTCTGTTTTGAACACAAAAGAAATACGAATTTATCCCGATGTTTTTGTCGTATTGAATTCCTAGAAAGAAAGGTAAGTTTGTATCTTCTTTTTTTTTACACTAAAAAGATTCAATCTTTAACTTTTAATATTATCTTAAACATTAAAATTAAAACTTGTGTGATTTCCGAGAAAATAATAATTAAATTCGAAGTCTGTGGAATTATTAAAAACTGATAAACCAAAATTACTTTTTTGATTTCATTGTTTTAAGATTTAAAAAAAATATGTATATATTTATTTATACACTTACCTATTATATTGCCGGATAATTCCTTTTGAATTATTATGTAAGGTACGGGCAAAATGAATGCCGATGCTCAAAATGTATAAACATTTTAACCCCTCGCTTTACTTAAAAAATCACCAAAAATCAGGAAATAAACCAATTTTAATGAAATGTTCAGTATTTATCAAATAATGATCGAGGAATATAATGAACCAATTATTTTTATTTAAATCTTAGTGGAAATTTATTATTTTGTTTAAACAAAAAAACCTTCACTAAATTATAGTTTTCAGTAGTAAATCAATAACGCAAGAATTTTTTTTTATATAAATAATTATTGTTTGTATTGTTTTTTTTTAATATAAATAAAGCATCGTAATTTGTAAAAATAAGCAATAAAACAATAAAAAATAAAATAATTTTTACAGGAACATTACGAAAAAAGCCCTCAAGTCTGTATTAATAAATTCAATATAAATCGAACGAAAATGAATTTCTCGAACTACCGATATTATCATTGAATTAAGCATTGTTCATGTAATATCTTCACACACTAAAAACAATTATAATAGCAAAAATATTTCTACTTTCTTTAAATTACAGATTTCGCATAACTTTTATATGCAAGATTTTAATAATTTCCTCACTCGCAAGAATGTGAAACTTTCGGTGTCACATAATTTTTATATAATCACATAATTTTGTTTCATATAATATTGAACAATATTGAAACTTATGATAAAAATTGATACCAACGTTCAGAATTGTGATGTTTGGATGACCGTCTGGAGGAGAAAAAAAAGATGAAGAAATATGACCCCCCCCACCTCATTTTGCTATAATGACTACATTTTGAAACAGCGTTTTGATTCGCTGAAATTTAGGCCTTCCGTATAATCATGTTTACAACCTGTTATCGGTTGCGTTTTGCCGCATGACATAATTACTTGATTTTTAGGGCTAATTAAGCTCTGTTTTGTATAAACAAGGTGTTTTTTTTTTTAATTTAATTCAATATTTTAGGACTTTACTTTACTAATTATTTTTGTAATAGAAACAGAAAACTAATATTAATCTTTTAAACGATTTTTACAATGAATTTCTTTAACTTAAAAATTTAGCTGAATTAGTTAGCTTGTCATGAAAACATTTTCATAACTTTTTTTTTCATGTGTACAAATATTTTTTTCCTTTAGAAAATTAACTTTAGTTTCTAATCTTTCAAATACAATTAACAAGTAGTCGGAAACCTACAAAAAATTATGATAAATCGGCTTTCAAAACTAGCCCCCCCCCTTTTTTTGCTCGCTCAGTTTTGCCTGTAATCTACATTATGTTTTATCCAATATTTAAGATTTTACAACATTGATCAAATTCTTTTGTAAAGTTTACATAGAATGAGCACATATTTATTGGTCATCACCAATTAGCAGTAATTTTATGTAAAAAAAATATTTAAGATTTTACAACATTGATCAAATTCTTTTGTAAAGTTTACATAGAATGAGCACATATTTATTGGTCATCACCAATTAGCAGTAATTTTATGTAAAAAAAAATATTTAAGATTTAAAAAAATTGATCAAATTCTTTTGTAAAGTTTACATAGAATGAGCACATATTTATTGGTCATCACCAATTAGCAGAAATTTTATGTAAAAAAATATTTAAGATTTTACAACATTGATCAAATTCTTTTGTAAAGTTTACATAGAATGAGCACATATTTATTGGTCATCACCAATTAGCAGTAATTTTATGTAAAAAAATATTTAAGATTTTACAACATTGATCAAATTCTTTTGTAAAGTTAACATAGAATGAGCACATATTTATTGGTCATCACCAATTAGCAGTAATTTTATGTAAAAAAAAATATTTAAGATTTTACAACATTGATCAAATTCTTTTGTAAAGTTTACATAGAATGAGCACATATTTATTGGTCATCACCAATTAGCAGTAATTTTATGTAAAAAAAATATTTAAGATTTTACAACATTGATCAAATTCTTTTGTAAAGTTTACATAGAATGAGCACATATTTATTGGTCATCACCAATTAGCAGTAATTTTATGTAAAAAAAAATATTTAAGATTTAAAAAAATTGATCAAATTCTTTTGTAAAGTTTACATAGAATGAGCACATATTTATTGGTCATCACCAATTAGCAGAAATTTTATGTAAAAAAATATTTAAGATTTTGCAACATTGATCAAATTCTTTTGTAAAGTTTACATAGAATGAGCACATATTTATTGGTCATCACCAATTAGCAGTAATTTTATGTAAAAAAATATTTAAGATTTTACAACATTGATCAAATTCTTTTGTAAAGTTAACATAGAATGAGCACATATTTATTGGTCATCACCAATTAGCTGTAATTTTATGTAAAAAAATATTTAAGATTTTACAACATTGATCAAATTCTTTTGTAAAGTTAACATAGAATGAGCACATATTTATTGGTCATCACCAATTAGCAGTAATTTTATGTAAAAAAAAATATTTAAGATTTTACAACATTGATCAAATTCTTTTGTAAAGTTTACATAGAATGAGCACATATTTATTGGTAATCACCAATTAGCAGTAATTTATGTAAAAAAAAATATTTAAGATTTTACAACATTGATCAAATTCTTTTGTAAAGTTTACATAGAATGAGCACATATTTATTGGTCATCACCAATTAGCAGTAATTTTATGTAAAAAAAATATTTAAGATTTTACAACATTGATCAAATTCTTTTGTAAAGTTTACATAGAATGAGCACATATTTATTGGTCATCACCAATTAGCAGTAATTTTATGTAAAAAAAATATTTAAGATTTTACAACATTGATCAAATTCTTTTGTAAAGTTTACATAGAATGAGCACATATTTATTGGGCATCACCAATTAGCAGTAATTTTATGTAAAAAAAATATTTAAGATTTTACAACATTGATCAAATTCTTTTGTAAAGTTTACATAGAATGAGCACATATTTATTGGTCATCACCAATTAGCAGTAATTTTATGTAAAAAAATATTTAAGATTTTACAACATTGATCAAATTCTTTTTAACAGTTTACATAGAATGAGCACATATTTATTGGTCATAACCAATTAGAAGTAATTTTATGTAAAAAAAATTATTAAGATTTTACAACATTGATCAAATTCTTTTGTAAAGTTTACATAGAATGAGCACATATTTATTGGGCATCACCAATTAGCAGTAATTTTATGTAAAAAAAAATATTTAAGATTTTACAACATTGATCAAATTCTTTTGTAAAGTTTACATAGAATGAGCACATATTTATTGGTCATCACCAATTAGCAGTAATTTTATGTAAAAAAATATTTAAGATTTTACAACATTGATCAAATTCTTTTTAACAGTTTACATAGAATGAGCACATATTTATTGGTCATCACCAATTAGCAGTAATTTTATGTAAAAAAAACTTATTAAGATTTTACAACATTGATCAAATTCTTTTGTAAAGTTTACATAGAATGAGCACATATTTATTGGTCATCACCAATTAGCAGTAATTTTATGTAAAAAAATATTTAAGATTTTACAACATTGATCAAATTCTTTTGTAAAGTTTACATAGAATGAGCACATATTTATTGGTCATCACCAATTAGCAGTAATTTTATGTAAAGAAATATTTAAGATTTTACAACATTGATCAAATTCTTTTGTAAAGTTTACATAGAATGAGCACATATTTATTGGTCATCACCAATTAGCAGTAATTTTATGTAAAAAAAATATTTAAGATTTTACAACATTGATCAAATTCTTTTGTAAAGTTTACATAGAATGAGCACATATTTATTGGTCATCACCAATTAGCAGTAATTTTATGTAAAAAAAAATATTTAAGATTTAAAAAAATTGATCAAATTCTTTTGTAAAGTTTACATAGAATGAGCACATATTTATTGGTCATCACCAATTAGCAGAAATTTTATGTAAAAAAATATTTAAGATTTTACAACATTGATCAAATTCTTTTGTAAAGTTTACATAGAATGAGCACATATTTATTGGTCATCACCAATTAGCAGTAATTTTATGTAAAAAAATATTTAAGATTTTACAACATTGATCAAATTCTTTTGTAAAGTTAACATAGAATGAGCACATATTTATTGGTCATCACCAATTAGCTGTAATTTTATGTAAAAAAATATTTAAGATTTTACAACATTGATCAAATTCTTTTGTAAAGTTAACATAGAATGAGCACATATTTATTGGTCATCACCAATTAGCAGTAATTTTATGTAAAAAAAAATATTTAAGATTTTACAACATTGATCAAATTCTTTTGTAAAGTTTACATAGAATGAGCACATATTTATTGGTAATCACCAATTAGCAGTAATTTATGTAAAAAAAAATATTTAAGATTTTACAACATTGATCAAATTCTTTTGTAAAGTTTACATAGAATGAGCACATATTTATTGGTCATCACCAATTAGCAGTAATTTTATGTAAAAAAAATATTTAAGATTTTACAACATTGATCAAATTCTTTTGTAAAGTTTACATAGAATGAGCACATATTTATTGGTCATCACCAATTAGCAGTAATTTTATGTAAAAAAAATATTTAAGATTTTACAACATTGATCAAATTCTTTTGTAAAGTTTACATAGAATGAGCACATATTTATTGGGCATCACCAATTAGCAGTAATTTTATGTAAAAAAAATATTTAAGATTTTACAACATTGATCAAATTCTTTTGTAAAGTTTACATAGAATGAGCACATATTTATTGGTCATCACCAATTAGCAGTAATTTTATGTAAAAAAATATTTAAGATTTTACAACATTGATCAAATTCTTTTTAACAGTTTACATAGAATGAGCACATATTTATTGGTCATAACCAATTAGAAGTAATTTTATGTAAAAAAAATTATTAAGATTTTACAACATTGATCAAATTCTTTTGTAAAGTTTACATAGAATGAGCACATATTTATTGGGCATCACCAATTAGCAGTAATTTTATGTAAAAAAAAATATTTAAGATTTTACAACATTGATCAAATTCTTTTGTAAAGTTTACATAGAATGAGCACATATTTATTGGTCATCACCAATTAGCAGTAATTTTATGTAAAAAAATATTTAAGATTTTACAACATTGATCAAATTCTTTTTAACAGTTTACATAGAATGAGCACATATTTATTGGTCATCACCAATTAGCAGTAATTTTATGTAAAAAAAACTTATTAAGATTTTACAACATTGATCAAATTCTTTTGTAAAGTTTACATAGAATGAGCACATATTTATTGGTCATCACCAATTAGCAGTAATTTTATGTAAAAAAATATTTAAGATTTTACAACATTGATCAAATTCTTTTGTAAAGTTTACATAGAATGAGCACATATTTATTGGTCATCACCAATTAGCAGTAATTTTATGTAAAGAAATATTTAAGATTTTACAACATTGATCAAATTCTTTTGTAAAGTTTACATAGAATGAGCACATATTTATTGGTCATCACCAATTAGCAGTAATGTTATGTAAAAAAATATTTAAGATTTTACAACATTGATCAAATTCTTTTGTAAAGTTTACATAGAATGAGCACATATTTATTGGTCATACCCAATTAGCAGTAATTTTATGTAAAAAATATTTAAGGTTTTACAACATTGATCAAATTCTTTTTAACAGTTTACATAGAATGAGCACATATTTATTGGTAATCACCAATTAGCAGTAATTTATGTAAAAAAAAATATTTAAGATTTTACAACATTGATCAAATTCTTTTGTAAAGTTTACATAGAATGAGCACATATTTATTGGTCATCACCAATTAGCAGTAATTTTATGTAAAAAAAATATTTAAGATTTTACAACATTGATCAAATTCTTTTGTAAAGTTTACATAGAATGAGCACATATTTATTGGTCATCACCAATTAGCAGTAATTTTATGTAAAAAAAATATTTAAGATTTTACAACATTGATCAAATTCTTTTGTAAAGTTTACATAGAATGAGCACATATTTATTGGGCATCACCAATTAGCAGTAATTTTATGTAAAAAAAATATTTAAGATTTTACAACATTGATCAAATTCTTTTGTAAAGTTTACATAGAATGAGCACATATTTATTGGTCATCACCAATTAGCAGTAATTTTATGTAAAAAAATATTTAAGATTTTACAACATTGATCAAATTCTTTTTAACAGTTTACATAGAATGAGCACATATTTATTGGTCATAACCAATTAGAAGTAATTTTATGTAAAAAAAATTATTAAGATTTTACAACATTGATCAAATTCTTTTGTAAAGTTTACATAGAATGAGCACATATTTATTGGGCATCACCAATTAGCAGTAATTTTATGTAAAAAAAAATATTTAAGATTTTACAACATTGATCAAATTCTTTTGTAAAGTTTACATAGAATGAGCACAACTTTATTGGTCATCACCAATTAGCAGTAATTTTATGTAAAAAAATATTTAAGATTTTACAACATTGATCAAATTCTTTTTAACAGTTTACATAGAATGAGCACATATTTATTGGTCATCACCAATTAGCAGTAATTTTATGTAAAAAAAACTTATTAAGATTTTACAACATTGATCAAATTCTTTTGTAAAGTTTACATAGAATGAGCACATATTTATTGGTCATCACCAATTAGCAGTAATTTTATGTAAAAAAATATTTAAGATTTTACAACATTGATCAAATTCTTTTGTAAAGTTTACATAGAATGAGCACATATTTATTGGTCATCACCAATTAGCAGTAATTTTATGTAAAGAAATATTTAAGATTTTACAACATTGATCAAATTCTTTTGTAAAGTTTACATAGAATGAGCACATATTTATTGGTCATCACCAATTAGCAGTAATGTTATGTAAAAAAATATTTAAGATTTTACAACATTGATCAAATTCTTTTGTAAAGTTTACATAGAATGAGCACATATTTATTGGTCATACCCAATTAGCAGTAATTTTATGTAAAAAAATATTTAAGGTTTTACAACATTGATCAAATTCTTTTGTAAAGTTTACATAGAATGAGCACATATTTATTGGTCATCACCAATTAGCAGTAATTTTATGTAAAAAAAATATTTAAGATTTTACAACATTGATCAAATTCTTTTGTAAAGTTTCCATAGAATGAGCACATATTTATTGGTCATAACCAATTAGCAGTAATTTTATGTAAAAAATATTTAAGATTTTACAACATTGATCAAATTCTTTTGTAAAGTTTACATAGAATGAGCACATATTTATTTGTCATCACCAATTACCAGTAATTTTATGTAAAATAGATATTTAAGATTTTACAACATTGATCAATTTCTTTTGTAAAGTTTACATAGAATGAGCACATATTTATTGGTCATCACCAATTAGCAGTAATTTTATGTAAAAAAAAATATTTAAGATTTTACAACATTGATCAAATTCTTTTGTAAAGTTTACATAGAATGAGCACATATTTATTGGTCATCACCAATTAGCAGTAATTTTATGTAAAAAAAATATTTAAGATTTTACAACATTGATCAAATTCTTTTGTAAAGTTTACATAGAATGAGCACATATTTATTGGTCATCACCAATTAGCAGTAATTTTATGTAAAAAAAATATTTAAGATTTTACAACATTGATCAAATTCTTTTGTAAAGTTTACATAGAATGAGCACATATTTATTGGTCATCACCAATTAGCAGTAATTTTATGTAAAAAAAAATATTTAAGATTTAAAAAAATTGATCAAATTCTTTTGTAAAGTTTACATAGAATGAGCACATATTTATTGGTCATCACCAATTAGCAGAAATTTTTTGTAAAAAAATATTTAAGATTTTACAACATTGATCAAATTCTTTTGTAAAGTTTACATAGAATGAGCACATATTTATTGGTCATCACCAATTAGCAGTAATTTTATGTAAAAAAATATTTAAGATTTTACAACATTGATCAAATTCTTTTGTAAAGTTAACATAGAATGAGCACATATTTATTGGTCATCACCAATTAGCTGTAATTTTATGTAAAAAAATATTTAAGATTTTACAACATTGATCAAATTCTTTTGTAAAGTTAACATAGAATGAGCACATATTTATTGGTCATCACCAATTAGCAGTAATTTTATGTAAAAAAAAATATTTAAGATTTTACAACATTGATCAAATTCTTTTGTAAAGTTTACATAGAATGAGCACATATTTATTGGTAATCACCAATTAGCAGTAATTTATGTAAAAAAAAATATTTAAGATTTTACAACATTGATCAAATTCTTTTGTAAAGTTTACATAGAATGAGCACATATTTATTGGTCATCACCAATTAGCAGTAATTTTATGTAAAAAAATATTTAAGATTTTACAACATTGATCAAATTCTTTTGTAAAGTTTACATAGAATGAGCACATATTTATTGGTCATCACCAATTAGCAGTAATTTTATGTAAAAAAAATATTTAAGATGTTACAACATTGATCAAATTCTTTTGTAAAGTCTACATAGAATGAGCACATATTTATTGGTCATCACCAATTAGCAGTAATTGTATGTAAAAAAATATTTAAGATTTTACAACATTGATCAAATTCTTTTGTAAAGTTTACATAGAATGAGCACATATTTATTGGGCATCACCAATTAGCAGTAATTTTATGTAAAAAAAATATTTAAGATTTTACAACATTGATCAAATTCTTTTGTAAAGTTTACATAGAATGAGCACATATTTATTGGTCATCACCAATTAGCAGTAATTTTATGTAAAAAAAATATTTAAGATTTTACAACATTGATCAAATTCTTTTGTAAAGTTTACATAGAATGAGCACATATTTATTGGGCATCACCAATTAGCAGTAATTTTATGTAAAAAAAATATTTAAGATTTTACAACATTGATCAAATTCTTTTGTAAAGTTTACATAGAATGAGCACATATTTATTGGTCATCACCAATTAGCAGTAATTTTATGTAAAAAAATATTTAAGATTTTACAACATTGATCAAATTCTTTTGTAAAGTTTACATAGAATGAGCACATATTTATTGGTCATAACCAATTAGAAGTAATTTTATGTAAAAAAAATTATTAAGATTTTACAACATTGATCAAATTCTTTTGTAAAGTTTACATAGAATGAGCACATATTTATTGGGCATCACCAATTAGCAGTAATTTTATGTAAAAAAAAATATTTAAGATTTTACAACATTGATCAAATTCTTTTGTAAAGTTTACATAGAATGAGCACAACTTTATTGGTCATCACCAATTAGCAGTAATTTTATGTAAAAAAATATTTAAGATTTTACAACATTGATCAAATTCTTTTTAACAGTTTACATAGAATGAGCACATATTTATTGGTCATCACCAATTAGCAGTAATTTTATGTAAAAAAAACTTATTAAGATTTTACAACATTGATCAAATTCTTTTGTAAAGTTTACATAGAATGAGCACATATTTATTGGTCATCACCAATTAGCAGTAATTTTATGTAAAAAAATATTTAAGATTTTACAACATTGATCAAATTCTTTTGTAAAGTTTACATAGAATGAGCACATATTTATTGGTCATCACCAATTAGCAGTAATTTTATGTAAAAAAATATTTAAGATTTTACAACATTGATCAAATTCTTTTGTAAAGTTTACATAGAATGAGCACATATTTATTGGTCATCACCAATTAGCAGTAATGTTATGTGAAAAAATATTTAAGATTTTACAACATTGATCAAATTCTTTTGTAAAGTTTACATAGAATGAGCACATATTTATTGGTCATAAACAATTAGCAGTAATTTTATGTAAAAAAATATTTAAGGTTTTACAACATTGATCAAATTCTTTTGTAAAGTTTACATAGAATGAGCACATATTTATTGGTCATCACCAATTAGCAGTAATTTTATGTAAAAAAAATATTTAAGATTTTACAACATTGATCAAATTCTTTTGTAAAGTTTACATAGAATGAGCACATATTTATTGGTCATAACCAATTAGCAGTAATTTTATGTAAAAAATATTTAAGATTTTACAACATTGATCAAATTCTTTTGTAAAGTTTACATAGAATGAGCACATATTTATTTGTCATCACCAATTAGCAGTAATTTTATGTAAAATAGATATTTAAGATTTTACAACATTGATCAATTTCTTTTGTAAAGTTTACATAGAATGAGCACATATTTATTGGTCATCACCAATTAGCAGTAATTTTATGTAAAAAAAAATATTTAAGATTTTACAACATTGATCAAATTCTTTTGTAAAGTTTACATAGAATGAGCACATATTTATTGGTCATCACCAATTAGCAGTAATTTTATGTAAAAAAAATATTTAAGATTTTACAACATTGATCAAATTCTTTTGTAAAGTTTACATAGAATGAGCACATATTTATTGGTCATCACCAATTAGCAGTAATTTTATGTAAAAAAAATATTTAAGATTTTACAACATTGATCAAATTCTTTTGTAAAGTTTACATAGAATGAGCACATATTTATTGGTCATCACCAATTAGCAGTAATTTTATGTAAAAAATATATTTAAGATTTTACAACATTGATCAAATTCTTTTGTAAGGTTTACATAGAATGAGCACATATTTATTGGTCATCACCAATTAGCCGTAATTTTATGCAAAAAAAATATTTATGATTTTACAACATTGATCAAATTCTGTTGTAAAGTTTACATAGAATGAGCACATATGTATTGGTAATCCCCAATTAGCAGTAATTTTATGTAAAAAAATATTTTAGATTTTACAACATTGATCAAATTCTTTTGTAAAGTTAACATAGAATGAGCACATATTGGTCATCACCAATTAGCAGTAATTTTATGTAAAAAAAGTATTTAAGATTTTACAACATTGATCAAATTCTTTTGTAAAGTTTACATAGAATGAGCAAATATTTATTGGTCATCACCAATTAGCAGTAATTTTATGTAAAAAATAAAATATTTAAGATTTTACAACATGGATCAATTTCTTTTGTAAAGTTTACATAGAATGAGCACATATTTATTGGTCATCACCAATTAGCCGTAATTTTATGTAAAAAAAATATTTAAGATTTTACAACATTGATCAAATTCTTTTGTAAAGTTTACATAGAATGAGCACATATTTATTGGTCATCACCAATTCGCAGTAATTTTATGTAAAAAAAATATTTAAGATTTTACAACATTGATCAAATTCTTTTGTAAAGTTTACATAGAATGAGCACATATTTATTGGTCATCACCAATTCGCAGTAATTTTATGTAAAAAAAATATTTAAGATTTTACAACATTGATCAAATTCTTTTGTAAAGTTTACATAGAATGAGCACATATTTATTGGTCATCACCAATTCGCAGTAATTTTATGTAAAAAAAATATTTAAGATTTTACAACATTGATCAAATTCTTTTGTAAAGTTTACATAGAATGAGCACATATTTATTGGTCATCACCAATTAGCCGTAATTTTATGTAAAAAAAATATTTAACATTGTACAACATTGATCAAATTCTTTTGTAAAGTTTACATAGAATGAGCACATATTTATTGGTCATCACCAATTAGCCGTAATTTTATGTAAAAAAATATTTAAAATTTGACAACATGGATCAATTTCTTTTGTAAAGTTTACATAGGATGAGCACATTTTTATTGGTCATCACCAATTAGCAGTAATTTTATGTAAAAAAAAATATTTAAGATTTTACAACATTTATCAATTTCTTTTGTAAAGTTTACATAGAATGAGCACATATTTATTGGTCATCACCAATTAGCCGTAATTTTATGTAAAAAAAATATTTAACATTTTACAACATTGATCAAATTCTGTTGTAAAGTTTACATAGAATGAGCACATATTTATTGGTCATCACCAATTAGCCGTAATTTTATGTAAAAAAAATATTTAACATTTTACAACATTGATCAAATTCTTTTGTAAAGTTTACATAGAATGAGCACATATTTATTGGTCATCACCAATTAGCAGTAATTTTACGTAAAAAGAATATTTAAGATTTTACAACATTGATCAAATTCCTTTGTATAGTTTACATAGAATGAGCACATATTTATTGGTCATCACCAATTAGCAGTAATTTCATGTAAAAAAAATATTTAAGATTTTACAACATTGATCAAATTCTTTTGTAAAGTTTACATAGAATGAGCACATATTTATTGGTCATCACCAATTAGCAGTAATTTTATGTAAAAAAATATTTAAGATTTTACAACATTGATCAAATTCTTTTGTAAAGTTTACATAGAATGAGCACATATTTATTGGTCATCACCAATTAGCAGTAATTTTATGTAAAAAAAATATTTAAGATTTTACAACATTGATCAAATTCTTTTGTAAAGTCTACATAGAATGAGCACATATTTATTGGTCATCACCAATTAGCAGTAATTTTATGTAAAAAAAATATTTAAGATTTTACAACATTGATCAAATTCTTTTGTAAAGTTTACATAGAATGAGCACATATTTATTGGTCATCACCAATTAGCAGTAATTTTATGTAAAAAAAATATTTGTGAGCCTTTACAGTGTGACCCAATGGAATTTACCCCTCTACCAAATGCAAAGAAAAAATGACTTCATTTTGGCTATTACCTCTTATAATATTTACTAATGGATTAAAAAATTAATAATACATTTTTTTATATTTTTTAATATGAATCACTATTCTATATAATTCAACATAATTTTTTTAAAATTCAATTTCACCTAGAGATCGGAGGTCTTTATCTAATGTTTCTGCCATTTCCTTAGATATGTGCTTATTTGTTTTCCCCTCGTGCCTGTTATAGTGGTGTCCTCAGCAAATATACCCATATAAGAAACGATTCTATCAGGGAGGTCAATTACGAATATCAGGAATAATACAAGTCCTAGGATAGACTCCTAAGTTACTCCCGCATGTATATCATAATGTTTAGATGTATGACTTCGAGGACAACTTGGAGTTTTCTCTTACTTAAAAAGGATTTAATTACATTATGTATTCTTCCAGTGATACCACATGATCTGATTTTCCTTAGAAGACCGTTGTGCCAAACCCTTTCAAAAGCCTTACATATATCCAGGGCTACTGCTTTTCCCTTCCCTGAGATTACAGTCAGGATATCTGCTGTGAAACAGGCCTGCCTAAATCCATATTAATTGTTGGTCAGAAGTTTAGCAGCTGTAAGTGATGGACTACTGTCTTACAATTACTTCGAGCTTCTATAAACTTCTGTCTGTTTAAACTAGACTTTTGTCGGTTTAATCTGTGGTACGCATATTGTCTTTGAGCAATGGCAGCTGCACAAGTAGATATGAACCATTGGGGAGAGTGGCGCTTGCCATAGAATTTCCGTGGGGGAACATGTGATTCAATTGCAGTTTTGAACTATTCAGTGTCTCAGTTGCACTGTTTAGCAGGAAGAAAAAAGACATTTCCTCATGGGGCATCAATAATGAGATCCCTAATGGCTTCCTAGTCAGCCTTTTTCGAAATAACTCCTGGTTTTTAACAGTGGCTCTTCAGTTTTGCATCAAGAATTTAGGGTTATTTCTATAATTATCACAACGTGATCAGCATTCCAGAGTGGGTTTTGGGGATTTTGTTACACAATCATCGGGACCTGTGGTCAGAAATAGATCTTAAAGTGAGGCTTGTAGATCTTGCTGCTCTTTGAAACATGTCGGAAATGTAACCGTTTGTGATAGGGAATGAGATATAGAGAAGCTGGTCTGGGAAACGTGTCAGAAATTTAACCGTCTGAGATAGGGAATGGGATATGGAGAAGCTTTGTGTTGTGCTACCAGCTGCGTCTGTGAAAAGAAAGAATCTAAGCCAGTTCCAGTAGTGGACATTGAAGTCACTAACTACATGGACTTGTGCGCTATTATCAAGGGAAAATGCTGTATCTATGTTGTCAGAGACTTTGTATATTAGGGTACAGTCCTGGGTCGAGGGAGAGCAGTAGAGAAAATACAAGTAGCTAATATTGCATGTTAAGTCTAAAACACATACAAGTATGGTAATCTGATTCTAGTTTCGTTTCTCCTGTCAGGAGGAGTGTGTTTTGAATATAGACTCCAAGCCCGTGCATATGTCTGTCTGAGTCCTATGGCAAGACAAGTGGTTGTGCAGAATACCAAGTAGACCCTCAGTTGACTCCTCATCTACTAGGATTGTAGCATCAGTAAAACCTAGCAAAGATGAGTGCAGGGTTTCTTTCCATGCACTACATGGCACTACAATCATCCTGATATTATACAACTGTTGATGGAGCACCCTCTCTAAACGCTACCACAGTTGTAAACAGCAGCCAGAAACTGTCAATCCGATACCCTCAACCTATCAGAAAAAAAACTCAGCCCAACTACACTGGCATATATGACACTAAAGCATCCTCACAAGGTCTAGATGAGGGGGATGGCATGTGCTAGAAGTGGGGAAAATAGTGTTCATTCGCTTAGTCAATAGACGTTACACAATAAAACATTGTAAACAGAAACAAATATGAATAAATATATGAAAGGAAATAACATAGTTTAATACACGTTACACAATAAAATAATTATAAACAGAAACAGATATAAAAAAATATATGAAAGGAAATAACATAGGTTAATAGACGTTACACAATAAAACAAATTGTAAACAGGAACAGATATGAATGAATATATAAAAGGAAATAACATAGTTTAATAGATGTTACACAATAAAGTATATTGTAAACAGGAACAGATATGAATGAATATATAAAAGGAAATAACAGTTTAATAGACGTTACACAATAAAACATATTGTAAACAAGAACAGATATGAATGAATATATGAAAGGAAATAACATAGTTTAATAGACGTTACACAATAAAACATATTGTAAACAGGAGCAGATATGAATGAATATATGAAAGGAAATAACATAGGTTAATAGACGTTACACAATAAAGCATATTGAAAACAGGAGCAGATATGAATGAATATATGAAAGGAAATAACATAGGTTAATAGACGTTACACAATAAAACATATTGTAAACAGGAACGGATATGAATGAATATATGAACGGAAATAACATAGTTGAATAGACGTTACACAATAAAACATATTGTAAACAGGAACAGATATGAATGAATATATAAAAGGAAATAACATAGTTTAATAGATGTTACACAATAAAGGATATTGTAAACAGGAACAGATATGAATGAATATATAAAAGGAAATAACAGTTTAATAGACGCTACACAATAAAACATATTGTAAACAGGAGCAGATATGAATGAATATATGAAAGGAAATAACAGTTTAATAGACGTTACACAATAAAGCATATTGTAAACAGAAACAGATATGAATGAATATATGAAAGGAAATAACATAGTTTAATAGACGTTACACAATAAAACAAATTGTAAACAGGAGCAGATATGAATGAATATATGAAAGGAAATAACAGTTTAATAGACGTTACACAATAAAGCATATTGTAAACAGGAGCAGATATGAATGAATATATGAAAGGAAATAACATAGTTTAATAGACGTTACACAATAAAACATATTGTAAACAGGAACAGATATGAATGAATATATGAAAGGAAATAACATAGTTTAATAGACGTTACACAATAAAACATATTGTAAACAGAAACAGATATGAATGAATATATGAAAGGAAAAAACATAGTTTAATAGATGTTACACAATAAAGCATATTGTAAACAGAAACAGATATGAATGAATATATGAAAGGAAACTCCATAGTTTAATAGACGTTACACAATAAAACATATTGTAAACAGGAACAGATATGAATGAATATATAAAAGGAAATAACATAGTTTAATAGATGTTACACAATAAAGCATATTGTAAACAGGAACAGATATGAATGAATATATAAAAGGAAA
Organism: Euprymna scolopes; assembly: GCF_053919585.1. Classification (NCBI taxonomy): domain Eukaryota; kingdom Metazoa; phylum Mollusca; class Cephalopoda; order Sepiida; family Sepiolidae; genus Euprymna; species Euprymna scolopes. The sequence continues at coordinate 203,262,552 of NC_136527.1, read as the reverse complement.
TAACAGTTTAATAGACGTTACACAATAAAACATATTGTAAACAGGAGCAGATATGAATTAATATATGACAGGAAATAACATAGTTTAATAGACGTTACACAATAAAACAAATTGTAAACAGGAGCAGATATGAATGAATATATGAAAGGAAATAACATAGTTTAATAGACGTTACACAATAAAGCATATTGTAAACAGGAGCAGATATGAATGAATATATGAAAGGAAATAACATAGTTTAATAGACGTTACACAATAAAGCATATTGTAAACAGAAACAGATATGAATGAATATATGAAAGGAAATAACATAGTTTAATAGACGTTACACAATAAAACATATTGTAAACAGAAACAGATATGAATGAATATATGAAAGGAAATAACATAGTTTAATAGACGTTACACAATAAAGCATATTGTAAACAGAAACAGATATGAATGAATATATGAAAGGAAATAACATAGTTTAATAGACGTTACACAATAAAACATATTGTAAACAGAAACAGATATGAATGAATATATGAAAGGAAATAACATAGTTTAATAGACGTTACACAATAAAACATATTGTAAGCAGAAGCAGATATGAATGAATATATGAAAGGAAATAACATAGTTTAATAGACGTTACACAATAAAACAAATTGTAAACAGGAACAGATATGAATGAATATATGAAAGGAAATAACATAGTTTAATAGACGTTACACAATAAAAAATATTGTAAACAGGAGCAGATATGAATGAATATATGAAAGGAAATAACATAGTTTTATAGACGTTACACAATAAAGCATATTGTAAACAGGAACAGATAGGAATGAATATATGACAGGAAATAGCATAGTTTAATAGACGTTACACAATAAAACATATTGTAAACAGAAACAGATATGAATGAATATATGAAAGGAAATAACATAGTTTAATAGATGTTACACAATAAAACATATTGTAAGCAGAAGCAGATATGAATGAATATATGAAAGGAAATAACATAGTTTAATAGACGTTACACAATAAAACAAATTGTAAACAGGAACAGATATGAATGAATATATGAAAGGAAATAACATAGTTTAATAGACGTTACACAATAAAACATTGTAAACAGAAGCAGATATGAACAAATATATGAAAGGATATGACATAGTTTAATAGACGTTACACAATAAAACATATTGTAAAAAAAACAGATATGAATGAATACATAAAAGGAAATAACATAGTTTAATAGACGTTACACAATAAAACATATTGTAAACAGGAGCAGATATGAATGAATATATGAAAGGAAATAACATAGGTTAATAGACGTTACACAATAAAGCATATTGAAAACAGGAGCAGATATGAATGAATATATGAAAGGAAATAACATAGGTTAATAGACGTTACACAATAAAACATATTGTAAACAGGAACGGATATGAATGAATATATGAACGGAAATAACATAGTTGAATAGACGTTACACAATAAAACATATTGTAAACAGGAACAGATATGAATGAATATATAAAAGGAAATAACATAGTTTAATAGATGTTACACAATAAAGGATATTGTAAACAGGAACAGATATGAATGAATATATAAAAGGAAATAACAGTTTAATAGACGCTACACAATAAAACATATTGTAAACAGGAGCAGATATGAATGAATATATGAAAGGAAATAACAGTTTAATAGACGTTACACAATAAAGCATATTGTAAACAGAAACAGATATGAATGAATATATGAAAGGAAATAACATAGTTTAATAGACGTTACACAATAAAACAAATTGTAAACAGGAGCAGATATGAATGAATATATGAAAGGAAATAACAGTTTAATAGACGTTACACAATAAAGCATATTGTAAACAGGAGCAGATATGAATGAATATATGAAAGGAAATAACATAGTTTAATAGACGTTACACAATAAAACATATTGTAAACAGGAACAGATATGAATGAATATATGAAAGGAAATAACATAGTTTAATAGACGTTACACAATAAAACATATTGTAAACAGAAACAGATATGAATGAATATATGAAAGGAAAAAACATAGTTTAATAGATGTTACACAATAAAGCATATTGTAAACAGAAACAGATATGAATGAATATATGAAAGGAAACTCCATAGTTTAATAGACGTTACACAATAAAACATATTGTAAACAGGAACAGATATGAATGAATATATAAAAGGAAATAACATAGTTTAATAGATGTTACACAATAAAGCATATTGTAAACAGGAACAGATATGAATGAATATATAAAAGGAAATAACAGTTTAATAGACGTTACACAATAAAACATATTGTAAACAGGAGCAGATATGAATTAATATATGACAGGAAATAACATAGTTTAATAGACGTTACACAATAAAACAAATTGTAAACAGGAGCAGATATGAATGAATATATGAAAGGAAATAACATAGTTTAATAGACGTTACACAATAAAGCATATTGTAAACAGGAGCAGATATGAATGAATATATGAAAGGAAATAACATAGTTTAATAGACGTTACACAATAAAGCATATTGTAAACAGAAACAGATATGAATGAATATATGAAAGGAAATAACATAGTTTAATAGACGTTACACAATAAAACATATTGTAAACAGAAACAGATATGAATGAATATATGAAAGGAAATAACATAGTTTAATAGACGTTACACAATAAAGCATATTGTAAACAGAAACAGATATGAATGAATATATGAAAGGAAATAACATAGTTTAATAGACGTTACACAATAAAACATATTGTAAACAGAAACAGATATGAATGAATATATGAAAGGAAATAACATAGTTTAATAGACGTTACACAATAAAACATATTGTAAGCAGAAGCAGATATGAATGAATATATGAAAGGAAATAACATAGTTTAATAGACGTTACACAATAAAACAAATTGTAAACAGGAACAGATATGAATGAATATATGAAAGGAAATAACATAGTTTAATAGACGTTACACAATAAAAAATATTGTAAACAGGAGCAGATATGAATGAATATATGAAAGGAAATAACATAGTTTTATAGACGTTACACAATAAAGCATATTGTAAACAGGAACAGATAGGAATGAATATATGACAGGAAATAGCATAGTTTAATAGACGTTACACAATAAAACATATTGTAAACAGAAACAGATATGAATGAATATATGAAAGGAAATAACATAGTTTAATAGATGTTACACAATAAAACATATTGTAAGCAGAAGCAGATATGAATGAATATATGAAAGGAAATAACATAGTTTAATAGACGTTACACAATAAAACAAATTGTAAACAGGAACAGATATGAATGAATATATGAAAGGAAATAACATAGTTTAATAGACGTTACACAATAAAACATTGTAAACAGAAGCAGATATGAACAAATATATGAAAGGATATGACATAGTTTAATAGACGTTACACAATAAAACATATTGTAAAAAAAACAGATATGAATGAATACATAAAAGGAAATAACATAGTTTAATAGACGTTACACAATAAAACATATTGTAAACAGAAACATAGTTCTAACATAAATTTGTAAAACTCCAAACATGAAATAATTACTCAAAAAATATCTCAATTTTATAATTGTCTTAAACTTGTTTAAAAGATTTTTACTGGTCTTTAAAAATAACTTTTAACATATCTTTAAAACTTAAATACAATATCCTTAACATTGGTGTCATAAATTTAATTCAAGCATATTTCAACATTTTCTTAAGACAATATATGTTAAAGGCATACAATTTTTAGTGGCATAACATCAATTTAATGGCTGAAGAAAGCGTTCTTTTAAATAGCAAAGATGATAATGACAATATGGGGCATGAGTGTTTGTTGAATATTGAGAGTGTGGATGAAACCGTCTTGCAGTATCAATGCAACATCTCTGGCAACATCTGTTTACAAAGCACACACAGAATAGTAGCACATACAAAATTGTTAGGTAGGTTTATCGAATCCAATGCACACTACAAAGTGTATTATTATGTGAAGTGGAATAGTCTTTATACAACGAGTGTTAATGCAAACAAAAAACTGAGTTGTCGAAACTGTTTCTATCAGATTAAGGTTGATGAGTCAGACATGTATTCAATCGAATAATATTAATAATAATAAACAAACATAATATAAATATTTGAATGCAATATAAACATATGTTTCTCTTTCACGGCGATTTAAATCATAAAAAAACGCAATATTTTCAACAAAACTATATTTTCAGAAATACATGTAATGATTTGCCTTATATATTGTGAGTTCAATCCAATAATATTTACAACAATAAACAGATGATATATTAAAGTTATAAGAATAATCCAATAATGTTAATAACAATAAACAGACAAATACTAATATGAACATATAAAATTCATAAGCAAAGCCCAATAATATAAATAATATTAAATTAATCAGTTCAGGGTGAGTTCAAGCACATAATATTAACAATAAACAGACATTATAGTAATATTTAAATGTAAATACTAAAAACATTGAATTTCATTTGATTTTGCAGATGTTCCTGATTGGACGCTATTATTCAATTCAAGAAAAGTATGTGGCTTGAAAAAGACAATATTTTGTACAATTCTGGAAACTATAGAAAAACTAAGAATTTTGTAGAAATGCTAAATCGTTTGACGTAGCAATTTTCAAAGATCGCTTAGTTGTAATGGACAAAACTGTGGGTAAATTTGTTCGCATCTGCTCGGCCACTTTATCTTCAGCTTGAACAAATGAGAAAATTGAAATAAAAAAGATATAACCAAATGTGTGTAGAATATGTATGAAAAATCATTTATTAAGACATATGATGAGGCACACAGTGGGAAATGTATCAGATTTAGTTAAACATATAATTCACACTTGAGGAATTCCAGATTCTTGTGAAGTGGGACGATATTCTTATTTTAATCAATAAACGTTAATGACAAAAATTAAAATCTCCATGATGGAAAATCAACATTGTTGTAAACTGTGTGATTATTCTTGTTCTAGAAAATCAACGTTAATGAAACATATGAGAACTCACACTGGGGAAAAGCCACATACTTGTGAAGTGTGTGGATATGCTTGTTCTCACAAATCAAAGTTAATAATACATGTAAGGACTCACACAGGTGAAAAGCCATATTCTTGTGAAATATGTGGATATTCAAGTGCTCAAAAATCAGTATTAGTCACACATATGAGAACTCACACAGGTGAAAAGCCATATTCTTGTGAAATATGTGGTTATTCAAGTGCTCAAAAATCAGTATTAGTCACACATATGAGAACTCACACAGGTGAAAAGCCATATTCTTGTGAAATATGTAGGTATTCAAGTGCTAAAAAATCAGTATTAATCAGACATATGAGAACTCACGCAGGTGAAAAGCCATATTCTTGTGAAATATGTGGATATTCAAGTGTTCTAAAATCAGGATTAGTCACACATATGAGAATTCACACTGGTGAAAAGCCACATACTTGTAAAGTATGCAAATATTCTTTTTCTAACAAATCTCTTTTAGTAAGACATATGAAAACTCACTCTGGGGAAAGGTCACATACTTGTGAAGTGTGTGGATATTCTTGTTTAAAAAAATCAAGGTTAGTAATACATGTAAGAACTCACACTGGGGAAAAGCCACATTCCTGTGAAGTGTGTAAATATTCTTGTTCTGACAAAACATCTTTAATGAGACATATGAGAACTCACACAGGTGAAAATCTATATTCTTGTGAAATATGTGGATATAGAAGTTATCAAAAATCAGACTTAGTCTTACATATGAGAACTCACACTGGGGAAAAGCCATATTCTTGTGAAATATGTGGATATTCTTGTTCGCAAAAAGCAAGGTTAGCCACACATATGAGAACTCACACCGGTGAAAAGCCACATTCTTGTGAAGTATGTAATTTTTCTTGTTCTGACAAATCAAATTTTATTAGACACATGAGAACTCACTCAGAAAACATAGAAGAAAAAGTTTAAGAAAAATGAAAAAAAGGGGAAAAACACAACAATTGCTGGTTCTGCCACACAGAAGTAGAGAGTGTGAATCACCTAACATAAAACTTGAGTATTCAATGTAGTTTTGCGTCTTAAAAACATGTACCAGAAAGAACAGTGTGAAATAATAATACATCATCCACTATTACTACGAAATTCCTACATGTCCAGAAAACAGGGATATTAAGCCGAACATATTGATGTGAGAGAAGAGGGAGCAAATAGAAACTCAAGTCGAAAAAGCGTCCCTAATGATATTGACCTTAACAAGTACATAGCAAGCATACCAAGTGAAGCAAGTGCAAGTGAAATACAAACGATTGCACTGAAAGGGACGGCTAGCATCCTGAAAAGATCTCTTGGTTGGACACACTAAAATAGGGGTAAATGTCAGACATCTGGTTGGATGTCCCATCCCCTAGAAGAAAAAGTTTAAGAAAAATGAAAAAAAAGAGAAAAACCACATACTTGTTAAGTGTGTGGATATTCTTGTTCTGACAAATAACGTTACTTAATCATATGAGAACTCACACTGGGGAAAAAGCCACACAATTGTGACATGTGTCGATTTTCTTTTTCTCGAAAAAATCAATTTTAGTGAAACATAAGAACTCACTGGGGAAAAGACACCTTGTTGTCAAGTGTGTAATTATTCTAGTTCTGGCTTTTATACAGATAGAGTGATAAATATTAAGTGTCATCTTTTCTCATCAAAAATGTTTTCATCTATTTTTACAAAACATAAAATCATTAAAAATTGTAAAAATAAAGATTAATATTCAACACTGGATTTTAATTTTATTTCGACCATTACCGCTTTTTAAAATATTTAATTAATCTTTTCTAATTTCATCTGAAGAAATTTTTCCTTGTTATATAATATATTTATAACATTTTTTGTTGCAAATTTATATATTTTTTCAGTGGAGAATAAGTTTTCAAATGTTTTCTGCCTGATGACCTTATTTTGCGTGTGTGTGCAACCGTGCATTGCTTTGTGTCTGATTGTTCGAGATACACACAAAACACGTTGAGCGCTTTAACAATTCACTATAATAACCCGCCACGATTGCTGGAACTAAAAGGAAAAAAGTTGATAATGCAGCTGTGAGTCGATGGTGAAAGCTCTCTACCATCCCGTTAGCAGAAGGATGATAGGCGATGGTTGCTATGTGATTAATTTTGAAAGATTGGCAAAGGTCTTGGAAAGATTGTGATGTAAACTGGGAACATCTGTCAGTGATACCAGTGGTGAGTACACCAAAATTAGAGGTCTATTTCTCTACAAATGCGCGGGCTACGACGTCTGTTGAAATGTCATACAAAGAAATTACTACTGACCAACATGTAAAACAGTCTACCATGGTGACTATTTAGCGATGACCATCAGAAGATCGCAGTGGTCCAACAATGTCCAGGTGATCATGGGAGAAACGTACGTCAGGTACATAGAAGCTGTCTGGGGTAGAGTTTATATGACGATGAACTTTTGTAGTTTTGCATCAGTGGCTTGTTGTCGGTGAAAATTGTGAACCGTCTCCTTTCCAACATAAAACAAAAATACTTTACTGCTAAATACATGGCGATTTGTTCTGGACCGAAAATGCTCTATTTTCGATGAATAGTGCCCAGCTTAACAGAAAAGAAAGACAGCGGTCCTGTTTGACCATTTACCACCTGGTTGAGTACGGCACCAACAGCTACATCAGAAGCATCCGTAGAAAGAACTTACCTGTCGGGTCGGGATCAAGGTAAAATGTCTTTGTGAAATTCACCACATCATTTTTTTGGATGCGTGGAAAGATGTGAGATTTCATCTGAGAGTCAATCTCTGAGTTTGGACAGGTGATGTGAACAGTTGGCTATGAACTGGCGGTAGTAGTTCACAACTGGAATATAATAACAAAGTTGAAACGATGAAGTGGGTACGGGAAAATTCTGGATTGCTTGCACTTTTGAAGAACTGCCACTGAATTTGCAACATTGATTTTTACTCAAAAGGATTGTAAACATTGGGAGACTCTGTGTTCTACTTGTGTGGAGCTTGCGATCAGGATGTCGCCGATGCATGTATAGACTAAGGGTAGTTCATGAAGGACTTCATATGTGAATCTTTAAAAGGTAGCTGTATGAAAACTTTTTTGTGAAAAGAAAATGTTAAACTATTTTTTAGATATGTGATTGTTTTTTATTTATGATTCTTTTTGTGATTGTACTTTTTTATATTGTGAGTGTTTTTTTTTTATATTTGTGATTGCTTGCATAATGTTATTCGTGTTTTTCTGTGCGCACGTGGGCTAAAAAATTCAACAAGCAAAATACAGGTAAAAGGTTACAACACGTGGTTAGGGTGTTGAATCTTGGTGTATTTATTTATTTGTCAGAGAGGAATACAAAGTTATTTGGTGTGAAAATGCTTCCCTTTTGTTTAGTTTGATACTCTGTATAAGGAATGAAAAAGTGTTTATGGCAAAGTTTTGTAAATTGAGGTCGAATTGTTGCGAGGCCACATGAAGCATATTCACAACATTGTAATAAGGAAAACCATTATACCAGATTATATATATATATATATATATATATATATATATATATATATATATATAATATATATGAGCAAACAGTTAAGGAAATATGTTAAAAAACACTTTGAAATGAGTTAAAAACATATTTAATCTGAAATCCGCGGAGTTTCGAAGAAATACTCTCCTTCTCATCAGAGGGTGGGAATTAGCAAAATGCAGGATCGGATTTTGCATGCAGAAGTATTTGATGAAACAACAAATAAGTCAAAGATCTTACTTGAAAACGAAATAAGTTAAGCAGAGGGAATATGGTAAAGAAAAAGGTGATTACACATTAATGGATAGTCTGGTGGAAGATAAAAAATCCAGTGACGGTTAAATCCAAATGTAAAACTTCAAGGAAAAAAAATATTAATAAAAGAAAAATAAGATGTGCTTTTCACTCTACTTCCGAGACATAACTATAAATAAAAAAAAATCTGGGAAGAGATAGGAGAAAAAAATGATAAAGTTAAATATAAAATAAAATAAAGGGAAACAAAAGTCAAACTGACCCAGACAGGAAATGTTAAAGGCGGGAAAATATATATAGGGCAAAATAATATAGGTCAACTGAAATGTACAGGTCACTTATAAAAAAAAGGTGTCAGCAAGAATTGTTAAACGACATTAAAAGGAAAATAAAAATAAATAAATAAATATATAATAAATAAATAGAAAATAAATAAATAAATAAAAAATCAAATATAATAAAAAATAAAATATAATATATAATATAAAATAAAGTAAAATAAGAATAAAATTAAAAATAAAAATTATTTAAGGGGAGAAGATGGCCGTATCTGCAATTTCAGGAAAAAAAATAAATAAGTAAATTCATATAGTAAAATTTAAGTAAATATACATACAAGATATGAAAGTGTGGGCATATTAATATATTAGATAGATAGGAAAGTTTAAAGAATAAAACAGAAAATGCAGATAAAACATAAATAAATAAATAAAACAGAAAATGCAGATAAAAAACTGGCCATGCAAAGAAGAGATAAAGAATTAAAATAAAGGAATATATATATATATATATATATATATATATATATATATATATAGATATATATATATATATATGAACAATGTTTAATAAATCATGTTAAAAGACATCTTGAAAAAGATCATTTTGGACCATTTGGAATTTACCCATTTCATGTGAAATCTTTTTATCATTGATGAATACAATAATCCGTGACTGATGAAATTACGAGAGGTTTGCACGCCAGACCTGTGACTGCTAAATAATTTGGGTAGTGCCAACGCGTCATTGCTGTGATTGATATAATATTTTCGCTAATAATGACGTCACAATGATGCAATACACATAATCTATAAATAGAAATGACGTAATAGTCAAACTGATTATATAACGAACATGCCACCGGTGCGAGGCCAGAAAAAGGCTAAGTGGTCGGAGTGGACAGTACCTTACCACATATTCTTAGGTTCAGGAACTGACCTAGAGTACAAAAAATACCTACCTCCACTTAATAAGTTAGACTGGGCAGCAAAAAGACACGACTTTAACTACAGCAAAGGTAGGACAAAGGAAGCGGATGAACAATTCTACTCGGATTCTGCTGGAACAGGTGTGCTGGGAACTTTATCACGAGGGGCACTCCGAGCCAAGCATTACCTTGGACTCGACGACTACTTCGATCCCCCACCTAAACGAATTAAGCTTGACCCTACTGTCGTTACTAGCTGCCAAGCAGGTATGGAAGTCGATCAGGACGCAAGAACGCAGGGGGCGGAAAGCGGATGTGGCGCATGGGGAGGCAACGAGCAGAGAGGAGATCTGCCAACCATCACGGATAACAATGTAAGAAGGGTCGTACTACAAAGAAGTTTCAAAAACCAGGTAAAAACAACGAACATGAACGAGTGCAGTGCGTTATTCCAGGTATACGACACCGATCCTAAAGAGGGTATACATGGGGCGGCGAGATTCGCCTGGTCACAACCAGTAGCAAAGGATTACATGGTGCCGTACTTCCTAACGACATGGGTTACTCCGCCAAAGTGGGAGGCAATCATGAGTAACGCGACAGCATACAGGGTGGTGAGTCAAGGATTCAAAATCTCGAAATTTACCTGCGGTGAATGGTTAACGAAAAACAACGAGGAGGTATTCGTACCTAACCCAGAACCCTACTTCGACATATACGTGGATAGGGGATCGTACATAGGATACGGTAACTTGGAAGGGTTGTCAAAGGTACCAAACAAAGGTTTCTCGGAGATTCAACCAATGGTAGGTGCGGAACTACCACATTACACATACAATTACATGGCACCGATAGAGTTAATAAACGCAATACCTAACACAGGTAACTTCCTGACCTTCACGATGGAAGGAGCTACGACCAGCGGCTCGACACAGAGAGAGGAGCAAGCCAAATTTAACGAACTGATCAACTCTGAGGTGATCAACGGCAAACAAGTTCGGCCGTACACGTGGATATACAGGTGGGAGACACCGACAGAATTTGCACTTACACTTGGGACAACAGAAACGAAACCTTACAAGGACGTGATCAGCCTGAAAGCAGAGAACCAGTTACACAACTACTTTAGCAGAGTGCTCGACCAACGTGCGTACATAATCGTTTATCACGTAGCGGGACCCAGAACGCTGAAGCACTGCTCAGATATTGATCACTTTCATATGATCACTTGGCATCCACACCACCCAACATGCGAACATTCGTACGTGCAGATGAAAAAACTGCAAGCAGAAAGAAGAATCAACCCATACCAAATGTCCTGCCAAAAGGTGTATAACCCTTACGGGTTATGTAGCTATCTAGCAGTCTACACGGATAAATAAACAGTGATCGCAGCAGGCCACCTGGAAACAGCGGGGCAACTAGCCTTCTACAAACAGATAAGCAACAAACCACTGCAGAAGACGGAGGATACTACTATTGACTCGAGCATCACCGGCAAGTCCATACTGCGAGGTCAAAAGTACAAATTCATATTAGACATCATGCGCCGGTGCAACAACACAGACATGGCAAAGGTTATGCTATTCTGCAAACAATCAACAAACAAAAAACTTCGGGAGACATGGGACCATATCTTCACGAATACGCAAAATATCCAGCCGATCATGCAGGCCGCGGCGAGCGACCTACAGATCCAAACGAAGGTCACTCCAATATTCGAACAAATACGCCAGAAGAAAGACTTATTTACCTTGGATAGCAACAGATACTGGTCGATACAAAAATCGCTAAATATCTATGACGCGTGGGCAGAATTCCACAATTTCGATCCGGTGGAGTTCGGCAGAAACCTGTTTGAGGTGTATCATATGATACGCGCGAAAAAGAACGGATTTCACATCACAGGCCCCAGCAACTCCAGTAAATCATATGTCCTGCCTGCGCTCCGTCCGAAACGGACTAATGAACTGCGGAAGGATGCGTTGTCAGGCTTCTGACAACTTCACCTTCGGTTCGTGTGTTGACAAGACGATCATATACACGGACGAAATGTGGTTCACACCACAGAATGTGGAGGAGGTCAAGTGCATATTGGAGGGAACAACAACAGCCGTCAACGTTAAGCACCAGGCAGAACGCTACCTAGAACGTACGCCCAGCTTATCCACTTCAAATGACGACCCATGGCGACACGTTCCGCAGGAAAGAATGGCCATGAACAACAGAATGTTCATCTACGAGACGAAAAGGGCCATGCCACAACTGAAGGGATGGGTGTACGGGAACTTAATCCCACATTGTGGCTTACCGTCTGGCGCCAACACGTGATGGACTACACGAACCAGAGTTACCAATTTCAGGAGGAGGAGGTCCAGGAACGAGCAATGTCAACACGATTTACGGTGCAAGCAGTCGAAAGTCTATCGCCGAACAAACAGGCAAGCTACTGCAAGGCGCGAAAACAACTATTCAAGGACCTTACAGCGACACAGACCGACGACAGCAATACAATCCCGGACGACTCTGACGTTGAAGACTGGATGGCCAACGAATGTGAAATTGACCCAATGCTGCCAAACACACTGGTGCAAGGCGCACCTCTGCCCACGTAGAACACCACAGCAGAGTCCAAGCGGTCCAGCATTAATCGAGGACGACGAGGAAAGCGACACGCCGTTATCCGGAATAATTACCATAAGCGACTCCGAAACGGAGGAGCCAAATGACGACGAAGACTTCGTCAGGCCTGTAAAAAAAAAAAAAACATAAATTACTACATCGAAATCCAAAAACGACAAATACACGGTAAAGGGCAGACAACCCAACTCTTCCTCGAGTGTGAGGAGACGCTCAGCGACTCCGACTAAAAACTTTCTCGTCGATGTCACTGAATCAATGATTTGCATGTACTTGTATATTTTTTTCACACCACTGACAATGATGTTATAATTAAATAAACTATATATATAAACTAAACTGAAATCGTTATATTATTATTGAATCTTGGAATGATATGGTATTAATTGCATGGTTCAATATTTCTTAGCATGTTTGATATTCTATTTCAGATCGACCATCAGACCTGCGATTGTTAAAGTTTTATAACTGGTTGTCAGCGAATCAGCGTCAGTGACGAGAGAAAAGTTTAAAACTAGGTCAACAAACTGGGTCACGGTCACAGGTAAGTAGGTCACACCGAAATATATATATAATCAATGCCGATGATATTAGGCCGTGGCACTTACCGCATCAGGGCTTGGACCCATGCAATAAAATTCTATTCTATTTAAAATATACCAGCGAAAAGACAACAGATGACGTGACCCCCATCATAAACGTTAATGATGGGGGTCACGTCATCTGTTTTTTTTTTCGCTGGTATATATAATACTCTCCTTCTCATCAGAGGGTAGGAATTAGCAAAATGCAGGATCGGAATTTGCATGCAGAAGTATTCGATGAAACAACAAATAAGTCTTACTTGAAAACAAAATAAGTTAAGCAGAGGGAATATCATAATGAAAAAGGTGATTACACATTAATGGATAGTCTGGTGGAAGATAAAAAAATCCAGTGACGGTAAAATCCAAATGTAAAACTTCACGAAAGTTAAAAGAATTTCTATTTGTACAAGTAAAATCCAAAGAAATCCCGTAATTGGAAGAAGATGGTCCATAATAATCCAAACGCAGAAATCCATAGAATAATTCACAAAAAAAGTGTGTACAAGGAAAAAATAATATTAATAAAAGAAAAATAAGATGTGCTGTTCACTCTACTTCCGAGACATAACTATAAATAAAAAAAATCTGGGAAGAGAAAGGAGAGAAAATAAATGATAAAGTTAAATATAAAATATAAAATAAAGGGAAACAAAAGTCAAATTGACCCAGAAGGAAATGTTAAAGGCGCGAAAATATATAGAGAGCAAAATAATATAAGTCAACTGAAATGTACAGGTCACTTATAAAAAAAACGTGTCAGCAAGAATTGTTAAACGACATTAAAAGGAAAATAAAAATAAATAAATATATATATAATAAATAAATAGAAAATAAATAAATATAAAATGAAATATAATAAAAAATAAAATATAATATATAATATATAATATAAAATAAAGTAAACTAAGAATAAAATTAAAAAATGAAAATAAAAATTATTTATGGGGAGAAGATGGCCGGTATCTGCAATTTCAGGAAAAAAATAAATAAATAAAAAAATAAGTAAATTCATATAGTAAAATTTAAGTAAATATACATACAAGATATGAAAGTGTGGGTATATTGCTATATTAGATAGATAGGAAAGTTTAAACAATAAAACAGAAAATGCAGATAAAAAATAAATAAATAAATAAAACAGAAAATGCAGATAAAAACCGGCCATGCAAAGAAGAGATAAAGAATTAAAATAAAGGATTATATATATATATATATATATATATATATATATATATATATATATATATATATATATATATATATATATATATATATATATATACAAATGATTAATAAAACATGTTAAAAGACATCTTGTAAAAGATCATTTTGGACCATTTGGAATTTACCCATTGGATTGGAAATTTTTAATTCGACCGTGTTTGGATTTTACCATTCTTGGATTTTTTACCCTTCACCGGACTATCCATTCATGTGAAATCTTTTTATCATTTTTCGTTTACCTCCTATTCCCCTTACCTCACCTTTTTTTTTTTTTAACCAAGTAAGATCTGTGACTTACTTGTAGTTTCATTAAATACTTTTATATGCAAAATCCAATCCAGCATTTTGCTAATTCCTGCCCTCTGATTAGAAGAAGAGTATTTCTTCGAAACTCCGCGGATTAAGGACTATCCACTTATCTTGTGCTGCCTTTTTTAAAATTAAATATGTTTTTAACTCTTTTTCTGTAACGATGTTATCGTTTCGTTTCGTTACAATCCTAGTTTTGTAACATCGTAATCATTTCGTTGCATGACAATCCTTGTTTTGTAACAACCACGCATGCGCACTGGAAATAAAGGCCTCCGTGTTTTTTTATTTAAAACTAACAACACGCGTCTTTTCGTTTCTCTCTATTAACAAACCACACAACACGAGCTAACACAGCGTGACATTTTCAAGATGTCTTTTAACATGTTTTATAAATCATTTGTTCATATTATAAGCTCTATTTCCTTTTCGGTTTTATTGAGCTTTTACATCTGGTTGAGATTACTTTACTTGTAAATATTAACTCTTTAATATTTATAATATATTTTAAGTTTACCATTTTGATTACCTTGGTAAACTTATTGTAATTTTATTTATTTTTTAATTTATATATATATATATATATATATATATATATATATATATATATATATATATATATATATATATATATATATATATATATATATTAAATAAACAAATAGGGTGCAATTAAATTACACGGCGATCTGAATGTTGTTAAATATCGATTTGTGTTCTGTTATATTTTTTTCATATTGACATCTGCTAGTCGGGACATTTTACAACATTTCGTTACTTCTCTATCAAAGGAGGAGATAATACATGGGAGGCCGCAAAACATGACAAGTAAAGCCAGAATGGTGACAATGCAACACCTGGTTGAAATGCACAAACAAACTAGAAACAGGTACTACACTTCCATCGTTAGTCGTTTTATGCTGATTGCATGTAAAACATCAGGTTTTAGTCTGGAATTATAAGGCTGTTTTTAGAAGCAGTACTCCATCTTTTGACGTACTTGGCTTTTATACAGATAGAGAATTGCATCAGTAGTGAGTGAGATATCTTCTGGAGCGGTAGAAATTAAATAAACAAATAGGGCGCAAGCAAATTACACGGCGACCTGAATGTGGTTTAATATCGATTTTTTTCTCATATTCACATCTGCGAGTCGGAACATTTTACAACATTGCATTAGCTCTCTATCAAAGGAGGAGGTAATATATAGACTGGCGCAAATCATGACAAGTAAAACCAGAATGGTGATAACGCGACAAAACGTTGAAATGCGTAAACAACCTAGAAACAGTTACTACACTTCCATCGTTAGTCGTTGATTGCATGTAAAACATCAGGTTTAAGTCTGGAATTATAAGTTAAGGTCATCGTAAAGTTAACGGAATCGAATCTGATAAAAACAAGTCGCAATTTTCATGTGATTATTGTTTTGTTTCTTGTTGGTTCAAATCTAGTTTTTGTTATTTGATTGACTTCGCTATTTGTTCAATTCCTTCCTTTTTGAATTGTTTATGTGAAATATTCAGTTTTGCATTTTTTTAAATATTTGGATTATTTGGATTACTGTTCTCATCTTGGATGTAAACAGTTGTTCGACTAATCCAAATCATAATGAAATGTTCAATCTTTTACACGAGGAACAAAATAATGATTACACCGTTTTACGATGAACGTTCTTTGTTCTGAAGCAGTTGATTCTTTCTTCTTTTAATAATTTCACGTTTAAATCGTGTTTTTTGTCTTTTAATTTTGATTCTTTTATATTTTCATATATTTAATTGCTTAATGAATTGGACACACAAAACAAAATTTGTATCAATTTACTAAAGATTATATTAAGAAATCCTAACAAACAAATTTTCTGCGTTGGACACAAAAGAAAAACGATTTTTTTTTTCGTATTAAATTTCTGGAATGGAAGGTAAGTTTTTTTTTTCACTTTGCAACAATATTATTCAACAACTTTAAAATAATCTTAAATATTAAAATAAGTTTATTTTTTTATTGCAATCCAATAAAAATATTGGTTTCGTGAATAAAATATATATGAGATGTGACCATGTGGGTCAATGTCAAGTTTCTTTCCAACTCCTCCAAAAACTTTAAAATGACGGCTTTTCTAGGTTTTCAATGATGCTGAAAACGAATATCACATTTAAATTTGTGGCAGGTAAGTAGTTTTCATGATATGAAGAAAGTACTTTTTAAAAAGTGTTGGATTGGCTCACTGACTCACTCACTGTCTTATATAAATTTCACGTAAAAAAAGCACCCGCCTACTGGTCACCTAATAATTTCATCATATAAAATAAATTTGAAACCTAAAAAAAATGAACGAATCTCTTAGTAAAAAACAACGCCGGTTTTTTGGGGTGCTGGAAACGAATATCACAAATAAAAATTGCTTTATGATATGAAGAAATTACTAAGTGACCAGAAAGTGGGTGCTCATTTGACGTTACTTTTATATAGGAAAGTGATCCCCCACTTATTGAAAAAGTAATTTCTTCATATTATGAAAACTACTTATCTGCCCCAAATTTAAATGTGATATTCGTTTTCAGCATCACCGAAAAGCTATTCAAGTTGTCATTTTAAAGTTTTTTGGAGGAGTTGGAAAGAAACTTGACATTGACCGAAATGTGTTTATTTAAGTAAAATTTAAATATTAAAATAAGTTTACAATATGAAAGGTAAGTTATTTTTTAAGCTTTAAAAAAATCCCATTCAATAACTTTTTAAATAATCTGAAACAGTTTTGTTGTTTTTTTTTTGCAATCTCCCTCAAAATTATTGATTTTTAAAATAATATTAAACATAAAAAGGTTTAATTTTATTGCAATCCAAAAAATATTGATTTCGTCAATAAAAATGTGGGTACTCATGCAGAGAGTGATTCGTGCTGAAATAATTACATTATAAAAAGCTATTCTTAACATATGGAGGGGGGGTCTATTCTGTACTTTAACCTTACAATTGAATAACAAAAATATCATGAAACTTTAATTAAAGTTGGAAATATGATTTAAAAAAATAGCGCGGATCACTATCTGCATTAGCACCAAAATGTGCTTATTTAAGTAAAATTTACGTGATTTCTGCAAAAATGCTAATGTTTTACATAAACGCAATAATTTGATTCGAAGTTGGTTGAATTGTTAAACAACTGAACGCAAAAACTGCTTTTTTCGGTTTTTAATTGTTTTATTTGGTACTAGTGCACTTATTGATCCGTGCTGAAATAATAACGTTATTATTTTAAAAGCCATCCTTAACATGGGAGGGGGCGAGGGGGTTTTGTACCTATTCTATACTTTAACCTTACAATTGAATAAAAAAAAACATATCATACAACTTTAATTAAACTTGGAATTTTTTTTTTTTTTTTTTTTTATTTTATTACATTTTCACCCCAAACAAGGCGCATTGCCACTTTGGTGTACAGGGCTACTACTATTAGGGGCAGCAACTGCTGGGGCACTATGTTGGGATTTGGGCAGCAAGATGTCGGTTCACGTTGCACTTGAACTTCTGCATGTCAGTACAGTTAGGGAAGCAGAAAATTGGAATGGAATTCCAGAGTCTAGCGGTTCTGGGGAAGAAACTACTGAAGTAGAAAGATCTTTTACATCTAGGGATCTCTACTGTGTGGGGGTGGGATTTAGCTGCCTGTCGGGTTTGTCGAGGGTGTCTACGTCGTGGGGGCACAAGTGTCTGCAGTTCGTCAGAGCATTCATCATTAAAATACTTATAGAACAGGCAGAGGGATGCAACGTTTCGTCGATAGGACAGAGGCTGAAGCTTAGATGCCAGTTCAGGGCCTATCAGGTTGGCGACTCTTTTTTTTTAACCTTGTCTAGAAGTGAGAGACTAGTAGCAGATGCATCAGCCCAAATGTGACAACAATACTCCAGACATGGGCGAATGGTGGCCTTATAGAGGTACAGGATACTTTTAGGTGTCAGTAGTTTTCTAGCACGGTAGAAAGAGCCTACTTAAGTGCACTAGCACCGCCTATTTAATATGTGTGTGTGTGTGTGTGTGTGTGTGTGGATGACACTCTGCATATAAAAAAAACGTGCAGTCGGCAGCCATTTTGAGTGGAAAACTGCGCGTTTACCATTTAAAAAAAATTGTTTATTACATTTTCACCCCAAACAAGACACATTGCCACTTTGATGTAGAGGGCTACTATCCGGGACATAAGCTGCTGGGGTACAACGTGGGGAGTTGGGCAGCAAGATGTCGGTTCAAGTTACACTTGAACTTCTGCATGTCAGTACAGTTGGGGAAGCAGGAAGCCAGAAGATAATTTTTAAAGTCTATCAGTTCTGGGAAAGAAACAATTAGAGTAGAAGGCTTTCATACATCTAAGGATCTCTACTGTGTAGGGGTGGGACTTTGCTGCTTGTCAGGTTTGTCAGGAGGATTTTCATTAAGGGGGTACAATAGCTTGTAGTTCGTCAGAGCATCCACCATTAAAATACTTGTAAAACAAGCAGAGGGATACAATATTTTGTCGATGAGACAGCAGCTGAAGCTTAGATGAAAGTTCAGGATCTATCAGGTTGACGACTCTGTTTTGAACCCTGCCCAGGAGCGATAGACTAGTAGCAGATGCACCAACACAAATGTCACATCAGTACTCCATACATGGGCGAATATTAGCTTTGTAGAGGTATAGGATATTTTCAAGTGTAAGTAACTTTCTAGCAGGGTAGAGAGAGCCCACCTTCGCAGCAGTCTTGGCAATGATCTCGATGTATCTCTTCCAACACATGTTCCCTGCCTTAACAGAATTAAAAGTAGACTTCATAGTCTAGTGGGTGATGCTATTTTCTCTTCCCTGCAAACTCTTTCTCACAGCCTGTCTCTGCTTTATCATTATTTTCATAGCAAGTGCTCGTCTGAGCTCCAGTCTATAGACCCCTTCGCCAAACTTTCATGAGAAACAATTATTTCCTTCACTTTTTATCTGTGCCTAAACATAAACATAGATTCCATGAACAAAGTTTCTTTCTTAAAATTCACACCTGTGGAACGCTTCCATTTGCCTGCTTTTGTCATTTTCAAGTCCAACCTAAACAAGTTCTTAATGAGCCATGTCCCTTAAGTAATCCAAATTTCCACTAACAATTATGACGACAGTGTTCCATTGACCATTGTATGCTTATTAACCTTTATCCTCGAGTGGTATCTGGGCCTTAATAAATGATGCCCTCTTTTGTAAAAAAAAACACATAAGTCAAATGTAGGTATATAAAATTTCAAACGTATAATGTTCACTGCCCCCAAAAATATAATAATTTAAAACTTTTCTTAAACTTGAAAAAATATATTAACTATTGTGTAAAAACAACTTTTAAAAAAAGCAACAAACTATTAAAAACTGTTACAAACTATTAAAAACTGGGGTCACAAATTTAAATCCAACATGTTTCAGTATTGTGTAAGAACATATTCTGTGGAGATCATAAAATTCTATAAAGTTTCTTCTGTAAACAAAATCTGCTCTAGTTCTAATTGAATAACTTTATACCTCTTAAGTCTGTACTTTATAAACCACACACAAAATGTATAGTGCCAGCTCAGAAATGTAAGGTAAGCCTATCTAATCCAATGCTCACCTAACAATGAAGTACAACCACACACAATATATATATTGTCTGATTATTATGTGAAGATTAATTAGTATTGATACAGCACATGAACATTTTAATGTTAATCGATTTGGCAGGTGAGTTGTTACACATTCCTTACACATAATACAATTTTATGTTCAGGTAAAGTTTGCTATTCAAACACTAAAGATTATATTTAATGACAATATGGATACTCAGCGTTCGTTGATTTAGCATATCTTTCAATATAGCACTGACCTATCCAATGCTAATTTTATTACTTAATATCTCAGCACTATAAAAACAACATAAACAAATTATATTGAAAGGAAATATTTTATTCAATAAAAAACTTAATAATGATAATTATTTTAAATCATATTTAATTTAAGAAAATACTCATTAATAATCATAATCATATAAAAATATTTAATTCAATAAAAACTCAATAATACTGATAATCATATGAAATAATATTTAATTCAATAAAAAAACTCAATAATTATAATTATATGAAATAATATTTGATTAAACAAAATACTCAATAATAATCATAATCATATGAAATAATACTTAATACAATAAAAAAACTCAATAATAATCATAATCATGAAATAATATTTAATTCAATAAAAACTCAATAATTATAATTATATGAAATAATATTTGATTAAACAAAATACTCAATAATAATCATAATCATATGAAATAATATTTAATTCAATAAAAAACTCAATAATAATCATAATCATGAAATAATATTTAATTCAATAAAAAACACAATAATTATAATTATATGAAATAATATTTTATTAAATAAAAAACTCAATAATAATCATAATCATATGAAATAATATTTAATTCAATAAAAAACTCAATAATAATCATAATCATATGAAATAATATTTAATTCAATACAAAACTCAATAATAATAATAATCTTGTGAAATAATATTTAATTTAACAAAATGCTCAATAATAATGATAATCGTATATAATAATATTTAATTCAATAAAAGCTCAATAATAATGATAATCATATGAAATAATATTTATTCAATAAAAAACTCAATAATAATTATAATCATATGAAATAATATTTTATTCAATAAAAAGCTCAATAATAATTATATGAAATCTTATTTATTTAATGATAATGATAATCATATGAAATCTTATATTATTCAATAAACAACTCAATAATCATGATAATCACATGAAATAATATTTAATTCAATAAACAACTCAATAATCATGATAATCACATGAAATAATATTTAATTCAATAAAAATTCCATAATAATGATAATCATATGAAATGATATTAAATTCAATAAAAAACCTTATAATAATGATAATCATATGAAATAATATGTAATTCAATATAAAACTCAATAATAATGATATCATATGAAATAATATTTAATTAAATAGAATACTCAATAACAAGTATAATCATATGAAATCATATTTAATTCAATAAAAACTCAATAATAATGATAATTGTATAGAATAATATTTGATTCAATTAAATATTAATAATAATGATAATCATATGAAATAATATTTAATTCAATAAAAATTCAATCATAATGATAATCATATGAAATAATATTTAATTCAATAAAAAACTCAATAATAATGATAATCATATGAAATAATATTTAATTCAATAAAAAACTCAATCATAATGATAATCATATGAAATTATACTTAATTCAATAAAAAACCCAATAATAATGATAAGCATATGAAATGTTATTTTATTCAATAAAAACTCAATAATAATGATAATCATATGAAATCTTAGGTATTCAATAATAATGAGAATCATATGAATGTATGAACTTTGTTCAATAATAATGATACTCATATTAAATCTTATTTTATTCAATAAAAACTCAATATTAATGATAATCATATGAAATAAGATTTAATTCAATAAACACTCAATAATAATGATAATCATGTGAACTAATATTTAATTAAATAAAAACTCATTAACTATGATAATCATATGATATCATATTTTATTCAATAAAAAACTCAATAATAATGATAATTATATGAAATAATATTTTATTCAATAAAAACTCAATAATAATACTTATCATATTAAATAATATTTTATTCAATATAAAACTTAATAATAATGATAATCATATAAAATAATATTTAATTTAATAACAAAATTCAATAATAATAATAATCATATGAAATAATATTTAATTCAATTAAAAACTCAATAATAATTATAATCATATGATATAATATTTAATTCAATAAAAAACTCAATAATAATTATAATCATATGAAATAATCTTTTATTCAATAAAAACGCAATAATAATGGGAATCATATGAAATAATATTTATTCAATAAAAAACTCAATAATAACGATAATCATATGAAATAATATTTTATTCAATAAAAAACTCAATAATAATCATAATCATATGAAATCTTGTTTATTCAATAATAATGATGATCATATGAAATCTTATTTTATTCAATAAAAATCTCAATAATAATGATAATCATATGAAGTAATATTTAATTCAATAAGCACTCAAAAATAATGATAATCATATGAAATAATATTAAATTCAATAAAAACCGTAATAATAATGATAATCATATGAAATAATATTTCATTCAATAAAAAAAATAAATAATAATGATAAGTTTGTGATCGTTTGACTTGTTGATCTAGTGTTAATTAATTCACTGTTCAGGTACCTCGTTATAATACATCATCCTATTCCAGTACCTTTCACTTCAAGGCTGTAGATGAGGAGCTCTACTCTGTCCGTTTTCATTGCCTATAACAATTCACTATAAAATCTCTTAAAACTATATTCCTTAAAAATAAGAAACAGAATTAACTTTCTAAATATAAAACCGTTTTTAGTGATTTATTATTAAATGTGCTGATCTTACATGTGATTAAGTTTTAAAAAATATGTTAAGCTGCATTAGAGATGAACAAATATTTTTCTTCATTGGTTTGGAATAATAGGATTGACACATTGAGAAATACACGAGAAGAAATAGAAAATGTAATTGTCCCAAGCAAGGAAATTATCAATCTATATGTGGTAGTTTTAATGTTATAAAATGTTTAGTTAAAAATCAAAATGATATAGTTAGGTTAAATGTTAGTGTATGTGAATAATAATTTAAATATTTGTCTTATTAATATTAAATATAAAACATTAAACTCGCTTATAAGTTAAACGTCTATGATTACAAATAATTTTAACGTTCAGATGAATTAAGAATGAACAAATATTTTAAAATAAAACATTCCAACGCAATTTTTCACTATTTTCCTTTTAAACAGTAGAAGCCTTACAAGCATAAACAAAGGAGAATGGTTGGATTTTGATGTGTGTGATTGGTTGGGAGTAAGTACGTTGGTGCAGTGTATATACTTTAGACTTTTTCAGAAGTCTAAGACAAATATCGTCTTGGTAGTTGCACGAAGCCATATTTGTCACCAATAAGCAATACATATGGTGACCTTAGCTTTGTAAACGTATAGGATACTCTTATGTAATTTTCTAGCAAGGTTTAAGCAGGCTGTATAATATCTTTTCTATGTTAATTGTGTATTAAAAAATTATTAAACACCAATTTTGTTTTAATCAATAATTAAAGATTAAATATTAACTCGCTGATGAGTTAAACACATGTAGTAACAACAATTTCTATGTTCAAATTAATTAGCAATAAACGGATATCCTTAAACAATTTATACATTTGAATAATATGCTTTAAATTTGAGAAATATATACGGAAAACAAGTAAAACTAATAAAAAATTAATGTATAGATTTTATTGTAGGTGTTACATGATAAGGGCTGTCCCCTTTTCATGTAAGTATAAAAATAGAGAGATTTAGTTAAAATGAAAATGAAATAGCAATAGACGAAATTCAAACCTCGTAATTTAGGTTTAGAAATAGATTACGTGTGAGAATTAGAAAAGGGAATGTAAAGCAAACGATTGTTTAGAATAGAGATAAAATATTTCAAGAAAAGAATGTGCACTGTCAAGTTTATTATGAAAATTTAATTGAAAGAATGCAGCTATAAGGTAATGTTTTTAACATATTGGAAAAATAGGTTACTGAGTATAGGTTAAAATGCGTTTTGTAGAAAAAGGAACAGTTTTGGACACGCATGTCCAGAACACGTGATAGAAGGCACATGCTTTAACATGTGTATGACGTCATGGAAAATAGAAAGTTCTAGAGATACTTAGAAAAACTTTAGAGTTAAAAAAGGAGAAACTGGGAGAAATTCAGATAGAGAGTCACTTTGAAATTTAATATGTGAAGCTTTGAATACTTGATGATGTAAACCACGGCCGGTCGTGAAGAAATAAACCCATCATGTGTTTTGATAAAGCTCGTCTTTGTGTTTGTGATTCTACCAAAAAGGTAAAGTGAAAATTGTATTATATGTCTATATATCTGTCTTATAAAATGTCATTACATACACGTCTCGACATCTCATATCGACAATGTGAACTCTATATCTCATATCTACACTAAGACTGTCTGAACACTATCTCCTCACTCAAAGAGCTTCTCCTTCTTCAACACATCTAAGTATGAATATTTTAATATATAGGAATCATAACATGAACAATCTCTCTCTCTGGGTCTTTCAACATCCCTGTTAATAAAACTGTCTACACGACATCACTTGTAATAAGACTCTCCCTCAACGACAAACACTCTAATAAGACTATTTAAAAGCATCATTTATAATAAGACTCTCTTTTAATGAAACCCCTATAAAACATAGGTTTCCCAACCGAATTAGTTACAATTTTGGCAATTAATAAGTCTCTTTAAATCAATTGTCGATTGTTTTAATAAATTTACTGATATTCGTACATGTGCTTTAGTAAAGCAAAAAACTCTGATGAACGTCGATATATTTCTCTCATAACAATCGTAAATATTACATGACCATTTTCACGTTGTATATAGTGTATATATTCAATAAACATATCTTAAAATTGCAACGGTTTATTTCTCTCATAACAATCGTAAATATTACATGACCATTTTCACGTTGTATATAATGTATATATTCAATAAACATATCTTAAAATTGCAACGGTTTATTTCTCTCATAACAATCGTAAATATTACATGACCATTTTCACGTTGTATATAATGTATATATTCAATAAACATATCTTAAAATTGCAACGGTTTATTTCTCTCATAACAATCGTAAATATTACATGACGATTTTCACGTTGTATATAATGTATATATTCAATAAACATATCTTAAAATTGCAACGGTTTATTAAACTCATAACAATCGTAAATATAACATGACGATTTTCACGTTGTATATAATGTATATATTCAATAAACATATCTTAAAATTGCAACGGTTTATTTCTCTCATAACAATCGTAAATATTACATGACCATTTTCACGTTGTATATAATGTATATATTCAATAAACATATCTTAAAATTGCAACGGTTTATTAAACTCATAACAATCGTAAATATAACATGACCATTTTCACGTTGTATATAATGTATATATTCAATAAACATATCTTAAAATTGCAACAGTTTATTTCTCTCATAACAATCGTAAATATTACATGACCATTTTAACGTTGTATATAATGTATATATTCAATAAACATATCTTAAAATTGCAACGGTTTATTTCTCTCATAACAATCGTAAATATTACATGACCATTTTCACGTTGTATATAATGTATATATTCAATAAACATATCTTAAAATTGCAACGGTTTATTTCTCTCATAACAATCGTAAATATTACATGACCATTTTCACGTTGTATATTATGTATATATTCAATAAACATATCTTAAAATTGCAACGGTTTATTTCTCTCATAACAATCGTAAATATTACATGACCATTTTCACGTTGTATATTATGTATATATTCAATAAACATATCTTAAAATTGCAACGGTTTATTTCTCTCATAACAATCGTAAATATTACATGACCATTTTCACGTTGTATATAATGTATATATTAAATAAACATATCTTAAAATTGCAACGGTTTATTAAACTCATAACAATCGTAAATATTACATGACCATTTTCACGTTGTATATAATGTATATATTCAATAAACATATCTTAAAATTGCAACGGTTTATTTCTCTCATAACAATCGTAAATATTACATGACCATTTTCACGTTGTATATAATGTATATATTCAATAAACATATCTTAAAATTGCAATGGTTTATTTCTCTCATAACAATCGTAAATATTACATGACCATTTTCACGTTGTATATAATGTATATATTCAATAAACATATCTTAAAATTGCAACGGTTTATTTCTCTCATAACAATGGTAAATATAACATGACCATTTTCACGTTGTATATAATGTATATATTCAATAAACATATCTTAAAATTGCAACGGTTTATTTCTCTCATAACAATCGTAAATATTACATGACCATTTTCACGTTGTATATAATGTATATATTAAATAAACATATCTTAAAATTGCAACGGTTTATTTCTCTCATAACAATGGTAAATATTACATGACCATTTTTACGTTGTATATAATGTATATATTCAATAAACATATCTTAAAATTGCAACGGTTTATTAAACTCAATAAAAATTATTTACATTTTCAGAGCATATGTGACTTTATAAAACATTGAATTCACATACATATTGTTTAAATTACTGCGTCTTACACGTGTTTCATTGCATAAACCATAAAAATCATCAGACTTTTCATTCATCAAAGAAAATGTTAATTTTTTTTTCTTGGTTCAAAAATGAAACGTAATTATAAAACGAATTAAAAAGGTTTAAAAGACAGTAATAAATCTACTGGTTATAGATACAACATTAATATGCAGAACTAAGAAGTTGTTTGCAGACCATGAGTTGAATAGGTTAATTTTACAGGTAATATTTAAATTCATATTAAGCATTTTTTAGCTCAAAAGGGGAGCCCTCCACCACGATCAGGAAAGGGTTATAATGGCTGCTCAAGACCAGGGATTGATGAGCAATGCATTCAAGAAAATGCCAAGTATCAGTAATGACAACAAATGCAGGTTCTGCCATACAGAATTGGAATGTGTGAGTCAGCATTAATATGCAGAAGGAAGAGAGAGGATTAGTTCGTAGACGATGAGTTGAATAGTTGAATTTCACAGGCCATATTTAAATTCATACTAAGCTTTCAAGATTAATACATTTTAATAATTTATACTATTAGAAGGTGAAAATAATTAATATGCAGAAGAAAGAGAGAAGATTAGTTCGTAGACGATGAATTGAAAAGTTGAATTTCACAGGTCATATTTAAATTCATACTAAGTTTTCAACATTAATACATTTTGATAATTTATACTATTAGAAGGTGAAAATAATTAATACGCAGAAGAAAGAGAGAAGATTACTTCGTAGACGATGAGTTGAATAGTTGAATTTCACAGGCCATATTTAAATTCATACTAAGCTTTCAACATTAATACATTTTAATAATTTATACTATTAGAAGGTGAAAATAATTAAGATACAAATCATTAAAAAAAATTAAAAGATATATTTGAATAAATAAAATATGCTAACAAAGTTGGATGAAATAATTCGTTGAATGCTAGTAACAATTTCTTGAATTTAAAAAAATTGAGAAATTATATTTATAAAATTTACAATAACTACTTAAAATATATACAATAATAAGAATATAATGTATATGGTATACGAATATGTATTAATTAAAAAAATAAGATTGCGATAATCAAATATTAAAACTGTTTATATCATGAAATTCTGATATTATTTGTATAATAAAATATGGGAATGATAATAATGCATTCAAAAGGGTGGGATGAAACAATTTGTTAAATGAAAAAACTGTTGATTCCTAAAAATAAAAAGTACAAAAAATAAGAACCTAATTCTGTTGCATTAGATTATTATGAGTATTAATAAATATGTAATGTTAGGAAAATATCCAGTGTAATAGCAAATACATTATGAATAAGCGGCTATCTTTCCACACATATGACTTAAAATGAAAGCTATTTTAAAAGACCATATTATTATCCATTGCTAATAATTAGATTATATATTGATTTGTATTATTAACTTTAATTTCCTGAGTATTTTAATTCACGTTCCTGTAATATAAACTTATTATATATATATTGTTATCAATATATTTTTATTATTATCAGTAGCAACTATGGTAATTGTATGTTTATTGTTCCTACAAATTATTACTATATTATTGTTTATTTTACTTTATTAATGTCATAATCCCTTTATCTATTAAAAATACTATGAATAGTATTTTACATCTAAACAATATGAATGTAAATTAAGTGTTTATTTCTGTGATTTTTAAATGTTTTATAAAGTTATGTTTCTTGTTTTGTTGGCACGATTAAAATAAACAATGACATTAAAATATTTAATTTAATTTATTTTTTATTTGCAGATGTTCCTGCTTGAATGTGTTTAATGAATATTAGGGGATGATCTTCCTCCTTAAACAGTATTCTATACACAATTATTTTCTTACGTGGCAGACAACAAAAAACGTTTGCACACAACTTTATTAGACATATATGTGTGAAGAGTTATTTCATCTGGATTGTTTAGCAAATCGTGATAAGAAAATCACACATATTTAAATTTGTGAAATTTTGTTTAATGTTTTTATAAATCATAAGATATCGAATTTAACATTTCAGAAAAATCTGATAATTTACAACAGAGAATATTATAACTTTTACACAACGAAATATCTCTTATCAAATAAATTAAGTGATACAAATTGAAATTTATTTAGCATAAAATCTAACTTGCATCAACAACTCCTGATTAAAATTTGTTTATTACTTGGTAGTGATAATCTTGCTCCAGGAGCAATTTAGTTTAAATATGAATAAACATATGAAGGAAAAGCCACATTCTTGTAAAGTGTGTGGATGTTTTTTTACTGAAAGATCACATTTACTTCGACATATGAAAACTCACACTGGTGAAAAGCCACATTCTTGTGAAGTGTGTGGGTATTCTTTTACTCGAAAAGAAACATTAATGATTCATATGAGAACTCACACTGGTGAAAAGCCACATTCTTGTGAAGTGTGTGGAAATTCTTTTACTGAAAAATCAAACTTAGTGAGACATATGAGAACTCACACCGGAGAAAAGCCACATTCATGTAGAGTGTGTGGATATTCTTTTACTGACAAATCCAAATTAATGATTCATATGAGAACTCACACTGGGGAAAAGCCACATTCTTGTGAAGTATGTGGATATTCTTTTACTGGAAAATCAAATTTACTGAGACATATGAGAACTCACACCGGAGAAAAGCCACATTCCTGTAGAGTTTGTGGATATTCTTTTACTGAAAAATCATATTTAGTGAAACATATGAGAACTCATACTGGAGAAAAACCACATACTTGTGAAGTGTGTGGATATTTTTTTACTGAAAAAGCAACATTAGTGAGGCATATGAGAACTCACACTGGGGAAAAGCCACATTCTTGTAAAGTGTGTGCATATTCTTGTTCTCGAAAATCAACATTAGTTACACATATGAGAACACACACTGGGGAAAAGCCACATTCTTGTGAAGTGTGTGGATATTCTTGTACTAGAAAATATACATTAGTTACACATATGAGAACTCACACTGGTGAAAAGCCACATTCTTGTGAAGTGTGTGGGTATTCTTGTTCTCAAAAATCAAATTTAGTGATTCATATGAGAACTCATACTGTGAAGAACTGAATGCATACTAGACACCAACGTCGGGTTTCAGTCTCTCGGTGTAGGGGTTTACCAGGAACTCTGGTATAAAGATACTTTCAATTTCATGTAAACACTGATGATATATTAAAATTTAAATGAAAATAAAAAATAAAACTAAATCAACAAACTGGCAGGACGTCGTCCAGAATAAAATGATCCCCTCAGCATTGCTAGGTACTGGGTTATATGAAAGAAAATAATGGTGCACCTTCTCCTTGTGATGTTTCCACAAGTAACAACACTAAGCTGGACACTCAACCAGACAAGTCAAATTCAAGTCCTGAAATCCGGCAAGAGAAAACAAAACTAATAGGAAAAAAACACTAAAACGAAGTAAAGTGGTCTATTGAGGAGACGTAAATTATTTTTCACTGTTTCGCATATTCAAGGTATGAAAAATGGGGGAGGAAAAATACAGTATTTGAGTCTCAATTAATATCTTGCCCCTTGACAAAAGAAAAAACATCTCTAACTAGATAAACTTATTTCAATTGTATCTAAAATACATAAATATCTCTCAAAACATGTTAGAGAGTCAATTAAGAAAGATTTTAGTGAAACAGCGATTGATTTCATCAAATTTAACACTGTTGAATTTGCCCAAAGCCAGTGGAATAGGGAGAAAGATTGGACAGTGATTTGGTTAATGGAATACGCAAATATAAAATATCAAAAATTCGCAAAAAGTTGTAAGAAATGGCAAAATATGTTTAAGTACCACTTCCCAAACAAGAAGAGGATTGAGAAGGAAAAGTTAACATGTCAGAAGTCTAAGTCTTTGATGAACAATGTCTTTCCTGTTTAGCAAATATCCCAGCTAAAAAAATATCCATGAAATGGCTAAAAACCTCATTTGTCAAATCAGCAATCCCCCTCCCTATAGCATGATGTTCCAAACCAAACAAGAAGACACTACAACGAC
Source organism: Euprymna scolopes (assembly GCF_053919585.1). Taxonomy (NCBI): domain Eukaryota; kingdom Metazoa; phylum Mollusca; class Cephalopoda; order Sepiida; family Sepiolidae; genus Euprymna; species Euprymna scolopes. The sequence goes on along the minus strand of NC_136527.1, from coordinate 203,231,315 downwards.
ACCGCTACCTTAGCCCAGATTGGTAAAAATTATTATGAATAAATCCTTCAAGATGCTTGTTTCAAAAGTCAACGATGCCCTCGAAAGAAGCACTCCAATTAATGCACCGCTGAGTGAAGTAAATCATACAATATACTATATTATTTTTCACTGTTTCGCATATTCAAGGTATCAAAAATTGGGTGAAGAAAAACAGTATTTGAGGCTCAATTAAAATCTGATCCCTGGACAAAGAAAAAACATCACTAACCACATCTAAGAATTAACTTTCAACATAAATATTTCCCAAAAGATGTTAGAGAGGCAATTGAGAAGAAAGCTTTTAGTGAAGCAGCAATTGATGTTACCAAATCTAACACTGCTGAATTTGCCCAAACTCAGTGGAATAGGGAGGAAAATTGGACATTGATTTGGTCAATGGAATACGCAAATATAAAATATCAAAAACTCACAGAAAGTTGTAAGCAATGGCAAAAGATTTTTAAGCATCACTGCCCAAAGAAGAAAGGTATTAAAAAGAAAAAGGTTAACATGTCAGAAGTCTAATTTTTTAGAACAATGTCTTTTCTGTGGAGCAAATATCTCAGCTAAAAAAGGATGTCCATGAAATGGCTAAAAACAACACTTGCCCAATCAGCAATGCCCTCTATACCCAAGATCTGCCAAACCAATCAAGAAGACACAACAAATTCTCACCTGACAAAGCTCAGTGAGACAATGTCAACGAGTTCAAGTCTTACATGCCTACCAAAAGCAAACCAGAAATATAGCCGATGCGTCACTTCATCAAATAATGCAACATCTCCACAGGAATCACTCCCAACAGACCCAATACAATTTAAATATGGGAAGACATGCCAACAGTATGTCCCACTTCAACATGTGACACTGGACGTGGACCAGTTGGAACTAGAGGAAGAGCTGGTAAACAGGATAGAAATGGTATCGGTGTGTATTATTACTTCAACACCAAGAGAGTAAAGTTGAAGATCGACCCAGACTTTAAAAAATTAATATGAATAAAGCCTTCAAGATGCTTGTTTCAAAAGCCAATGATGGCCTCACAAGGATCACTGCCATTTATGCCACATTGAGTGAAATAAATAATACAACATACGGGGCAGCATGGTATATTATTACTTCAACACCAGGAGAGTAAAAGAGGAAACATGAAGACTAAATCATATAACTCAGCTTGGAGAAGAAAACTCCAACAGAAAATAGATAAAATCCGAAAGGAAACTGCCCAGATATCTTAATTCCTGTCCTGTGAAACCCTATGCAAAAAAAAAAACTAAATAAGAAGGTAATTAAGTTTAAAACTTATTATTCCCTCCAAGACAAAGCACAGCTAAGAGCTAAGATGTTAGTACATCAGGCTGAAATAAAAGCCTTAGCTGAAATAAAAGCCTTAGCTGAAATAAAAGCCTTAGCTGCACAAATAAAAAATAAAAGCAAAAACTTTGAAGGAAAAAGAATAAACTTTTTGCAACAAATCCAAGAATGGTCTATAGGAGCCTCGTTAAAGAAGAAATAAAGGTGAGCTCCTCACTAACTCAGGAAGTTGAAAACTTGTGGAGGCCACTCTATGAGTGCATTAAATTACATCAGAAAACAAAGAGAAGAACAAGGAAAAAGATGACAGCTCTTAGAATTACCAAGGAAGCTGTCTGCAGGAATGTCGCTCAATGTAGTAATTTAAAGACCCCAGGAATAGACCACAAACCAAATCTCTGGCTGAAAGAAGTGAGCGCACTTCATCATCACTATGCCAAGGCATTCAATAGAATCATCAGTAGTGATAACGAACCGCCTGAGTGGCTTACTGTAGGCAGTACATCACTTATTCTAAAAAATGAGGACACCCACATGGCAAACAAATATCGACAATCTTACAACGACAGAGATGACAGTTATAATCGCTGATGCAACATACGACCATCTGGTTGCTGGCGATTACCTCGAAACTCGAAAACTCGCTCAATATATGTTACCGTGACATAGGTTGACATATATTCGGCGGGTTTTTAATAGTATTTTTGTATACTTTTTTTTATTTATAACACCTTTTCCCAAACTTACGGTGTTAAAGAGGGCGTGAGACGCCATCTTGAATTTTCCAACACATCGGTAAACACTGTATGGTTTTCGAGCTGATTAAATATGTTACATTGAATAAAAACACAAAAAATATCCAGTTTGGCAGAAAAGTAACTTATCTTGCCTTTGATAATATTTATTTGTTATATATTTGTTTTTTGACAACTTTTTCGAATCTATGTGTACAGTAATACAAACCCAATTTTTTTTTCTTTTTAGTTTTTATCAAATGGACCGATATGCTCCTCGAAGTCTTCTCAAATAAACGAAAACAATCAAAACACCAAAACACTTTTTACACACAAGTTTATTAACAATGAAAAACGTAAATCTTTAAAAACAAGAAACATAAAAAAAATGTTGTTTATTAGTTTATGATGCTCGAAGTATTTTGATTCTCCGATGAATTTAGCCATTCACTAGGGACTACCAAAAGTCACCACAGAATTACCCCACCCTATATGTAACACATGAAAATAAATAAATGAATAAATAACCAGGAAGACCAAACTGGGAAAACTAGTGTTGGCGCCTCCTAATCTGTTTTAAATTATTTACTTCCCTTTTAAAGGGGTAATTAATGTCTTTTATTAGTTAAGGATTCGGCGAAGAAATTAGAAATTTAATGTTTAATATAAAAACTTACATGAGCATAAAAACCAGGAACAGGTACTACAGTTTTATCGCTGTTGGCTGGGTGCTGATTATATGCCTAACAGGCAGGCTAAACCTGAAATAATAAGGGAAAACCATCACAAGTTAACCGAATCGTTTTTTGATAACAATAACTTGCAAGTTTAACGATTTAATAATGTGGTTATTGCTGTGATAATACATACTTTGGAAGCATTGATAAACAGACTCGAAGGTGGTGTAAAATGCGTTCTTTAGTGTCTAGTAGTAAACGTTGCACTGAGAAACAATGGCGGACGAGATTCATACGTCACGGGCCAAGGGGCATAACTCTAGGCGACTAATAGTCTATTAGCCTATATTATGACATCCCTTCCCTTCCATATATATGTATATAGTCCAAGGGCGATATTTAGCCTTTATCTGATTAAGGGATAACATAGTCTCTAATATATTATTTAGCTTGTCTCCATTGTTCTAGGGTAATGGTATTGTCTCTTTTTTTTTAGGATAGTGTAACCTATAAGTTCAGTTTCTGAGGAGCATTCACTCGTCTCTGAGATCTTCTTAATTCGGGGGTGAGTTTCTCAGTTCGGGTGTGAGGCGTGCCGCTGGAGTGTTGTTCGGTGGTCGGCTGTTCGATTTGTTTAGGGGGGGACCTTCCTTCTGGGTGGGATCCGGTGGAGAGTCGCTGGGGCGAGGTTGGTTGGATCTATTTGCGGTTGTTGATCTCCTCCCAGCTGGTCTGAGGAACTGCCTGTTCCTTCTATAGGTGTTACCGTTCTCAGATTCAACTATGTAGGATCTGGGTGTCACGCTGGAGCGCTGAATTTTTCCAGGCTCCCATATCTTTGCTTTTTCCTGCTGGACATAGACATTCTGTCCTGCATGTAGGTGGGAGTGGTGTCTGTTATGTTTCCTGTCGTAGCAGACCTTAGAATGATCTTTCTGTTTCTGTATGGCTGTCCTAGTCTGCTCATCGCCAAGTTGTTGCTTGGATACTAGGGGTGTCCGTATTTTTCGTCCGTTGAGTAACTCTGCCGGGGACTTAATGTCTGATGACAGTGGCGTGGCTCTGTAAGCCATCATTGCTAGGTAGCTGTCTTGACCAGTTTCCCCTGCCTTCGTCAAAATTTTCTTGCATGTTCCCACCATTCTTTCGGCGAATCCGTTAGACTTGGGGTAATGTGGGGACGATGTCCTGTGTTGGAAGCTGTACGTCCTGGCGAAATCCTTGAAATCTTTACTTGTAAATTGTGGACCATTGTCCGAGTACAAGATTTCCGGCACTCCTTGTTCCTCAAATATCGTCTTAATACTTCTAATAACGGATATTGATGAGGCGGACGGAAGGCGTCGTACGAAGGGGTTTCGGCTGTACTGATCTGCCACAAGCAGATATTCTTTCCCTGCCAATGTGAACAAGTCTGTGCTGACGTACTGCCAGGGGTACGTAGGGGTTTCGTGCTGGAGTATTGATTCGGGCGGGATACTGGCTTGGTATTTCTGGCATGTGTGGCACTCTCGGACTATATCTTCTATGTCCTTATTTAACCCTATCCAGTACACCGCTGAACGCGCTCGTAACCTCGTTCTCTCTACTCCTTGGTGTGAAGCATGCAGCTCTTCCAGTATGCCTCTTTGCAACGAGGCTGGGATAATGATTCTCTGGCTCTTGAGTAGAATTCCATCCTGGACCCCAATCTCATCTCTGAAATTCCAGAATGGCAGGAGAATTCCTGGGCAGTCAGCCCGGTTGGAAGGCCAGCCGGTCAATACCATGCTTACAAGTTGCTTTAGGAGTGGATCCTGGGATGTTTCCACTCTTATATCTTCAACTCTCGTCGGCGCAAAGTTGAGGTATGAGATCATGCTATGGACGTTGAGATCGATCCCTTCAATGTGCCCACTGGGTCTGGGTGCTACTTGTGACAAGCAGTCTGCAATTGGAACTGTTTTTCCTGGGGTATATTTTAGAGTCAAATCATATCCCTCGACCTTCAATAACATTCTAGCCAGTCTTGGGGGTGCTTGTGCTAGATTTTTCAATGCTATCGACTCCAATGGCTTGTGATCCGTATGAATTGTTTTGTGGCCCCAAACGTAACTGTGAAATTTCTCCAGGCCAAAGACGATAGCCAACATCTCCCTCTCTATGTTTGAGTAGCCTGTTTCTGGTCCGGAAAGTGCCTTGCTCGCGAATGCTACTGGTCTGTCGTTTTGTAGCAGAGCCGCGCCTATACCCATTGAAGACGCATCTACCTGTAGCACTATTGGTTCTTTAGGGTCGAAGTATCGGAGTGTCGTATGATTTCCGATCTCTTTTTTGATTTCTTCGAATGCCTGTTGCTCCTGTGAAGACCATGTGAAGTCATTCTTCTTCGATGTTAACTCACGTAGGGGTTTTGTCAGTGTCGCGAGTCGTGGAGAGAATTTGTTCAAGTAGTTCACCAGGCCTAGGAAGCTGGTGAGCTGCTTTGCATCCTCGGGGGGTTGCATCTGTGTGATCGCCTCTATTTTCCGGGGATCTGGCTTGACACCGTCTCTTGAGATTATGTGGCCGTAGAAAGGGATTTCGGAGGTTTTCGCCACAAATTTCTCTGAATTAAACCTGCAGTTTCTTTCCCTTGCTCTAAACATTAGCTGCCTCAGTGCCTTGTCATGGTCACTGCCGTCTTCCTCGAATCCGTACACTACTATGTCGTCGCATATGGATAGGACATTTCCGAGGTCTCCGAAGTTTTCCTGCATGGCTCTTTGGAACTCATCTTGGGCAGATTTGACTCCCATGGGGTACCTGTTGTACATGTATCTGCCATGTGGGGTAATGAATGTTGTGAGACGTCTCGACTTTTCGTCCAGTTTCAAATGCCAGTAGCCGGACTTGATATCGACTTTTGTGAACCATCTAGCGTTGTCTAGTTCCGCAGTGATGTCTTCGAATGTCGGAGTCGCATAGTGTGGTCTGTGCACTGCTTTATTTAAGTCTCGGGGGTCGAGGCATAGCCTGACCGATCCGTTCCTTTTAGTGGTACAGACGAATGAGTATACCCAGGGCGTTGGGTCCTTTACAGGGGAAATTATTCCCTGGGCCTCTAAGGAGTCCAACTCCAATTTCAACTTTCCTTTTAGGGATATTGGGACTCGACGTGGTGGGTGGACAACTGGTGGTACTTCGGGGTTTAAATGGATGGTGTGTTCACCTGGCAGACAACCAATGGAGTCGAATACGTCTGGAAATTCCTCAATGATTTTCCTCCTTTCTCCAAGGTTTCCCATCGTACATGGTTCCTGCACGGGGACCGGTTTCGTGTCGTGCGGGGGAGTAGGCCGGGATGCTTTGTCCGTCACATGAGTTGTGTCCGTTTTTATAGCCAAGTTAAGGGTGACTAGCCCTAATTCTCTTGATGTTTGGAGTCCTATTAGTATAGGGTCTCTTGATTTCACCACGTGAAAGGTCGCTTTAACGAACTTGTCGCGGGATCTGACCCCTAAACGACAGGTCCCTTCTTGGTCTATCGTTGAGCCCCCAAACGCAATTAGCCTTATAGCTGATTTTTCCAGTGGTACTCCTTTCAGTTCCTTGAATACCTGTTTAGGTAACAGGTTGCTCATTGCACCTGTGTCGATTTTCGCGTCAACCTCTATTTGGGCTTTGCTGTTGCCTATCTTCAGTTTTGTGAAAGCTTCTGTGGTCGCTAACGGTAATTCCTTTACTGTGTGAAAGTACAGCTCCTCTGTGGAACTGTCGTCGTTGCTACCCATATGTGCTGCTGCCATGTGGATTTTATTCTTATTATATTTCCTCTGTGGCTGGAATGACTGTCTGCGTGTGTGCCCCTCGTCTCCCATTTTAGAGTGGCAAACTTTAGCAAAGTGTCCTTTTTTATTGCATTTTAGGCAGTATTTGCCTTTAGCTGGGCATTTATATTGATGGTGTTTTGTGCCACAATTACCACATGTGGTAGGTCCACTGGGCTGTCTGGCTCTAACTGCGAGTGTATAGCTGTCTTCTACTGCTGTTGTACGTAATGCTTCCATTTGTTTACACGTGGCTTCTTCTGTCTCGACGATTCCGAGTGCTTTCCCGATCGTGAGATCGCTTCCTTCTCTTATTAGGGACTTTTGTGCAGACTGTAAATAAATACCGAATATGAATAGGTCCAACACAATGGTCTCTTCCACCGTCCGACCGTACTCACACTGTTTGGCTGTCTGACGCAACCGACTTAGAAATGCGTGTGCCGATTCATCCGCGTTTTGTTTACATTTTAGTAGGTTGTGTCTAGCTACACGAAAGTTCGATCGCGGATTCGCATATTCCTTAAAAAATTGGATATATTTATCCAATGTCCTTTCTTCTCCCTGTCGAAAGGGAAAAGTGTCACTTATTTCCTGGCCCTCGATACCAGACCATATTAGCAAGTAATTTAACTTTGTGTCTGAATCTACGTCTTTCATTGGGCCGTCGAAATATAAATGAACTTGCCTGATAAATCGGTCCATTGATTTGGCCAAATTTGAAGTGTTCCAATCGATTGTTGGAGGTGGTAGTTGCGAATATGTATTCATCGTCGATTGCGAGAAAAATACCGACACCACGTGCGTTTTTGTATTAATTTTTTTTTAGATCCCGAAAATGTTCGTTGTTTTTTTTTTTGTTTTTTTTTTAGAGTAATATTGTTACTATTCCTTTGATTCTTTAGAGGATCCCACTTCTGACACCATGTTGTGATAATACATACTTTGGAAGCATTGATAAACAGACTCGAAGGTGGTGTAAAATGCGTTCTTTATTGTCTAGTAGTAAACGTTGCACTGAGAAACAATGGCGGACGAGATTCATACGTCACGGGCCAAGGGGCATAACTCTAGGCGACTAATAGTCTATTAGCCTATATTATGACAGTTATAGTTTAATTTAATGGTTCAAATCTAGTTTTTGTCATTTGACTGACATTGGCGTTTGTGCAATTGTTTCCTTTTGAGTTGTTTATGTGAAATGTTCAGTTTTGCGATTTTTTTTAATGTGAGGATTATTTGGATTATTCGGACTACTGTTCTAATCTTGGGTGTTAACAGTTGTTCGACTAATCCAAGTAATAATGAAATGTTCAGTCTTAAAAAAATAAATCTGGTTTTTATAGCTTCATGTGTCTTGTATATTTTAATGAAATAAAGATACAAAGAAGAACTTACTAAAAAACAAATAAAAATAAAAAAGAGAAATTTAATAAATAAATCACAACAAGCCTGAAGCATTGACAAATGAAATCTAAACTAGCTAGTAAAACAATTTATAGGAAAACATTTCCAACAATAAACAGGCATTTTTACACGAGGAACGAAATAATGATTACACCGTGTTATTACGGTGACCTAAATCCATTGTCCTTTAGCAGTTAATTTTCTCTTGTAATAACTTCACGTTTAAATCGTTTTTTTTTTATTTTGTTATATTTTCATATATTTTATTTCTTAACGAATTGGACAAACAAAACAAAAATTGTATCAATTTACTAATAACAAACAAAACAATTTACTAATAACAAACAAAACAAATTTTCTGATTTGAACACAAAAGAACAAATAATTCATCTCATTATTTTTCGTACTGAATTCCTGGAATGAAAGGTAAGTTTGTATATTTTTTTTTTGTTTTTACGCGAACAATTGTATTTTATAACTTTTAATTTAACTTAAAAATTAAAACAAGTTTATTTTTATTGCAATCCAAATGCGAATAAAAAAAAATCTCCAATTAGAAAAATTCCCTAAAAATATATTCAACCTGACTTTAAAATTTTTGTCAAAAATGTTTATTTATTTTTTTAAAACTTGTGTGATTTCTGAGAAAATAATAATTTGATTCGAAGTTTATTTAATTCTTCAAAACTGATCACAAAAGCTATTTTTTTTTTTTTTGGCATTTCGTTATTTTAAGAATTAAAGACAAAATCCCGTTTGAAATTTAATGTTTTATCTAATATTTAAGATTTTACAATATGGATCAACTTCTTTTATAAAGTTTACATAAAATGAACACATATTTATTGTCCATCACCAATTAGCATTTTTTTAATGTAGAAAAAAATATTAGTAAATCTTTACAATTAAACCCAGCGTATTTTACTTTCTAAAAATAATTTTAAAATTGGCTTTATTTTTGTTATTATGTTTCAATAGCCTTAAACAAATATCCACTAATGAAATGAAAAACAAAAAGAATATATATGTAATATTTTAGAGTATGGATCCTTTTCTTATATAAATTTAATGTGAAATGAGCCCCCATTTTATGATCAGTTAGCAGTCAGTGACTCCTGTAATCTTTCGTAGTTTTCAATTTTTTGTGGAAGACGGAGAAGAGAGGACTCATGTCAGCTTTTGATTTCTTCTATTGTTTTTGATGTCAATCTAATGCGTTGTTAACTATTCTGTACTTTCATTTAACAATGTAATAAATATTGTTTTGGATGTCAATCTAATGCGTTGTTAACTATTCTGTACTTTCATTTAACAATTTAATAAATATTGTTTTTGATGTCAATCTAATGCGTTGTTAACTATTCTGTACTTTCATTTAACAATTTAATAAATATTGTTTTTGATGTCAATCTAATGCGTTGTTAACTATTCTGTACTTTCATTTAACAATTTAATAAATATTATTTTTGATGTCAATCTAATGCGTTGTTAACTATTCTGTACTTTCATTTAACAATTTAATAAATATTGTTTTTGATGTCAATCTAATGCGTTGTTAACTATTCTGTACTTTCATTTAACAATTTAATAAATATTGTTTTTGATGTCAATCTAATGCGTTGTTAACTATTCTGTACTTTCATTTAACAATTTAATAAATATTGTTTTTGATGTCAATCTAATGCGTTGTTAACTATTCTGTACTTTCATTTAACAATTTAATAAATATTGTTTTTGATGTCAATCTAATGCGTTGTTAACTATTCTGTACTTTCATTTAACAATTTAAAAAATATTGTTTTTGATGTCAATCTAATGCGTTGTTAACTATTCTGTACTTTTATTTAACAATTTTAATAAATATTGTTTTTGTGTCAATCTAATGCGTTGTTAACTATTCTGTACTTTCATTTAACAATTTAATAATATTGTTTTTGATGTCAATCTAATGCGTTGTTAACTATTCTTTACTTTCATTTAACAATTTAATAAATATTGTTTTTGATGTCAATCTAATGCGTTGTTAACTATTCTGTACTTTCATTTAACAATTTAATAAATATTGTTTTTGATGTCAATCTAATGCGTTGTTAACTATTCTGTACTTTCATTTAACAATTTAAAAAATAAAATATACCGTAAAACTCAAAGGACGTAACAAAACTTTACAAAAGCTGTCACCCTGAAACTTATTTGGTGGTTTACTTCCAGTATTGTGTAAATTTTTCGATTTTAGAGCGATTATCGGGACTTCTCAGATGACAGGTTTATATCAACCAATTTTTCTTCTTCTAACATAAGCCTCGATATTAATTCTTTCAAAGTAAATAAGTTATAACACAAAAATGCATCTTGTATTTCGTAAATTGATAGTTGAAATTACGAATTAGTTAGCAAATACCTCGTTTCTCATGTTAATAGCTTTCTGAACAATAACCTTATTTCTAATTATGGGAGGTATTTTTTATTTACAACAAAAACTAGAATGTATGAGTAAAAATAATGTCCCCACTCTGAATTTTAAATTGAAATTTAAAAACAAGATGACCCCTAATTGTGTTTTAAATATAAAATATGAATTTGCATAGTAACATTTAAGAAAGCCAACAACAATATGTTTACGGTATCTTTGATTTATTACATTTTTAGAAAAAAAACTACAGAATAGTTACCAACACTGGGTTTCTAATCCCGCCTTAAAAACGTTAAAAACCAGAATATATGAGCTCCTCCCCACCCCGTCAATTGCTGCAAACATTGAAAACGGCAACTAATTACATATCTGGTTGATCAGTAACTAGCCATGAAGTAGGTGCTCATTTTATAATAAATATATATAGGAATTTGATCATCCTACTCTAATATCTTAAATATATATTATTTTAAAATTCTTTTAGTGATGATATTTTTAAGAGCTGTTGAAACGTACTAGCTAAGAAAAAGTCAATTTGGATTTTTCTTAGGGGGTAAGCTACGTTTGGTTTGTTAGTAAAGATTTATCAAAATAATTTTGCTTTTTAGATTTACCGATAATATGTGGGATTTAATATGTAAATACTCAATTATGTTGGGGCAAATTTTTTAGAAGTCTCTTATCATAATTACCTATTTAAGCCTACAGTTGTTAAACTAAGGTTAATATTTTAATATATGAAAAAATATATTTAACAAAATATAATAGTATGAGGATTGAGTTACATTTGCAAACAAATTAATTGTAATAGTTTTAACAAATTTTAGTTTGCAATTACTTTATAACGTAACCTATCCCTTGAAATATCAGTAGTTACAGTTTTATCTAAAAAGTATATCTTCTATATAATAAAATGATTGCAGAAATTAAAACGATATTTTTCATACATTTAGTCGTTATAAAACAATTCTATATTCCATCCTAGGAGCAACTTCGTCACAATCACGCCATCTTTAGATTAAGTAGTTCCTATTTTACCCTCTAAATCTAAAGTCCTCCCACCGCTTCCGGTCAAGACTGAGAAGTAATATACACATTATAATTATATTGCCCTGACACACTTCTTAACTATATCATACACATAGACATAAAATTATCCTTTCACTTCCCGATTCGAAAATGAATATTTTCTCCCTACCAGCAATCCGGCTATTCACCTTGGCTGAAAACATAAAAATCTAAAATTCCAAAATACACACCTTACAAAAAGGAACATGTCAGATCTTTACAAATATGGCCGCTCTCTTTACAGGAACCAATAGTTTTATGAATATTAAGCAAAATACAAAAATATTAAACACTCATAATCATAAATTTACGTACTTAAAACCTAACATTTATGCACAACTACCCTTACAAATAAACAATTCCTGAAAGAAAATGCACAACATTTATGGATAGCTTTGTTTTTTTTTCGCTTATGGAATTATGTTTTTTGTTTTGCTTTGTTTTATAATGGGACGTTTCATTCTTATTTTTTTTACATTTTTTCGACACTATGCACACATTACCTTCGCAAAAAAACAAACCATACAACCGTGAAGCATAACATTTTCATTTATGGTCACCATTGTTTACTTTTCATTGTCTGCTTTAGAATTCAGAATGACACGCTAATATTGCATGCATGTGTTTTATGATAGACAAATTATAGACACACTTTTCTTTAACATGACAACTTGAATGTTGCTTGTAATTTGCGCCTCGGTATCATGACAGCGATTATCAAGGTTAAATATGGAGCAAATATCTTGAAACCCCCACTCCCCTCCTCACTCACAGGGTGGGATGTCTATTCTGAAAGCCGTTGGGAATGTCTGTACCATAAGCCATTTTTAACATGAGATTGGGGGTATCCGTTCCCAAAGCCATTCTTACCCTGAGGAGGTTGGCAACAACAACAACACCCATACTTTATTTCTTTTACAAGAAGGGCCTGTTTTATTGTAGACTAATTGTTTTTCGTTTTTTTTTAAGATAAATCTTAACCTTAGATCGACCTACACACTATCCTTTAAAATGACAACATTTTTAGGTTTTTCACTATGCTAATTAAGAAAATCTCATTTATATTTGGCGGACACAAGTAGTTTTAGCGATATAAAGTCTTGTATTATGCTGTAAATCACTGCCCGTCAGGAGGAATAAATCTAATTATCGACTGAGACTGCCACCCAAAAATTTCTTTGTTGGTTTATAATATTTGTGCGCGGGAAGCCTGACATTGATTATCAAGGTTAAATTTGTGGTGAATATTTTGACAGTCACCTCCACTACCAAAATGAGGTGTCTGCTCCGAAAGCTGTTCTTAACATGAGGATGTTGCAGGTGACCATTCCGAAAACTGTTCTTTACATGAGAAGGTTGGGAGTGTCTATTCTGAAAGCCGTTCTTAACATGTGGAGATTGGGTGTTGGGTAACAACAACAGCAGTAACAAACTGTACTTTAATTTTTCTATGAGAGGAGAGGAGCATGCTTCAACCAGGAAACACTGCTTAGCTGGTCCTGCTAGTATCTAATAAAGTATAACAGTACGGTATTACTTTATATAGGGATTGAGTTGTGTTTTACAAAAATTCCATTTAATTGCTTTAATAGGTTTGGTTTGCAATAAACTCATCAACGATTTATGTTTTTTTACAATGTTTTTATCATTCTCTTCCTTTCTCTCTCTCTCTCTCTCTCTCTCTCTCTCGAAACATTCATACAGAAATGACTACCGTCCCTTTATATACAGAATTAATACAGAAATATATCATCCCTTTTCAGCCCAAGGCATAAAATGTAATTATTTATATTCAAAGAAAAATACAGGTTCTATAAGCTTGAGAGTTTCAAAAATAACTGTGTTTCTCGTCAGTAGTAAGCTAACCTTTGAATTAATTAAATATTTATTTCAAATATTTTCTGAAAAATGCATAACTTTTTATGCAATATTAAAAACGTTGAAACCAATTAAAAAATCTTTATCATAAAATAGGAAGAACCTGTTTGCAAGCTTAAAAACAAATTAAAAATTGATAAACACGTTTAGTTTTTGATTCGTAGATCAATGGTTAGGTGGCGTTAAACATTTAAACACACACCATAATCAACATTTGCCAATGCAAAGTAAGTGTATTCATGCGAGTAACGTAAAAATCTGATGTTCTGTTGGCAATGAAGTTACTGAAGGTGTGTTTGATGTCGCTAATTTTTTAAGCATTTCTCCTCCAGAAAGTTATCAGAATGCTTTAAAATGTTAGTCAGTAGATGCGAGGTTTGGAGAGTATAACAGATGAGACAGAATTTCGTAGCCCCATTCATGAAACTTCAAAGTCGGTTTAGCAGTATATATTTAGGTATTGTCATAGAGGAGAATTGAGCACTTCTGAGTAATTAATGCTAGGCGTTGTCGAAGTTTCTGATGCATTTCATCATTTTGTTGACAATACTTATCGGCTGTAAACGTTTCGCCAGCAGTAAAAAAACTGCTAATGGATGAGATCGGCTGCAGACCACCGAACTGTTAGCGTGACCTTTTTTGGTGAAATGTGGCTGGTATTGTGTAGATTTGTCGGTGTCTAGCCACAAAGTTGAGCATCGCCAGTTGTCGTAAAGAACCCACTTTACATTGTAAGTTCCAAATCATTCGAGAATCATGTCATTCTTTTTGCACAAAAGATGGTAGATAACACGAAGATAGTTATATTAGTTTCACCCTCCCACATCTGGCAACACTAGTCAATGTTGATGCTAATGTAAGCTTTGTGAACGGTAAGATACTTGCAGTTTTGAGTAATTTTACAACAGTGTTGGGAAAACCCAGCTGTTTTAAGAAGTCTTTGTAATGTCCTGAAATTATTTCCGAATAAAAACAGATAAATTACTAAAAAAGATAATTACTAAACTAAATAAACAGATAATTACTAAACTAAATAAACAGATACATTTCCTCAAACAAACCTGTAGTAGACTAATATGATTGTTTAATCGACAAATATATAAGGAAAAACAAATAAATAACAATAAAAATGCATAAAATATAACTGCAGATTTATAAACATAGACTAATTATATGTATGCGCTTGAAGAAGAGAATACTTTTGTGATTGACTTATTGGGATTTATTTTTATTGATACATCATGATACATGTATATGCATGTAGAATATTATATATATATATATATATATATATCTTCTCATCACGATGTAAATCATAAAAACGCCAGATATAATTTCAACTAAACTACATCTTAAGCACAATTTAGAAAATATTTAGTCATATGACTTTTTACCTCATATGACTTTTTATATTAAATTAATCATGAGGTTATAACTTCACCATAAAAATGAACAAACATTTTTCTGATGTATCCCAGATGACTTTTTGTATTTAATTTATCAGGAGGTTGCTTCACAATAATAATGAACAAACATTTTACTAATGTATTTGATATGATTTTTTAGATAAAATTAATAATGATGTTGTAACTCCACTATAATAATGAACAAACATTTTTTAAATGTATTTCCTATAACTTTTTATAATAAATTAATAATGATGTTGTAACTTCACCATAATAATGAACAAACATTTTTCTAATGTATTTCATATGACTTTTTATAGTAAATTAATAATGATGTTGAAACTTAACTATGATAATGAACACACATTTTCCTAATGTATTACATATGACTTTTTAGATTAAATTCATCATGAAATTGTAACTTCACCATAATAATTAAGGAACAGAATATTCCTATGTTAATGGCGATACTAAAAATATTGAATTTCATGTATTTTTTTCAGATGTTCCTGAGTGACTGCCGCCAGTGAATTTTTATGGAATATTATTTAAAGAGTCATTATTTTATTTGAGAGATGACAGCGATACTTTTTGGATGATTTAATATACTGGACACAATCATTTAATAGAATCTGTAAAGCATAAACCCTCACACCTGACTTGTAAAGTGTTTAAATATTCTAGTTCTTAAAATCAGATTTAATAAAACATATCGATCACACATGAGAAAATCAATATTCTTGTAAATATACTTGTTCTGAAAAGTAGTGACACATATGAGAACTCACCCTGGGAAAAATCCACATTCCTGTAAAGTGTGTAGATGTTTATGCTCTGAAAAAGCAGGCTTAGTGAACCATATGAAAATGCACACTGGGGAAAAGCCATATTCTTGTGAAGTGTGTAAATATTCTAGTTTTAAAAAATCAGATTTAGAAAAACATATGAGAATTCACACGGGAGAAAAGCCATATTCATGTGAGGTGTGCGAATATTCTAGTTCTCAAAAATCATCTTTAGTCACACATATGAGAACTCACACTGGGGAAAAACCATATTCATGTGAAGTGTGTGGATATTCTTGTTCTAAAAAGTCAAATTTAGTTAAACATATGAGAACTCACACTGGAGAAAAGCCGAATTCTTGTGAATTATGTGGATATTCTTGTTCTAAAAAATACTCTTTAATGAACCATATGAAAACGCACACTATGGAAAAGCCATATTCTTGTGAAGTGTGTAAATATTCTACTTTTAAAAAATCAGATTTAGAAAAACATATGAGAATTCACACTGGGGAAAAGCCATATTCTTGTGAGGTGTGTGGATATTCTTGTGCTTATAAATCATCTTTAGTAAAACATATGAGAACTCACACTGGGGAAAAACCACACACTTGTAAGGTGTGTGGATATGCTTTTTCTGAAGCATCAAAATCAGTAAGACATATGAGAACTCACACTGGAGAAAAGCCAAATTCATGTATAGTGTGTGGATATTCTTGTATTGAAAAATCAATGTTAGTGAGACATATTAGAACTCACACTGGAGAAAAACCACATTCTTGTGAAGTTTGTGGATATTCTTGTTCTAATAAAACATATTTAATGATACATATAAGAACTCACACAGGAGAAAAGCCACATTCTTGTGAAGTGTGTGGATATTCTTGTTCACAAAAATCACATTTAGTGACACATATGAAATCTCACACTGGAGAAAAACCACATTCATGTGAAATATGTGGATATTCAAGTTCTCAAAAGTCAAAGTTAGTTAGACATATGAGAACTCACACTGCATACTAAAAACTGATCTAAAATCAACATGGTCTCTAAAAGAAATAAACATAAACAGCATATTGTTGTGAAGTGTGTGGATATTCCGGTTTTGACAAATCATTGTTAGTGAGACATATGAGAACTCACGCCGGGAAAAACTGGAGAGAACTTGAATGCCTACTGTCCTGGGGTGTCTAAGGTCTCTTTGTACAGGGGTTTGTCAGAACAACCTGGCATGGGGATACTTTTCTTTAGAAGTAAACTCTGACCAAATATTCAAAATCACATAGTATTCGCTGCCCAAATAAGATCTCCTCACTATGGTTTACCCACATTAGCTTTTACGAGGAATGGCGCACCTTCTTCAAGTGATGTTACCTCAAGAAATAGCACAAAGCAGGATAATCCACCAGATTAGATAAATTCTTATCCTGGAATCCAGTAAGACTAAGAGACCAAAATGAAAGATACACTACAATTTATGAAAATGGTTAAATGGGAGTGGAAAATATGTTCTCAATTTCTTTACTAACTCAGTGCTTGAGAGAGAAAGAACTTAAATGGAACATTCGAATATCTATGTATCTCATATAGACTTCAAGTGTTAGCCCAAGGTTGTGAGGCCCTTGATTTCTGAGAACTTTGGCTGAAATAAAATAAAACAAAAAAGGAAAAGCCTCATTCTTCATCTGAAATATTCATGTGAAGTGTGTGAATATTTTTATAAATTTCCAGATGATTAAACACGATTAATTATTACTGCACATTGATTAAAAAAATGGCTGGCCAATGCAGATTCTGTCACTCGGCTGTTTGAAGCCCAAGCCACTTAATGTCCGAATGCAAGATCCTTCCAGCCGATTGCTATTACACTGTCCGCCACAGGAAAATGTGTAGAAACCTACATTGGAAGATCTGCAAAGAGATGCAAATTGCCGGTCGTTGAACATCTGGGAATATGAACCACCAATAATAACATCAAATGGAAAAGTTACCGGGTTCTATGACAAAGACATACAGGCAAGCAGATATATAAAAGACAAGATCATCAAGCCAGATATAATAATATGGAACAAACCCCCAAAACTGCACTCATTATCGATGTCACAGTCCCAAATAATTTCGACCTTAATAGAATTGAACGGGTAAATATAACAAAATATCAGGACGTAAAAAATGATCTAAAAATGACGGGGTCTCCGAAAGAAATAAACATTATACCGATTGAGACAGGAGCAACTCGGATAATAAAAAACAATCTTCAGAAATATATAGAAGTAATCCCGGGACACCAGGCTGTAGCAAAGTACGGATAGCAGTCATAAAACAGACAGTTTCTATTCTTAAAAAGCCCTCGGACATACATTTTAATAGAAACGGAATCAATTGTTAGCTCCCTAAGTAAAATTAAAAATAGGAGAAATTGTGAATTGTGGATTAATTCTGTTCAACACTAGTGAGACATATGAGAAGGCACATTGTGAAAAGTCATTTCTATGACGTGTGGATATACTTTTTCTCTAAAATCAAAGAATGTTCATTCGGATGTATTAATATAAAAACTTCAGGATAGACTATATAACACTGTACACGCTTTAAATAACAGTGTAATATCCCTAACCCCTCATCCCTTGAATGAACTCTTCCGTTAACTATAAATGCTGCGTAATTAACGCTATTTATGACTTGCTTTCTTTTGTGAATAAAACCTTTACAAAGGTATTCGGCTCTTCGTTTTTCACTACAATTTTAATCACACATGAAATCAAGTCACAAATAGCGTTAATTACGCAGCATTTATAGTTAACAGAAGAGTTCATTCAAGGGATGAGGGGTTAGGGATATTACACTTTCCCCTTCAAGTTTTCTTTCGTTATTATTTTATTTTTTATTTTTTTCATTATTTTTTTCTCTAACAAACAGGATTCTTAATGAATATTTAATAGATTAAATCGAATAATATAATGTAATATAGCGAAGTATAGAATCATTTAAAAACGGACAAAATCGTAATGTAATTTCATATCAGCCCCAAGAGGAAATCACATGATTTCATGTAAAATAAAAAAATTGGAAAGCTATATTATTGTCCATTATTTTAATATTCATGTTCTCATAAATACAGTGTTGCGAAAAAAAACTTACAATTATCTAAAGCAACAATCTGGTAAAGAATCTGCATATCATGAAAAATTAGTCGAAAGTTTTTTCCTAACAAATTTCAATCACTATGAAAGTTTTTCCTTACAAATTTCAATCACTATGAAAGTTTGTCCTAACAAATTTCAATCACTATGAAAGTTTGTCCTAACAAATTTCAATCACTATGAAAGTTTGTCCTTACAAATTTCAGTCACTATGAAAGTTTGTCCTAACAAATTTCAATCACTATGAAAGTTTTTCCTTACAAATTTCAATCACTATGAAAGTTTGTCCTTACAAATTTCAATCACTATGAAAGTTTGTCCTAACAAATTTCAATCACTATGAAAGTTTGTCCTAACAAATTTCAATCACTATGAAAGTTTGTCCTAACAAATTTCAATCACTATGAAAGTTTGTCCTAACAAATTTCAATCACTATGAAAGTTTGTCCTAACAAATTTCAATCACTATGAAAGTTTGTCCTAACAAATTTCAATCACTATGAAAGTTTGGCCATAACTAATTTCAATCACTATGAAAGTTTGTCCTTACAAATATCAATGACTATGAAAGTTTGTCCTAACAAATTTCAATCACTATGAAAGTTTGTCGTTACAAATTTCAATCACTATGAAAGTTTGTCGTTACAAATTTCAATCACTATGAAAGTTTGTCCTAACAAATTTCAATCACTATGAAAGTGTGTCCTTACAAATTTCAATCACTATGAAATTTTTTCCTAACAAATTTCAATCACTATGAAAGTTTGTCCTTACAAATTTCAATCACTATGAAAGTTTGTCCTAACAAATTTCAATCACTATGAAAGTTTGTCCTAACAAATTCAATCACTATGACAGTTTGTCCTTACAAATTTCAATCACTATGAAAGTTTGTCCTAACAAATTTCAATCACTATGAAAGTTTGTCCTTACAAATTTCAATCACTATGAAAGTTTGTCCTTACAAATTTCAATCACTATGAAAGTTTTTCCTAACAAATTTCAATCACTATGAAAGTTTGTCCTTACAAATTTCAATCACTATGAAAGTTTGTCCTAACAAATTTCAATCACTATGAAAGTTTTTCCTAACAAATTTCAATCACTATGAAAGTTTGTCCTTACAAATTTCAATCACTATGAAAGTTTTTCCTTACAAATTTCAATCACTATGAAAGTTTGTCCTTACAAATTTCAATCACTATGAAAGTTTGTCCTTACAAATTTCAATCACTATGAAAGTTTGTCCTTACAAATTTCAATCACTATGAAAGTTTGTCCTAACAAATTTCAATCACTATGAAAGTTTGTCCTTACAAATTTCAATCACTATGAAAGTTTGTCCTTACAAATTTCAATCACTATGAAAGTTTGTCCTAACAAATTTCAATCACTATGAAAGTTTGTCCTAACAAATTTCAATCACTATGAAAGTTTGTCCTGACAAATTTCAATCACTATGAAAGTTTGTCCTTACAAATTTCAATCACTATGAAAGTTTGTCCTGACAAATTTCAATCACTATGAAAGTTTGTCCTAAAAAATTCAATCACTATGAAAGTTTGTCCTTACAAATTTCAATCACTATGAAAGTTTGTCCTAACAAATTTCAATCACTATGAAAGTTTTTCCTAACAAATTTCAATCACTATGAAAGTTTGTCCTAACAAATTTCAATCACTATGAAAGTTTGTCCTAACAAATTTCAATCACTATGAAAGTTTGTCCTTACAAATTTCAATCACTATGAAAGTTTGTCCTAAACAATTTCAATCACTATGAAAGTTTGTCCTTACAAATTTCAATCACTATGAAAGTTTTTCCTAACAAATTTCAATCACTATGAAAGTTTGACCTTACAAATATTTATCACTATGAAAGTTTGTCCTAACAAATTTCAATCACTATGAAAGTTTGTCCTAACAAATTTCAATCACTATGAAAGTTTGTCCTAACAAATTTCAATCACTATGAAAGTTTGTCCTTACAAATTTCAATCACCATGAAAGTTTGTCCTAACAAATTTCAATCACTATGAAAGTTTGTCCTTACAAATTTCAATCACTATGAAAGTTTTTCCTAACAAATTTCAATCACTATGAAAGTTTGTCCTTACCAATTTCAATCACTATGAAAGTTTGTCCTTACAAATTTCAATCACTATGAAAGTTTGTCCTAACAAATTTCAATCACTATGAAAGTTTGTCCTAACAAATTTCAATCACTATGAAAGTTTGTCCTTACAAATTTCAATCACTATGAAAGTTTGTCCTAACAAATTTCAATCACTATGAAAGTTTGTCCTAACAAATTTCAATCACTATGAAAGTTTGTCCTAACAAATTTCAATCACTATGAAAGTTTGTCCTTACAAATTTCAATCACTATGAAAGTTTGTCCTAACAAATTTCAATCACTATGAAAGTTTGTGCTAACAAATTTCAATCACTATGAAAGTTTGTCCTTACAAATTTCAATCACTATGAAAGTTTGTCCTAATAAATTTCAATCACTATGAAAGTTTGTCCTTACAAATTTAAATCACTATGAAAGTTTGTCCTAACAAATTTCAATCACTATGAAAGTTTGTCCTTACAAATTTCAATCACTATGAAAGTTTGTCCTAACAAATTTCAATCACTATGAAAGTTTGTCCTTACAAATTTAAATCACTATGAAAGTTTGTCCTAACAAATTTCAATCACTATGAAAGTTTGTCCTAACAAATTTCAATCACTATGAAAGTTTGTCCTTACAAATTTCAATCACTATGAAAGTTTTTCCTAACAAATTTCAATCACTATGAAAGTTTGTCCTAACAAATTTCAATCACTATGAAAGTTTGTCCTAACAAATTTCAATCACTATGAAAGTTTGTCCTAACAAATTTCAATCACTATGAAAGTTTGTCCTAACAAATTTCAATCACTATGAAAGTTTGTCCTAACAAATTTCATTCACTATGAAAGTTTGTCCTAACAAATTTCAATCACTATGAAAGTTTGTCCTTACAAATTTCAATCACTATGAAAGTTTGTCCTAACAAATTTCATTCACTATGAAAGTTTGTCCTAACAAATTTCAATCACTATGAAAGTTTGTCCTAACAAATTTCATTCACTATGAAAGTTTGTCCTAACAAATTTCAATCACTATGAAAGTTTGTCCTTACAAATTTCAATCACTATGAAAGTTTGTCCTAACAAATTTCAATCACTATGAAAGTTTGTCCTAACTAATTTCAATCACTATGAAAGTTTGTCCTAACAAATTTCAATCACTATGAAAGTTTGTCCTAACAAATTTCAATCACTATGAAAGTTTGTCCTAACTAATTTCAATCACTATGAAAGTTTGTCCTAACAAATTTCAATCACTATGAAAGTTTGTCTTAACAAATTTCAATCACTATGAAAGTTTGTGCTAACAAATTTCAATCACTATGAAAGTTTGTCCTTACAAATTTCAATCACTATGAAAGTTTTTCCTAACAAATTTCAATCACTAGGAAAGTTTTTCCTAACAAATTTCAATCACTATGAAAGTTTGTCCTAACAAATTTCAATTACTATGAAAGTTTGTCCTTACAAATTTCAATCACTATGAAAACTTGTCCTAACAAATTTCAATCACTATGAAAGTTTGTCCTAACAAATTTCAATCACTATGAAAGTTTGTCCTTACAAATTTCAATCACTATGAAAGTTTTTCCTAACAAATTTCAATCACTATGAAAGTTTGTCCTAACAAATTTCAATCACTATGAAAGTTTGTCCTAACAAATTTCAATCACTATGAAAGTTTGTCCTTACAAATTTCAATCACTATGAAAGTTTGTCCTTACAAATTTCAATCACTATGAAAGTTTTTCCTAACAAATTTCAATCACTATGAAAGTTTGTCCTAACAAATTTCAATCACTATGAAAGTTTGTCCTAACAAATTTCAATCACTATGAAAGTTTGTCCTTACAAATTTCAATCACTATGAAAGTTTGTCCTTACAAATTTCAATCACTATGAAAGTTTGTCGTTACAAATTTCAATCACTATGAAAGTTTGTCCTAACAAATTCAATCACTATGAAAGTTTGTCCTAACAAATTTCAATCACTATGAAAGTTTGTCCTAACAAATTTCAATCACTATGAAAGTTTGTCCTAACAAATTTCAATCACTATGAAAGTTTGTCCTAACAAATTTCAATCACTATGAAAGTTTGTCCTAACAAATTTCATTCACTATGAAAGTTTGTCCTAACAAATTTCAATCACTATGAAAGTTTGTCCTTACAAATTTCAATCACTATGAAAGTTTGTCCTAACAAATTTCAATCACTATGAAAGTTTGTCCTAACTAATTTCAATCACTATGAAAGTTTGTCCTAACAAATTTCAATCACTATGAAAGTTTGTCCTAACAAATTTCAATCACTATGAAAGTTTGTCCTAACTAATTTCAATCACTATGAAAGTTTGTCCTAACAAATTTCAATCACTATGAAAGTTTGTCTTAACAAATTTCAATCACTATGAAAGTTTGTGCTAACAAATTTCAATCACTATGAAAGTTTGTCCTTACAAATTTCAATCACTATGAAAGTTTGTCCTTACAAATTTTAATCACTATGAAAGTTTGTCCTTACAAATTTCAATCACTATGAAAGTTTGTCCTAACAAATTTCAATCACTATGAAAGTTTGTCCTGACAAATTTCAATCACTATGAAAGTTTGTCCTAACAAATTTCAATCACTATGAAAGTTTGTCCTAACAAATTTCAATCACTATGAAAGTTTGTCCTAAAAAATTTCAATCACTATGAAAGTTTGTCCTAACAAATTTCATTCACTATGAAAGTTTGTCCTTACAAATTTCAATCACTATGAAAGTTTGTCCTTACAAATTTCAATCACTATGAAAGTTTGTCCTAACAAATTTCAATCAATATGAAAGTTTGTCCTAACAAATTTCAATCACTATGAAAGTTTGCCCTTACCATTTTCAATCACTATGAAAGTTTGTCCTTACAAATTTCAATCACTATGAAAGTTTGTCCTAACAAATTTCAATCACTATGAAAGTTTGTCCTAACAAATTTCAATCACTATGAAAGTTTGTCCTTACAAATTTCAATCACTATGAAAGTTTGCCCTAACAAATTTCAATCAATATGAAAGTTTGTCCTGACAAATTTCAATCACTATGAAAGTTTGTCCTGACAAATTTCAATCACTATGAAAGTTTGTCCTAACAAATTTCAATCACTATGAAAGTTTGTCCTTACAAATTTCAATCACTATGAAAGTTTGTCCTTACAAATTTCAATAACTATGAAAGTTTTTCCTAACAAATTTCAGTCACTATGAAAGTTTGTCCTAACAAATTTCAATCACTATGAAAGTTTGTCCTTACAAATTTCAATCACTATGAAAGTTTGTCCTAACAAATTTCAATCACTATGAAAGTTTGTCCTAACAAATTTCAATCACTATGAAAGTTTGTCCTTACAAATTTCAATCACTATGAAAGTTTGCCCTAAAAAATTTCAATCAATATGAAAGTTTGTCCTGACAAATTTCAATCACTATGAAAGTTTGTCCTTACAAATTTCAATCACTATGAAAGTTTGTCCTAACAAATTTCAATCACTATGAAAGTTTGTCCTTACAAATTTCAATCACTATGAAAGTTTGTCCTTACAAATTTCAATAACTATGAAAGTTTTTCCTAACAAATTTAAATCAATATGAAAGTTTGTCCTAACAAATTTCAATCACGATGAAAGTTTGTCCTTACAAATTTCAATAACTATGAAAGTTTTTCCTAACAAATTTCAGTCACTATGAAAGTTTGTCCTAACAAATTTCAATCACTATGAAAGTTTGTCCTAACAAATTTCAATCACTATGAAAGTTTGTCCTTACAAATTTCAATCACTATGAATGTTTGTCCTAACAAATTTCAATCACTATGAAAGTTTGTCCTTACAAATTTCAATCACTATGAAAGTTTGTCCTAACAAATTTCAATCACTATGAAAGTTTGTCCTTACAAATTTCAATAACTATGAAAGTTTTTCCTAACAAATTTCAGTCACTATGAAAGTTTGTCCTTACAAATTTCAATCACTATGAAAGTTTGTCCTAACAAATTTCAATCACTATGAAAGTTTGTCCTTACAAATTTCAATAACTATGAAAGTTTTTCCTAACAAATTTCAGTCACTATGAAAGTTTGTCCTAACAAATTTCAATCACTATGAAAGTTTGTCCTAACAAATTTCAATCACTATGAAAGTTTGTCCTTACAAATTTCAATCACTATGAATGTTTGTCCTAACAAATTTCAATCACTATGAAAGTTTGTCCTTACAAATTTCAATCACTATGAAAGTTTGTCCTAACAAATTTCAATCACTATGAAAGTTTGTCCTTACAAATTTCAATCACTATGAAAGTTTGTCCTAACAAATTTCAATCACTATGAAAGTTTGTCCTAACAAATTTCAATCACTATGAAAGTTTGTCCTAACAAATTTCAATCACTATGAAAGTTTGTCCTTACAAATTTCAATCACTATGAAAGTTTGTCCTAACAAATTTCAATCACTATGAAAGTTTGTCCTAACAAATTTCAATCACTATGAAAGTTTGTCCTTACCAATTTCAATCACTATGAAAGTTTGTCCTTACAAATTTCAATCACTATGAAAGTTTGTCCTAACAAATTTCAATCACTATGAAAGTTTGTCCTAACAAATTTCAATCACTATGAAAGTTTGTCCTTACAAATTTCAATCACTATGAAAGTTTGCCCTAACAAATTTCAATCAATATGAAAGTTTGTCCTGACAAATTTCAATCACTATGAAAGTTTGTCCTTACAAATTTCAATCACTATGAAAGTTTGTCCTTACAAATTTCAATCACTATGAAAGTTTGTCCTTACAAATTTCAATCACTATGAAAGTTTGTCCTAACAAATTTCAATCACTATGAAATTTTTTCCTAACAAATTTCAATCACTATGAAAGTTTGTCGTTACAAATTTCAATCACTATGAAAGTTTGTCCTAACAAATTTCAATCACTATGAAAGTTTGTCCTTACAAATTTAATCACTATGAAAGTTTGTCCTAACAAATTTCAATCACTATGAAAGTTTGTCCTTACAAATTTCAATCACTATGAAAGTTTTTCCTAACAAATTTCAATCACTATGAAAGTTTGTCCTTACAAATTTCAATCACTATGAAAGTTTGTCCTAACAAATTTCAATCACTATGAAAGTTTGTCCTAACAAATTTCAATCACTATGAAAGTTTGTCCTAACAAATTTCAATCACTATGAAAGTTTTTCCTAACAAATTTCAATCACTATGAAAGTTTGTCCTTACAAATTTCAATCACTATGAAAGTTTGTCCTAACAAATTTCAATCACTATGAAAGTTTGTCCTAACAAATTTCAATCACTATGAAAGTTTGTCCTTACCATTTTCAATCACTATGAAAGTTTGTCCTAACAAATTTCAATCACTATGAAAGTTTGTCCTTACAAATTTAAATCACTATGAAAGTTTGTCCTTACAAATTTCAATAACTATGAAAGTTTGTCCTAACAAATTTCAATCACTATGAAAGTTTGTCCTAACAAATTTCAATCACTATGAAAGTTTGTCCTTACAAATTTAAATCACTATGAAAGTTTGTCCTTACCAATTTCAATCACTATGAAAGTTTGTCCTTACAAATTTCAATCAATATGAAAGTTTGTCCTGACAAATTTCAATCACTATGAAAGTTTGTCCTTACAAATTTCAATAACTATGAAAGTTTGTCCTTACAAATTTCAATCACTATGAAAGTTTTTCCTAACAAATTTCAATCACTATGAAAGTTTGTCCTAACAAATTTCAATGACTATGAAAGTTTGTCCTTACAAATTTCAATCACTATGAAAGTTTGTCCTAACAAATTTCAATCACTATGAAAGTTTGTCCTTACAAATTTCAATCACTATGAAAGTTTGTCTTAACAAATTTCAATCACTATGAAAGTTTGTCCTTACAAATTTCAATCACTATGAAAGTTTGTCCTTACAAATTTCAATCACTATGAAAGTTTGTCCTAACAAATTTCAATCACTATGAAAGTTTGTCCTAACAAATTTCAATCACTATGAAAGTTTTTCCTAACAAATTTCAATCACTATGAAAGTTTTTCCTAACAAATTTCAATCACTATGAAAGTTTGTCCTTACAAATTTCAATCACTATGAAAGTTTGTCCTAACAAATTTCAATCACTATGAAAGTTTGTCCTAACAAATTTCAATCACTATGAAAGTTTGTCCTTACAAATTTCAATCACTATGAAAGTTTGTCCTTACAAATTTAAATCACTATGAAAGTTTGTCCTAACAAATTTCAATCACTAGGAAAGTTTGTACTAACAAATTTCAATCACTATGAAAGTTTGTCCTTACAAATTTCAATCACTATGAAAGTTTGTCCTAACAAATTTCAATCACTATGAAAGTTTGTCCTTACAAATTTCAATCACTATGAAAGTTTGTCCTAACAAATTTCAATCACTATGAAAGTTTGTCCTAACAAATTTCAATCACTATAAAAGTTTGTCCTTACAAATTTCAATCACTATGAAAGTTTGTCTTAACAAATTTCAATCACTATGAGCGTTTGTCCTAACAAATTTCAATCACTATGAAAGTTTGTCCTTACAAAGTGCAATCACTATGAAAGTTTGTCCTAACAAATTTCAATCACTATGAAAGTTTGTCCTTACAAATTTCAATCACTATGAAAGTTTGTCCTAACAAATTTCAGTCACTATGAAAGTTTGTCCTTACAAATTTCAATCACTATGAAAGTTTTTCCTAACAAATTTCAATCACTATGAAAGTTTGTCCTTACAAATTTTAATCACTATGAAAGTTTGTCCTAACAAATTTCAATCACTATGAAAGTTTGTCCTAACAAATTTCAATCACTATGAAAGTTTGTCCTTACAAATTTCAATCACTATGAAAGTTTTTCCTTACAAATTTCAATCACTATGAAAGTTTGTCCTTACCATTTTCAATCACTATGAAAGTTTGTCCTAACAAATTTCAATCACTATGGAAGTTTGTCGTTACAAATTTCAATCACTATGAAAGTTTGTCCTAACAAATTTCAATCACTATGAAAGTTTGTCCTTACAAATTTCAATCACTATGAAAGTTTGTCCTAAAAAATTTCAGTCACTATGAAAGTTTGTCCTGACAAATTTCAATCACTATGAAAGTTTGTCCTTACAAATTTCAATCACTATGAAAGTTTGTCCTAACAAATTTCAATCACTATGAAAGTTTGTCCTTACAAATTTCAATCACTATGAAAGTTTGCCCTAACAAATTTCAATCAATATGAAAGTTTGTCCTTACAAATTTCAATCACTATGAAAGTTTGTCCTTACAAATTTCAATCACTATGAACGTTTGTCCTAACAAATTTCAATCACTATGAAAGTTATTCCTAACAAATTTCAATCACTATGAAAGTTTGTCCTAACAAATTTCAATCACTATGAAAGTTTGTCCTAACAAATTTCAATGACTATGAAAGTTTGTCCTTACAAATTTCAATCACTATGAAAGTTTGTCCTAACAAATTTCAATCACTATGAAAGTTTGTCCTTACAAATTTCAATCACTATGAAAGTTTGTCCTTACAAATTTCAATCACTATGAAAGTTTGTCCTAACAAATTTCAATCACTATGAAAGTTTGTCCTAACAAATTTCAATCACTATGAAAGTTTGTCCTTACAAATTTCAATCACTATGAAAGTTTGTCCTAACAAATTTCAATCACTATGAAAGTTTGTCCTAACAAATTTCAATCACTATGAAAGTTTGTCCTAACAAATTTCAATCACTATGAAAGTTTTTCCTAACAAATTTCAATCACTATGAAAGTTTGTCCTTACAAATTTCAATCACTATGAAAGTTTGTCCTAACAAATTTCAATCACTATGAAAGTTTGTCCTAACAAATTTCAATCACTATGAAAGTTTGTCCTTACAAATTTCAATCACTATGAAAGTTTGTCCTTACAAATTTAAATCACTATGAAAGTTTGTCCTAACAAATTTCAATCACTAGGAAAGTTTGTCCTAACAAATTTCAATCACTATGAAAGTTTGTCCTAACAAATTTCAATCACTATGAAAGTTTTTCCTAACAAATTTCAATCACTATGAAAGTTTGTCCTAACAAATTTCAATCACTATGAAAGTTTGTCCTAACAAATTTCAATCACTATGAAAGTTTGTCCTTACAAATTTCAATCACTATGAAAGTTTGTCCTAACAAATTTCAATCACTATGACAATTTGTCCTAACAAATTTCAATCACTATGAAAGTTTGTCCTTACAAATTTCAATCACTATGAAAGTTTGTCCTAACAAATTTCAATCACTATGAAAGTTTGTCCTAACAAATTTCAATCACAATGAAAGTTTGTCCTAACAAATTTCAATCACTATGAAAGTTTTTCCTTACAAATTTCAATCACTATGAAAGTTTGTCCTAACAAATTTCAATCACTATAAAAGTTTGTCCTAACAAATTTCAATCACTATGAAAGTTTGTCCTAACAAATTTCAATCACTATGAAAGTTTGTCCTTACAAATTTCAATCACTATGAAAGTTTGTCCTAACAAATTTCAATCACTATGAAAGTTTGTCCTTACAAATTTAAATCACTATGAAAGTTTGTCCTAACAAATTTCAATGACTATGAAAGTTTGTCCTTACAAATTTCAATCACTATGAAAGTTTGTCCTAACAAATTTCAATCACTATGAAAGTTTGTCCTAACAAATTTCAATCACTATAAAAGTTTGTCCTAACAAATTTCAATCACTATGAAAGTTTGTCTTTACAAATTTCAATCACTATGAGCGTTTGTCCTAACAAATTTCAATCACTATGAAAGTTTGTCCTTACAAATTTCAATCACTATGAAAGTTTTTCCTAACAAATTTCAGTCACTATGAAAGTTTGTCGTTACAAATTTCAATCACTATGAAAGTTTGTCCTAACAAATTTCAATCACTATGAAAGTTTGTCCTTACAAATTTCAATCAATATGAAAGTTTGTCCTTACCAATTTCAATCACTATGAAAGTTTGTCCTTACAAATTTCAATCACTATGAAAGTTTGTCCTAACAAATTTCAATCACTATGAAAGTTTGTCCTAACAAATTTCAATCACTATAAAAGTTTGTCCTAACAAATTTCAATCACTATGAAAGTTTGTCTTAACAAATTTCAATCACTATGAGCGTTTGTCCTAACAAATTTCAATCACTATGAACGTTTGTCCTTACAAATTTCAATCACTATGAAAGTTTGTCCTAACAAATTTCAATCACTATGAAAGTGGGTCCTTACAAATTTCAATCACTATGAAAGTTTGTCCTTACAAAGTTCAATCACTATGAAAGTTTGTCCTAACAAATTTCAATCACTATGAAAGTTTGTCCTTACAAATTTCAATCACTATGAAAGTTTGTCCTAACAAATTTCAGTCACTATGAAAGTTTGTCCTTACAAATTTCAATCACTATGAAAGTTTTTCCTTACAAATTT
Organism: Euprymna scolopes; assembly: GCF_053919585.1. Classification (NCBI taxonomy): domain Eukaryota; kingdom Metazoa; phylum Mollusca; class Cephalopoda; order Sepiida; family Sepiolidae; genus Euprymna; species Euprymna scolopes. Next base: position 203,201,025 of record NC_136527.1, on the reverse strand, counting down.
CAATCACTATGAAAGTTTGTCCTTACAAATTTTAATCACTATGAAAGTTTGTCCTAACAAATTTCAATCACTATGAAAGTTTGTCCTAACAAATTTCAATCACTATGAAAGTTTGTCCTTACAAATTTCAATCACTATGAAAGTTTGTCCTAACAAATTTCAATCACTATGAAAGTTTGTCCTTACAAATTTCAATCACTATGAAAGTTTGTCCTAACAAATTTCAATGACTATGAAAGTTTGTCCTTACAAATTTCAATCACTATGAAAGTTTGTCCTAACAAATTTCAATCACTATGAAAGTTTGTCCTAACAAATTTCAATCACTATAAAAGTTTGTCCTAACAAATTTCAATCACTATGAAAGTTTGTCTTTACAAATTTCAATCACTATGAAAGTTTGTCCTAACAAATTTCAATCACTATGAAAGTTTGTCCTTACAAATTTCAATCACTATGAAAGTTTTTCCTAACAAATTTCAGTCACTATGAAAGTTTGTCCTTACAAATTTCAATCACTATGAAAGTTTGTCCTTACAAATTTCAATCAATATGAAAGTTTGTACTTACCAATTTCAATCACTATGAAAGTTTGTCCTTACAAATTTCAATCACTATGAAAGTTTGTCCTAACAAATTTCAATCACTATGAAAGTTTGTCCTTACAAATTTCAATCACTATGAAAGTTTGTCCTTACAAATTTCAATCACTATGAAAGTTTTTCCTAACAAATTTCAGTCACTATGAAAGTTTGTCCTTACAAATTTCAATCACTATGAAAGTTTGTCCTTACAAATTTCAATCAATATGAAAGTTTGTACTTACCAATTTCAATCACTATGAAAGTTTGTCCTTACAAATTTCAATCACTATGAAAGTTTGTCCTAACAAATTTCAATCACTATGAAAGTTTCTCCTAACAAATTTCAATCACTATGAAAGTTTGTCCTAACAAATTTCAATCACTATGAAAGTTTGTCCTTACAAATTTCAATCACTATGAAAGTTTGTCCTAACAAATTTCAATCACTATGAAAGTTTGTCCTTACAAATTTCAATCACTATGAAAGTTTTTTCTAACAAATTTCAATCACTATGAAAGTTTGTCCTTACCAATTTCAATCACTATGAAAGTTTTTCCTAACAAATTTCAATCACTATGAAAGTTTGTCCTTACAAATTTTAATCACTATGAAAGTTTGTCCTAACAAATTTCAATCACTATGAAAGTTTGTCCTAACAAATTTCAATCACTATGAAAGTTTGTCCTTACAAATTTCAATCACTATGAAAGTTTGTCCTAACAAATTTCAATCACTATGAAAGTTTGTCCTTACAAATTTCAATCACTATGAAAGTTTGTCCTAACAAATTTCAATCACTATGAAAGTTTGTCCTTACAAATTTCAATCACTATGAAAGTTTGTCCTTACAAATTTCAATCACTATGAAAGTTTGTCCTAACAAATTTCAATGACTATGAAAGTTTGTCCTTACAAATTTCAATCACTATGAAAGTTTGTCCTAACAAATTTCAATCACTATGAAAGTTTGTCCTAACAAATTTCAATCACTATAAAAGTTTGTCCTAACAAATTTCAATCACTATGAAAGTTTGTCTTTACAAATTTCAATCACTATGAGCGTTTGTCCTAACAAATTTCAATCACTATGAAAGTTTGTCCTTACAAATTTCAATCACTATGAAAGTTTTTCCTAACAAATTTCAGTCACTATGAAAGTTTGTCCTTACAAATTTCAATCACTATGAAAGTTTGTCCTAACAAATTTCAATCACTATGAAAGTTTGTCCTAACAAATTTCAATCACTATGAAAGTTTGTCCTAACAAATTTCAATCACTATGAAAGTTTGTCCTTACAAATTTCAATCACTATGAAAGTTTGTCCTAACAAATTTCAATCACTATGAAAGTTTGTCCTTACAAATTTCAATCACTATGAAAGTTTGTCCTTACAAATTTCAATCACTATGAAAGTTTTTCCTAACAAATTTCAGTCACTATGAAAGTTTGTCCTTACAAATTTCAATCACTATGAAAGTTTGTCCTTACAAATTTCAATCAATATGAAAGTTTGTACTTACCAATTTCAATCACTATGAAAGTTTGTCCTTACAAATTTCAATCACTATGAAAGTTTGTCCTAACAAATTTCAATCACTATGAAAGTTTCTCCTAACAAATTTCAATCACTATGAAAGTTTGTCCTAACAAATTTCAATCACTATGAAAGTTTGTCCTTACAAATTTCAATCACTATGAAAGTTTGTCCTAACAAATTTCAATCACTATGAAAGTTTGTCCTTACAAATTTCAATCACTATGAAAGTTTTTTCTAACAAATTTCAATCACTATGAAAGTTTGTCCTTACCAATTTCAATCACTATGAAAGTTTTTCCTAACAAATTTCAATCACTATGAAAGTTTGTCCTTACAAATTTTAATCACTATGAAAGTTTGTCCTAACAAATTTCAATCACTATGAAAGTTTGTCCTAACAAATTTCAATCACTATGAAAGTTTGTCCTTACAAATTTCAATCACTATGAAAGTTTGTCCTAACAAATTTCAATCACTATGAAAGTTTGTCCTTACAAATTTCAATCACTATGAAAGTTTGTCCTAACAAATTTCAATCACTATGAAAGTTTGTCCTTACAAATTTCAATCACTATGAAAGTTTGTCCTTACAAATTTCAATCACTATGAAAGTTTGTCCTAACAAATTTCAATGACTATGAAAGTTTGTCCTTACAAATTTCAATCACTATGAAAGTTTGTCCTAACAAATTTCAATCACTATGAAAGTTTGTCCTAACAAATTTCAATCACTATAAAAGTTTGTCCTAACAAATTTCAATCACTATGAAAGTTTGTCTTTACAAATTTCAATCACTATGAGCGTTTGTCCTAACAAATTTCAATCACTATGAAAGTTTGTCCTTACAAATTTCAATCACTATGAAAGTTTTTCCTAACAAATTTCAGTCACTATGAAAGTTTGTCCTTACAAATTTCAATCACTATGAAAGTTTGTCCTAACAAATTTCAATCACTATGAAAGTTTGTCCTAACAAATTTCAATCACTATGAAAGTTTGTCCTAACAAATTTCAATCACTATGAAAGTTTGTCCTTACAAATTTCAATCACTATGAAAGTTTGTCCTAACAAATTTCAATCACTATGAAAGTTTGTCCTTACAAATTTCAATCACTATGAAAGTTTGTCCTAAAAAATTTCAGTCACTATGAAAGTTTGTCTTTACAAATTTCAATCACTATGAAAGTTTTTCCTAACAAATTTCAATCACTATGAAAGTTTTTCCTAACAAATTTCAATCACTATGAAAGTTTGTCCTTACCAATTTCAATCACTATGAAAGTTTGTCCTAACAAATTTCAATCACTATGAAAATTTGTCGTTACAAATTTCAATCACTATGAAAGTTTGTCCTAACAAATTTCAATCACTATGAAAGTTTGTCCTTACAAATTTCAATCACTATGAAAGTTTGTCCTAACAAATTTCAATCACTATGAAAGTTTGTCCTTACAAATTTCAATCACTATGAAAGTTTGTCCTAAAAAATTTCAGTCACTATGAAAGTTTGTCTTTACAAATTTCAATCACTATGAAAGTTTGTCCTTACAAATTTCAATCACTATGAAAGTTTGTCCTAACAAATTTCAATCACTATGAAAGTTTGTCCTTACAAAGTTCAATAACTATGAAAGTTTTTCCTAACAAATTTCAATCACTATGAAAGTTTGTCCTTACAAATTTCAATCACTATGAAAGTTTGTCCTAACAAATTTCAGTCACTATGAAAGTTTGTCCTAACAAATTTCAATCACTATGAAAGTTTGTCCTTACCAATTTCAATCACTATGAAAGTTTGTCCTTACAAATTTCAATCACTATGAAAGTTTGTCCTAACAAATTTCAATCACTATGAAAGTTTGTCCTAACAAATTTCAATCACTATAAAAGTTTGTCCTAACAAATTTCAATCACTATGAAAGTTTGTCTTAACAAATTTCAATTACTATGAAAGTTTGTCCTAACAAATTTCAATCACTATGAAAGTTTGTCCTAACAAATTTCAATCACTATGAAAGTTTGTCCTTACAAATTTCAATCACTATGAAAGTTTGTCCTAACAAATTTCAATCACTATGAAAGTGGGTCCTTACAAATTTCAATCACTATGAAAGTTTGTCCTTACAAAGTTCAATCACTATGAAAGTTTGTCCTAACAAATTTCAATCACTATGAAAGTTTGTCCTTACAAATTTCAATCACTATGAAAGTTTGTCCTAACAAATTTCAATCACTATGAAAGTTTGTCCTAACAAATTTCAATCACTATGAAAGTTTGTCCTAACAAATTTCAATCACTATGAAAGTTTGTCCTAACAAATTTCAATCACTATGAAAGTTTGTCCTAACAAATTTCAATCACTATGAAAGTTTGTCCTTACAAATTTCAATCACTATGAAAGTTTGTCCTAACAAATTTCAATCACTATGAAAGTTTGTCCTTACAAATTTCAATCACTATGAAAGTTTTTCCTAACAAATTTCAATCACTATGAAAGTTTGTCCTTACCAATTTCAATCACTATGAAAGTTTGTCCTAACAAATTTCAATCACTATGAAAGTTTGTCGTTACAAATTTAAATCACTATGAAAGTTTGTCCTAACAAATTTCAATCACTATGAAAGTTTGTCCTTACAAATTTCAATCACTATGAAAGTTTGTCCTAACAAATTTCAATCACTATGAAAGTTTGTCCTTACAAATTTCAATCACTATGAAAGTTTGTCCTAACAAATTTCAATCACTATAAAAGTTTGTCCTTACAAATTTCAATCACTATGAAAGTTTGTCCTTACAAATTTCAATCACTATGAAAGTTTGTCCTAACAAATTTCAATCACTATGAAAGTTTGTCCTAACTAATTTCAATCACTATGAAAGTTTGTCCTAACAAATTTCAATCACTATGAAAGTTTGTCCTTACAAATTTCAATCACTATGAAATTTTTTCCTAACAAATTTCAATCACTATGAAAGTTTGTCCTAACAAATTTCAATCACTATGAAAGTTTGTCCTTACAAATTTCAATCACTATGAAAGTTTGTCCTTACAAATTTCAATCACTATGAAGGTTTTTCCTAACAAATTTCAGTCACTATGAAAGTTTGTCCTAACAAATTTCAATCACTATGAAAGTTTGTCCTTACAAATTTCAATCACTATGAAAGTTTGTCCTTACAAATTTCAATCACTATAAAGGTTTGTCCTAACAAATTTCAATCACTATGAAAGTTTGTCCTTACAAATTTCAATCACTATGAAAGTTTGTCCTTACGAATTTCAATCACTATGAAAGTTTGTCCTTACAAATTTCAATCACTATGAAAGTTTGTCCTTACAAATTTCAATCACTATGAAAGTTTGTCCTAACAAATTTCAATCACTATGAAAGTTTGTACTAACAAATTTCAATCACTATGAAAGTTTGTCCTAACAAATTTCAATCACTATGAAAGTTTGTCCTAACAAATTTCAATCACTATGAAAGTTTGTCCTAACAAATTTCAATCACTATGAAAGTTTGTCCTAACAAATTTCAATCACTATGAAAGTTTGTCCTAACAAATTTCAATCACTATGAAAGTTTGTCCTTACAAATTTCAATCACTATGAAAGTTTGTCCTAACAAATTTCAATCACTATGACAATTTGTCCTAACAAATTTCAATCACTATGAAAGTTTGTCCTTACAAATTTCAATCACTATGAAAGTTTGTCCTAATAAATTTCAATCACTATGAAAGTTTGTCCTAACAAATTTCAATCACTATGAAAGTTTGTCCTAACAAATTTCAATCACTATGAAAGTTTTTCCTTACAAATTTCAATCACTATGAAAGTTTGTCCTAACAAATTTCAATCACTATAAAAGTTTGTCCTAACAAATTTCAATCACTATGAAAGTTTGTCCTTACAAATTTCAATCACTATGAAAGTTTGTCCTAACAAATTTCAATCATTATGAAAGTTTGTCCTAACAAATTTCAATCACTATGAAAGTTTGTCCTAACAAAGTTCAATCACTATGAAAGTTTGTCCTTACAAATTTCAATCACTATGAAAGTTTGTCCTTACAAATTTCAATCACTATGAAAGTTTGTCCTAACAAATTTCAATCACTATGAAAGTTTGTCCTTACAAATTTAAATCACTATGAAAGTTTGTCCTAACAAATTTCAATCACTATGAAAGTTTGTCCTTACAAATTTCAATCACTATGAAAGTTTGTCCTAACAAATTTCAATCACTATGAAAGTTTGTCCTAACAAATTTCAATCACTATGAAAGTTTGTCCTAACAAATTTCAATCACTATGAAAGTTTGTCCTAACAAATTTCAATCACTATGAAAGTTTGTCCTAACAAATTTTAATCACTATGAAAGTTTGTCCTAACAAATTTCAATCACTATGAAAGTTTGTCCTAACAAATTTCAATCACTATGAAAGTTTGTCCTTACAAATTTCAATCACTATGAAAGTTTGTCCTAACAAATTTCAATCACTATGACAATTTGTCCTAACAAATTTCAATCACTATGAAAGTTTGTCCTTACAAATTTCAATCACTATGAAAGTTTGTCCTAATAAATTTCAATCACTATGAAAGTTTGTCCTAACAAATTTCAATCACTATGAAAGTTTGTCCTAACAAATTTCAATCACTATGAAAGTTTTTCCTTACAAATTTCAATCACTATGAAAGTTTGTCCTAACAAATTTCAATCACTATAAAAGTTTGTCCTAACAAATTTCAATCACTATGAAAGTTTGTCCTTACAAATTTCAATCACTATGAAAGTTTGTCCTAACAAATTTCAATCACTATGAAAGTTTGTCCTAACAAATTTCAATCACTATGAAAGTTTGTCCTAACAAATTTCAATCACTATGAAAGTTTGTCCTTACAAATTTCAATCACTATGAAAGTTTGTCCTTACAAATTTCAATCACTATGAAAGTTTGTCCTAACAAATTTCAATCACTATGAAAGTTTGTCCTTACAAATTTAAATCACTATGAAAGTTTGTCCTAACAAATTTCAATCACTATGAAAGTTTGTCCTTACAAATTTCAATCACTATGAAAGTTTGTCCTAACAAATTTCAATCACTATGAAAGTTTGTCCTAACAAATTTCAATCACTATAAAAGTTTGTCCTAACAAATTTCAATCACTATGAAAGTTTGTCTTAACAAATTTCAATCACTATGAGCGTTTGTCCTAACAAATTTCAATCACTATGAAAGTTTGTCCTTACAAATTTCAATCACTATGAAAGTTTGTCCTAACAAATTTCAGTCACTATGAAAGTTTGTCCTTACAAATTTCAATCACTATGAAAGTTTGTCCTAATAAATTTCAATCACTATGAAAGTTTGTCCTAACAAATTTCAATCACTATGAAAGTTTGTCCTAACAAATTTCAATCACTATGAAAGTTTTTCCTTACAAATTTCAATCACTATGAAAGTTTGTCCTAACAAATTTCAATCACTATAAAAGTTTGTCCTAACAAATTTCAATCACTATGAAAGTTTGTCCTTACAAATTTCAATCACTATGAAAGTTTGTCCTAACAAATTTCAATCACTATGAAAGTTTGTCCTAACAAATTTCAATCACTATGAAAGTTTGTCCTAACAAAGTTCAATCACTATGAAAGTTTGTCCTTACAAATTTCAATCACTATGAAAGTTTGTCCTTACAAATTTCAATCACTATGAAAGTTTGTCCTAACAAATTTCAATCACTATGAAAGTTTGTCCTTACAAATTTAAATCACTATGAAAGTTTGTCCTAACAAATTTCAATCACTATGAAAGTTTGTCCTTACAAATTTCAATCACTATGAAAGTTTGTCCTAACAAATTTCAATCACTATGAAAGTTTGTCCTAACAAATTTCAATCACTATAAAAGTTTGTCCTAACAAATTTCAATCACTATGAAAGTTTGTCTTAACAAATTTCAATCACTATGAGCGTTTGTCCTAACAAATTTCAATCACTATGAAAGTTTGTCCTTACAAATTTCAATCACTATGAAAGTTTGTCCTAACAAATTTCAGTCACTATGAAAGTTTGTCCTTACAAATTTCAATCACTATGAAAGTTTGTCCTAACAAATTTCAATCACTATGAAAGTTTGTCCTAACAAATTTCAATAACTATGAAAGTTTGTCCTTACAAATTTCAATCACTATGAAAGTTTGTCCTTACAAATTTCAATCACTATGAAAGTTTGTCCTAACAAATTTCAATCACTATGAAAGTTTGTCCTAACAAATTTCAATCACTATGAAAGTTTGTCCTAACAAATTTCAATCACTATGAAAGTTTGTCCTTACAAATTTCAATCACTATGAAAGTTTGTCCTAACAAATTTCAATCACTATGAAAGTTTGTCCTAACAAATTTCAATCACTATGAAAGTTTGTCCTAACAAATTTCAATCACTATGAAAGTTTGTCCTTACAAATTTCAATCACTATGAAAGTTTGTCCCAACAAATTTCAATCACTATGACAGTTTGTCCTTACAAATTTCAATCACTATGAAAGTTTGTCCTAACAAATTTCAATATCTATGAAAGTTTGTCCTTACAAATTTCAATCACTATGAAAGTTTGTCCTAACAAGTTTCAATCACTATGAAAGTTTGTCCTAACAAATTTTAATCACTATGAAAGTTTGTCCTAACAAATTTCAATCACTATGAAAGTTTGTCCTAACAAATTTCAATCACTATGAAAGTTTGTCCTTACAAAGTTCAATCACTATGAAAGTTTGTCCTTACAAATTTCAATCACTATGAAAGTTTTTCCTAACAAATTTCAATCACTAAGAAAGTTTGTCCTAACAAATTTCAATCACTATGAAAGTTTGTCCTAACAAATTTCAATCACTATGAAAGTTTGTCCTAACAAATTTCAATCACTATGAAAGTTTGTCCTTACAAATTTCAATCACTATGAAAGTTTGTCCTAACAAATTTCAATCACTATGAAAGTTTGTCCTTACAAATTTCAATCACTATGAAAGTTTGTCCTAACAAATTTCAATCACTATGAAAGTTTGTCCTAACAAATTTCAATCACTATAAAAGTTTGTCCTAACAAATTTCAATCACTATGAAAGTTTGTCTTAACAAATTTCAATCACTATGAGCGTTTGTCCTTACAAATTTCAATCACTATAAAAGTTTGTCCTAACAAATTTCAATCACTATGAAAGTTTGTCCTTACAAATTTCAATCACTATGAAAGTTTGTCCTAACAAATTTCAATCACTATGAAAGTTTGTCCTAACAAATTTCAATCACTATGAAAGTTTGTCCTAACAAAGTTCAATCACTATGAAAGTTTGTCCTTACAAATTTCAATCACTATGAAAGTTTGTCCTTACAAATTTCAATCACTATGAAAGTTTGTCCTAACAAATTTCAATCACTATGAAAGTTTGTCCTTACAAATTTAAATCACTATGAAAGTTTGTCCTAACAAATTTCAATCACTATGAAAGTTTGTCCTTACAAATTTCAATCACTATGAAAGTTTGTCCTAACAAATTTCAATGACTATGAAAGTTTGTCCTTACAAATTTCAATCACTATGAAAGTTTGTCCTAACAAATTTCAATCACTATGAAAGTTTGTCCTAACAAATTTCAATCACTATAAAAGTTTGTCCTAACAAATTTCAATCACTATGAAAGTTTGTCTTTACAAATTTCAATCACTATGAGCGTTTGTCCTAACAAATTTCAATCACTATGAAAGTTTGTCCTTACAAATTTCAATCACTATGAAAGTTTTTCCTAACAAATTTCAGTCACTATGAAAGTTTGTCCTTACAAATTTCAATCACTATGAAAGTTTGTCCTAACAAATTTCAATCACTATGAAAGTTTGTCCTAACAAATTTCAATCACTATGAAAGTTTGTCCTAACAAATTTCAATCACTATGAAAGTTTGTCCTTACAAATTTCAATCACTATGAAAGTTTGTCCTAACAAATTTCAATCACTATGAAAGTTTGTCCTTACAAATTTCAATCACTATGAAAGTTTGTCCTAAAAAATTTCAGTCACTATGAAAGTTTGTCTTTACAAATTTCAATCACTATGAAAGTTTTTCCTAACAAATTTCAATCACTATGAAAGTTTTTCCTAACAAATTTCAATCACTATGAAAGTTTGTCCTTACCAATTTCAATCACTATGAAAGTTTGTCCTAACAAATTTCAATCACTATGAAAATTTGTCGTTACAAATTTCAATCACTATGAAAGTTTGTCCTAACAAATTTCAATCACTATGAAAGTTTGTCCTTACAAATTTCAATCACTATGAAAGTTTGTCCTAACAAATTTCAATCACTATGAAAGTTTGTCCTTACAAATTTCAATCACTATGAAAGTTTGTCCTAAAAAATTTCAGTCACTATGAAAGTTTGTCTTTACAAATTTCAATCACTATGAAAGTTTGTCCTTACAAATTTCAATCACTATGAAAGTTTGTCCTAACAAATTTCAATCACTATGAAAGTTTGTCCTTACAAAGTTCAATAACTATGAAAGTTTTTCCTAACAAATTTCAATCACTATGAAAGTTTGTCCTTACAAATTTCAATCACTATGAAAGTTTGTCCTAACAAATTTCAGTCACTATGAAAGTTTGTCCTAACAAATTTCAATCACTATGAAAGTTTGTCCTTACCAATTTCAATCACTATGAAAGTTTGTCCTTACAAATTTCAATCACTATGAAAGTTTGTCCTAACAAATTTCAATCACTATGAAAGTTTGTCCTAACAAATTTCAATCACTATAAAAGTTTGTCCTAACAAATTTCAATCACTATGAAAGTTTGTCTTAACAAATTTCAATTACTATGAAAGTTTGTCCTAACAAATTTCAATCACTATGAAAGTTTGTCCTAACAAATTTCAATCACTATGAAAGTTTGTCCTTACAAATTTCAATCACTATGAAAGTTTGTCCTAACAAATTTCAATCACTATGAAAGTGGGTCCTTACAAATTTCAATCACTATGAAAGTTTGTCCTTACAAAGTTCAATCACTATGAAAGTTTGTCCTAACAAATTTCAATCACTATGAAAGTTTGTCCTTACAAATTTCAATCACTATGAAAGTTTGTCCTAACAAATTTCAATCACTATGAAAGTTTGTCCTAACAAATTTCAATCACTATGAAAGTTTGTCCTAACAAATTTCAATCACTATGAAAGTTTGTCCTAACAAATTTCAATCACTATGAAAGTTTGTCCTAACAAATTTCAATCACTATGAAAGTTTGTCCTTACAAATTTCAATCACTATGAAAGTTTGTCCTAACAAATTTCAATCACTATGAAAGTTTGTCCTTACAAATTTCAATCACTATGAAAGTTTTTCCTAACAAATTTCAATCACTATGAAAGTTTGTCCTTACCAATTTCAATCACTATGAAAGTTTGTCCTAACAAATTTCAATCACTATGAAAGTTTGTCGTTACAAATTTAAATCACTATGAAAGTTTGTCCTAACAAATTTCAATCACTATGAAAGTTTGTCCTTACAAATTTCAATCACTATGAAAGTTTGTCCTAACAAATTTCAATCACTATGAAAGTTTGTCCTTACAAATTTCAATCACTATGAAAGTTTGTCCTAACAAATTTCAATCACTATAAAAGTTTGTCCTTACAAATTTCAATCACTATGAAAGTTTGTCCTTACAAATTTCAATCACTATGAAAGTTTGTCCTAACAAATTTCAATCACTATGAAAGTTTGTCCTAACTAATTTCAATCACTATGAAAGTTTGTCCTAACAAATTTCAATCACTATGAAAGTTTGTCCTTACAAATTTCAATCACTATGAAATTTTTTCCTAACAAATTTCAATCACTATGAAAGTTTGTCCTAACAAATTTCAATCACTATGAAAGTTTGTCCTTACAAATTTCAATCACTATGAAAGTTTGTCCTTACAAATTTCAATCACTATGAAGGTTTTTCCTAACAAATTTCAGTCACTATGAAAGTTTGTCCTAACAAATTTCAATCACTATGAAAGTTTGTCCTTACAAATTTCAATCACTATGAAAGTTTGTCCTTACAAATTTCAATCACTATAAAGGTTTGTCCTAACAAATTTCAATCACTATGAAAGTTTGTCCTTACAAATTTCAATCACTATGAAAGTTTGTCCTTACGAATTTCAATCACTATGAAAGTTTGTCCTTACAAATTTCAATCACTATGAAAGTTTGTCCTTACAAATTTCAATCACTATGAAAGTTTGTCCTAACAAATTTCAATCACTATGAAAGTTTGTCCTAACAAATTTCAATCACTATGAAAGTTTGTCCTAACAAATTTCAATCACTATGAAAGTTTGTCCTAACAAATTTCAATCACTATGAAAGTTTGTCCTAACAAATTTCAATCACTATGAAAGTTTGTCCTAACAAATTTCAATCACTATGAAAGTTTGTCCTAACAAATTTCAATCACTATGAAAGTTTGTCCTTACAAATTTCAATCACTATGAAAGTTTGTCCTAACAAATTTCAATCACTATGACAATTTGTCCTAACAAATTTCAATCACTATGAAAGTTTGTCCTTACAAATTTCAATCACTATGAAAGTTTGTCCTAATAAATTTCAATCACTATGAAAGTTTGTCCTAACAAATTTCAATCACTATGAAAGTTTGTCCTAACAAATTTCAATCACTATGAAAGTTTTTCCTTACAAATTTCAATCACTATGAAAGTTTGTCCTAACAAATTTCAATCACTATAAAAGTTTGTCCTAACAAATTTCAATCACTATGAAAGTTTGTCCTTACAAATTTCAATCACTATGAAAGTTTGTCCTAACAAATTTCAATCATTATGAAAGTTTGTCCTAACAAATTTCAATCACTATGAAAGTTTGTCCTAACAAAGTTCAATCACTATGAAAGTTTGTCCTTACAAATTTCAATCACTATGAAAGTTTGTCCTTACAAATTTCAATCACTATGAAAGTTTGTCCTAACAAATTTCAATCACTATGAAAGTTTGTCCTTACAAATTTAAATCACTATGAAAGTTTGTCCTAACAAATTTCAATCACTATGAAAGTTTGTCCTTACAAATTTCAATCACTATGAAAGTTTGTCCTAACAAATTTCAATCACTATGAAAGTTTGTCCTAACAAATTTCAATCACTATGAAAGTTTGTCCTAACAAATTTCAATCACTATGAAAGTTTGTCTTTACAAATTTCAATCACTATGAAAGTTTGTCCTAACAAATTTTAATCACTATGAAAGTTTGTCCTAACAAATTTCAATCACTATGAAAGTTTGTCCTAACAAATTTCAATCACTATGAAAGTTTGTCCTTACAAATTTCAATCACTATGAAAGTTTGTCCTAACAAATTTCAATCACTATGACAATTTGTCCTAACAAATTTCAATCACTATGAAAGTTTGTCCTTACAAATTTCAATCACTATGAAAGTTTGTCCTAATAAATTTCAATCACTATGAAAGTTTGTCCTAACAAATTTCAATCACTATGAAAGTTTGTCCTAACAAATTTCAATCACTATGAAAGTTTTTCCTTACAAATTTCAATCACTATGAAAGTTTGTCCTAACAAATTTCAATCACTATAAAAGTTTGTCCTAACAAATTTCAATCACTATGAAAGTTTGTCCTTACAAATTTCAATCACTATGAAAGTTTGTCCTAACAAATTTCAATCACTATGAAAGTTTGTCCTAACAAATTTCAATCACTATGAAAGTTTGTCCTAACAAATTTCAATCACTATGAAAGTTTGTCCTTACAAATTTCAATCACTATGAAAGTTTGTCCTTACAAATTTCAATCACTATGAAAGTTTGTCCTAACAAATTTCAATCACTATGAAAGTTTGTCCTTACAAATTTAAATCACTATGAAAGTTTGTCCTAACAAATTTCAATCACTATGAAAGTTTGTCCTTACAAATTTCAATCACTATGAAAGTTTGTCCTAACAAATTTCAATCACTATGAAAGTTTGTCCTAACAAATTTCAATCACTATAAAAGTTTGTCCTAACAAATTTCAATCACTATGAAAGTTTGTCTTAACAAATTTCAATCACTATGAGCGTTTGTCCTAACAAATTTCAATCACTATGAAAGTTTGTCCTTACAAATTTCAATCACTATGAAAGTTTGTCCTAACAAATTTCAGTCACTATGAAAGTTTGTCCTTACAAATTTCAATCACTATGAAAGTTTGTCCTAATAAATTTCAATCACTATGAAAGTTTGTCCTAACAAATTTCAATCACTATGAAAGTTTGTCCTAACAAATTTCAATCACTATGAAAGTTTTTCCTTACAAATTTCAATCACTATGAAAGTTTGTCCTAACAAATTTCAATCACTATAAAAGTTTGTCCTAACAAATTTCAATCACTATGAAAGTTTGTCCTTACAAATTTCAATCACTATGAAAGTTTGTCCTAACAAATTTCAATCACTATGAAAGTTTGTCCTAACAAATTTCAATCACTATGAAAGTTTGTCCTAACAAAGTTCAATCACTATGAAAGTTTGTCCTTACAAATTTCAATCACTATGAAAGTTTGTCCTTACAAATTTCAATCACTATGAAAGTTTGTCCTAACAAATTTCAATCACTATGAAAGTTTGTCCTTACAAATTTAAATCACTATGAAAGTTTGTCCTAACAAATTTCAATCACTATGAAAGTTTGTCCTTACAAATTTCAATCACTATGAAAGTTTGTCCTAACAAATTTCAATCACTATGAAAGTTTGTCCTAACAAATTTCAATCACTATAAAAGTTTGTCCTAACAAATTTCAATCACTATGAAAGTTTGTCTTAACAAATTTCAATCACTATGAGCGTTTGTCCTAACAAATTTCAATCACTATGAAAGTTTGTCCTTACAAATTTCAATCACTATGAAAGTTTGTCCTAACAAATTTCAGTCACTATGAAAGTTTGTCCTTACAAATTTCAATCACTATGAAAGTTTGTCCTAACAAATTTCAATCACTATGAAAGTTTGTCCTAACAAATTTCAATAACTATGAAAGTTTGTCCTTACAAATTTCAATCACTATGAAAGTTTGTCCTTACAAATTTCAATCACTATGAAAGTTTGTCCTAACAAATTTCAATCACTATGAAAGTTTGTCCTAACAAATTTCAATCACTATGAAAGTTTGTCCTAACAAATTTCAATCACTATGAAAGTTTGTCCTTACAAATTTCAATCACTATGAAAGTTTGTCCTAACAAATTTCAATCACTATGAAAGTTTGTCCTAACAAATTTCAATCACTATGAAAGTTTGTCCTAACAAATTTCAATCACTATGAAAGTTTGTCCTTACAAATTTCAATCACTATGAAAGTTTGTCCCAACAAATTTCAATCACTATGACAGTTTGTCCTTACAAATTTCAATCACTATGAAAGTTTGTCCTAACAAATTTCAATATCTATGAAAGTTTGTCCTTACAAATTTCAATCACTATGAAAGTTTGTCCTAACAAGTTTCAATCACTATGAAAGTTTGTCCTAACAAATTTTAATCACTATGAAAGTTTGTCCTAACAAATTTCAATCACTATGAAAGTTTGTCCTAACAAATTTCAATCACTATGAAAGTTTGTCCTTACAAAGTTCAATCACTATGAAAGTTTGTCCTTACAAATTTCAATCACTATGAAAGTTTTTCCTAACAAATTTCAATCACTAAGAAAGTTTGTCCTAACAAATTTCAATCACTATGAAAGTTTGTCCTAACAAATTTCAATCACTATGAAAGTTTGTCCTAACAAATTTCAATCACTATGAAAGTTTGTCCTTACAAATTTCAATCACTATGAAAGTTTGTCCTAACAAATTTCAATCACTATGAAAGTTTGTCCTTACAAATTTCAATCACTATGAAAGTTTGTCCTAACAAATTTCAATCACTATGAAAGTTTGTCCTAACAAATTTCAATCACTATAAAAGTTTGTCCTAACAAATTTCAATCACTATGAAAGTTTGTCTTAACAAATTTCAATCACTATGAGCGTTTGTCCTTACAAATTTCAATCACTATAAAAGTTTGTCCTAACAAATTTCAATCACTATGAAAGTTTGTCCTTACAAATTTCAATCACTATGAAAGTTTGTCCTAACAAATTTCAATCACTATGAAAGTTTGTCCTAACAAATTTCAATCACTATGAAAGTTTGTCCTAACAAAGTTCAATCACTATGAAAGTTTGTCCTTACAAATTTCAATCACTATGAAAGTTTGTCCTTACAAATTTCAATCACTATGAAAGTTTGTCCTAACAAATTTCAATCACTATGAAAGTTTGTCCTTACAAATTTAAATCACTATGAAAGTTTGTCCTAACAAATTTCAATCACTATGAAAGTTTGTCCTTACAAATTTCAATCACTATGAAAGTTTGTCCTAACAAATTTCAATCACTATGAAAGTTTGTCCTAACAAATTTCAATCACTATAAAAGTTTGTCCTAACAAATTTCAATCACTATGAAAGTTTGTCTTAACAAATTTCAATCACTATGAGCGTTTGTCCTAACAAATTTCAATCACTATGAAAGTTTGTCCTTACAAATTTCAATCACTATGAAAGTTTGTCCTAACAAATTTCAGTCACTATGAAAGTTTGTCCTTACAAATTTCAATCACTATGAAAGTTTGTCCTAACAAATTTCAATCACTATGAAAGTTTGTCCTAACAAATTTCAATAACTATGAAAGTTTGTCCTTACAAATTTCAATCACTATGAAAGTTTGTCCTTACAAATTTCAATCACTATGAAAGTTTGTCCTAACAAATTTCAATCACTATGAAAGTTTGTCCTAACAAATTTCAATCACTATGAAAGTTTGTCCTAACAAATTTCAATCACTATGAAAGTTTGTCCTTACAAATTTCAATCACTATGAAAGTTTGTCCTAACAAATTTCAATCACTATGAAAGTTTGTCCTAACAAATTTCAATCACTATGAAAGTTTGTCCTAACAAATTTCAATCACTATGAAAGTTTGTCATTACAAATTTCAATCACTATGAAAGTTTGTCCCAACAAATTTCAATCACTATGACAGTTTGTCCTTACAAATTTCAATCACTATGAAAGTTTGTCCTAACAAATTTCAATATCTATGAAAGTTTGTCCTTACAAATTTCAATCACTATGAAAGTTTGTCCTAACAAGTTTCAATCACTATGAAAGTTTGTCCTAACAAATTTTAATCACTATGAAAGTTTGTCCTAACAAATTTCAATCACTATGAAAGTTTGTCCTAACAAATTTCAATCACTATGAAAGTTTGTCCTTACAAAGTTCAATCACTATGAAAGTTTGTCCTTACAAATTTCAATCACTATGAAAGTTTTTCCTAACAAATTTCAATCACTAAGAAAGTTTGTCCTAACAAATTTCAATCACTATGAAAGTTTGTCCTAACAAATTTCAATCACTATGAAAGTTTGTCCTAACAAATTTCAATCACTATGAAAGTTTGTCCTTACAAATTTCAATCACTATGAAAGTTTGTCCTAACAAATTTCAATCACTATGAAAGTTTGTCCTTACAAATTTCAATCACTATGAAAGTTTGTCCTAACAAATTTCAATCACTATGAAAGTTTGTCCTAACAAATTTCAATCACTATAAAAGTTTGTCCTAACAAATTTCAATCACTATGAAAGTTTGTCTTAACAAATTTCAATCACTATGAGCGTTTGTCCTTACAAATTTCAATCACTATGAAAGTTTGTCCTTACAAATTTCAATCACTATGAAAGTGGGTCCTTACAAATTTCAATCACTATGAAAGTTTGTCCTTACAAATTTCAATCACTATGAAAGTTTGTGCTTACAAATTTCAATCACTATGAAAGTTTTTCCTAACAAATTTCAATCACTATGAAAGTTTGTCCTAACAAATTTCAATCACTATGAAAGTTTGTCCTAACAAATTTCAATCACTATGAAAGTTTCTCCTAACAAATTTCAATCACTATGAAAGTTTGTCCTAACAAATTTCAATCACTATGAAAGTTTGTCCTAACAAATTTCAATCACTATGAAAGTTTGTCCTAACAAATTTCAATCACTATGAAAGTTTGTCCTAACAAATTTCAATCACTATGAAAGTTTGTCCTAACAAATTTCAATCACTATGAAAGTTTGTCCTAACAAATTTCAATCACTATTAAAGTTTGTCCTTACAAATTTCAATCACTATGAAAGTTTGTTCTTACAAATTTTAATCACTATGAAAGTTTGTCCTTACAAATGTAAATCACTATGAAAGTTTGTCCTAACAAATTCAATCACTATGAAAGTTTGTCCTAACAAATTTCAATCACTATGAAAGTTTGTCCTTACCAATTTCAATCACTATGAAAGTTTGTCCTAACAAATTTCAATCACTATGAAAGTTTGTCCTAACAAATTTCAATCACTATGAAAGTTTGTCCTAACTAATTTCAATCACTATGAAAGTTTGTCCTAACAAATTTCAATCACTATGAAAGTTTGTCCTAACAAATTTCAATCACTATGAAAGTTTGTCCTAACAAATTTCAATCACTATGAAAGTTTGTCCTTACAAATTTCAATCACTATGAAAGTTTGTCCTGACAAATTTCAATCACTATGAAAGTTTGTCCTTACAAATTTCAATCACTATGAAAGTTTGTCCTAAGAAATTTCAATCACTATGAAAGTTTGTCCTAACAAATTCAATCACTATGAAAGTTTGTCCTAACAAATTTCAATCACTATGAAAGTTTGTCCTTACAAATTTCAATCACTATGAAAGTTTGTCCTTACAAATTTCAATCACTATGAAAGTTTGTCCTTACAAATTTCAATCACTATGAAAGTTTGTCCTAACAAATTTCAATCACTATGAAAGTTTGTCCTTACAAATTTCAATCACTATGAAAGTTTGTCCTAACAAATTTCAATCACTATGAAAGTTTGTCCTAACAAATTTCAATCACTATGAAAGTTTGTCCTAACAAATTTCAATCACTATGAAAGTTTGTCCTAACAAATTTCAATCACTATGAAAGTTTTTCCTAACAAATTTCAATCACTATGAAAGTTTGTCCTAACAAATTTCAATCACTATGAAAGTTTGTCCTAACAAATTTCAATCACTATGAAAGTTTGTCCTAACAAATTTCAATCACTATGAAAGTTTGTCCTTACAAATTTCAATCACTATGAAAGTTTGTTCTTACAAATTTTAATCACTATGAAAGTTTGTCCTTACAAATGTAAATCACTATGAAAGTTTGTCCTAACAAATTCAATCACTATGAAAGTTTGTCCTAACAAATTTCAATCACTATGAAAGTTTGTCCTTACCAATTTCAATCACTATGAAAGTTTGTCCTAACAAATTTCAATCACTATGAAAGTTTGTCCTAACAAATTTCAATCACTATGAAAGTTTGTCCTAACTAATTTCAATCACTATGAAAGTTTGTCCTAACAAATTTCAATCACTATGAAAGTTTGTCCTAACAAATTTCAATCACTATGAAAGTTTGTCCTAACAAATTTCAATCACTATGAAAGTTTGTCCTTACAAATTTCAATCACTATGAAAGTTTGTCCTAACAAATTTCAATCACTATGAAAGTTTGTCCTTACAAATTTCAATCACTATGAAAGTTTGTCCTAAGAAATTTCAATCACTATGAAAGTTTGTCCTTACAAATTTCAATCACTATGAAAGTTTGTCCTAACAAATTTCAATCACTATGAAAGTTTGTCCTAACAAATTTCAATCACTATGAAAGTTTGTCCTAACAAATTTCAATCACTATGAAAGTTTGTCCTTACAAATTTCAATCACTATGAAAGTTTGTCTTTAAAAATCCCAATCACAAACCTTGCTGAAATATTTGAGGGGCGTCATACTGGAAAATACTGCCGAGGTATATAATGAACAAGCAAGACAGAAAAATAGAAGACCACAGAAATCAAGATAGGCTCAATAACACAAAACGGAAACAGTATAAAAGAGCAATAAAATCCTGGAAGTGCTTAACCATATATAAATACTTACATTGATGAGGAAATACTCCTAGCTAGTCAACATCGGGTTTTTTTTACAAATGGATTACAATAGAATGACCAGTGCAGGAAATGCTACACAGCGATTAAGTGCGCGAATCACATATTGTCTGACTTTTCAGTCCTATTGGCAGATGATCTTTACAACACCATGAACTGCAACTAATACCATTAAATGGAGGAAGTGTTTTATTATAGTCATACAGGTTGAAAGAAACATAAGCCAAAACTGCATATTACTGATATTATCATTCCAAATGAATTTGCTTTTAATCGAGTTGAATCAAATAAACTTTATCCGTGTTGTGTTAAGGTTAGCTAATAATGTGATGGTGAAGTATGTTACAAAATAAAATATAACAGTTGAAATTTAGTCCATAAATATAAACCTAGAACGTTTGAATGCAATTTAATAAAAAAAAACGGACATATTTTACAGAGGCAGAATCTGGGTTGACCAGCAGACGTGGATGAGGTTTTGCCTTTTCGAATCCTGAAAGCAATTAGAAACAATGTAAAACATAAGACCATTGCATGCAACTCAAAGAGAAGTAAGAAATGTGAAATAAATAATATATGAAAATATATATTGTTATATTGTTTTATTTTGGATGAAGATGTCTCCGCTGTTGTGTGAAAAGCACAGAGTGAGGAACAAAGAGGAAAGGTATGTTTCTCATTTAATTTGGTATACCATAAACTGTCTGATCAAAAATGTAAAATAATAATATAGTAAAATATAAATTGTTGTATTGCTGTATTTTATTTTGGATGAAGATGTCTCCCTTGTAGTATGAAAAGCACAGAGAGAGTGAGGAACAAAGAGGTAAGGTATGTTTCTCATTTTGTTGGTATGCCATAAACTGTCTAAGCAAAAGTTTAAAAGAACTGTCTTGCGTACGTTATTTGTCGTGGTTGTGAACAGTGTTTATGTGTGTATATACCCGTGTACAGAAAACAACCGACACTATATACTTACAAAGGCACTATTATGGATATCTTAAGCGACGCATTTATATGAACATGGTTACACAGACGATATTAAACGGTAGAAATATATACGTACGTTATATATATATATATACATATATATATATATATATATATATGTATATATATATATACATATATACACACACACATATATATATATATATATATATATAAATATATATATATATATATAGAGAGAGAGAGGGAGAGATACAACACATACGTTCCCATGGCCTATTTGTATACAATTTGAAGGGCCCTAGAGTCATTCGCCTTTAGGGTCCTTCAAAAGAAGAATCTGCTGACTGTGAGAGGAACTGTGTGGTGTTCAAGAAGCATTTATCGGTTAACAAGATCGTTATTGAAGTTTATAGAAAGCGACAGAGAAATCTAAGCATTACTTGGATTGGTTACTAAAATGCACATGTTTTTACATTGCACGATAACAATCTCTGCTATCAACGCCCGAAAAAAAGAATCTACTAAATCGACAGCTTCTTTCTTGTATTCTTAATCCTGCCAAAAATATGTTGCTGAATAAATGCTGGAGTGCTTACAAGTCTCCATATATCATTTATAGAGTTGGGTGATTTTACCATGAGTGGATTGAGTACATTCCACAAAAGACGTGTGCAACATCCATCCAAACGACGCTGTTGTTTTGCTGAAAGTGTCCAACTGTCAGATCCATAGAGTAAGATTGGCTCAGGGAAAACTTGGATTTTGAATTTGCGAGCAAAATTGGATTTCCAGATCTTATCCATTTTGTTACAAGCAGTATGGGCCATGGCTTTTCTAATGTTAAAGACTTTATTAGAGTTTCTAATGTGTGATCCTGGATACTTGTAGTCTTCAGCACATTGGATGATGTTATTTGTGAAGGGTTTTAATTTTATGGTCGTTGCGAATCAAACAATTATTGAGGACTATAAAACAGCAAGTAAATCTGATTATCAAAATGCGTATAATAATGTGTCACTCGCGTGACACTATGATCCATTGAATTAACCATCAAATAATCCAAACACATGTTTATATGAAGATGTGGTGAAAAATGTTATTATACATTAATTTAACAATAAACAATCTGTGAAAAAGGAATTTTTTAAGTTGTAATAATGGAGAACTACAGCAATAAGCGCCAAGGGTTGGCTGGTACGATAATGCAAATTTAGGCGCTATTGTAGTTCGAGGCGGCAGCATAAAAAGACAGCAGTGACATTTTTATCTCGAGCACGGGTGTTGCTGTCAGTTGTGAAGAAGACGAAAAGAAAATTACGACAGCGTCGAAAAGAAATATAAAACTGATTGTTGAGAAAAAATTCTGAATCATAATGCGTTCGCGTGCTCACTCGTGTAGTGAACTGACTTATCACATGTCGGAGGAATCCTGAGCGGACATGTGAAATAAAAAAGTTTTTTTTTTTAAAAAGTGGTTCACTTTTGTGATTTTTATTTTAATGTTTTTAATTGATCTAAAAAAATGTTTCATGAGTTTATAAAAACATAGTTTTATGTTTTCCGTTCTTTGTTGGAAGGAGGGGTATTCAATTATAGAACTTGTGCAGTTGGGGCGACCACCACACCTGACGCTCCCTAATGTAAACAGAATTTGTGTGAAATGTTAAACGGTATTCTTACTGTCGGAGCATTACTTACGGAAAAATGCTTAATTAAACTGCAGAAGCATCTGCTAATCTACACAAGTTCTATAATTGATTGTCCATCCCCCCAAAAGAACAAAAACATGAAAATAGGTTCTTGTAAACCGCTCATGAAAACTTTATTTATTAGATCAATTAACAAGCATTAAAAACTAAGTAACCTAGATTTTCGTATGTGTTAATTACACAAGGAACTTATTTTCACAATTCACCGTTGACTGCTGAACATATTTTTACCGAAAGTTGCAATTCTCGTTAGTTATGAAATTGTCTCAAGTAATTATATTATTCGAAAAGTAGTTTAGAATTTTAGAAATAAAACAAAGATGGTTGGTAATTCCCTCTAAAAATAAAATTGTTATGAAAATAGACGAAATAAATATTTGTTTAACAAGAAATGTTAACGTTATACAAAAAATCAAAATAAAAACAAATATATTTTGTAAATCTTTACAATCTAACTCAGTGTAGATTACATCCGTTAATTTTTTTACTATTACGTTTAAACAATTATAAAAAAACAAAAGCAATTAAAAATAGTAAATAACTTGTATTTAAAAATTGGGGATCACTTCCTATATAAATCTAAGGTAAAATGAACACCCCTTTTAGCATTCACCGAGAAGACACTGAATAGATTACAGTTTGCAATTAGTGTGATTAGAGTGAATGGATAACTTATATCGGTTTTTGTTTTACAGTTATTTAAAAACTTATCAATTTTTGCTTAACAGTTATTTAAAAACGTATCGGCTCTACTCCACTTCCAAAAAGAAAACAAAATCTAACAGGAGCATTCTCTCCTACTTTCCTGTGCCATAACATTTAGAAACTACGAACGATTACATGTCTTGTTGATCACTAACTGACCACGAAGTGGATGCTCATTTTACATTAAATTTATATTGTTAAATGATCACACACTCGAAAATTTTAATTATTTTTATCAATTCTTTCTGTGCAGATTTTTTATAGTCTTTTGAAATATAACAATAAAGAAAGTAGATTTTGAATTCTTAGATGATAAACTATGCTGTGTAGATTGTAAAAATGTATTGATAATTGATGATGAACTCTGATGTGCTGATTGTAAACATTAACTTTTTTTCAACATTAAGTTTCTGCTGATGACAAATATAAATGAGTTCTCATTTTATGTAAACTTTATAAAACCATTAGCCCCTATTCTAAAATCTTAATGATTGGATAAAATATCAAACATTATCCTCTAGGTACGTATAGAGAGAAAAAGAATTGTATAAAATGTTCAAACAATTAAATATCGAAAAAGCAGTTTTCGACCAATTAAATTAAATAAATCGAATTAAATTAAATAAACAAATTGTGACAGAAATCCAAATATTAGATGAAACTTTACTTTGACTTAAAAACTAATATCGGACTGAATATTTAACAGGATTTTTTAAAATCAGAAATTCATAAATTTTATTCACATTTATTATAAAGCATGGTGGAATCAATATATTCTTTTAGTAGATTGCAATAAAAAAAATTTAAATCAATAATTCATAAATTTATTCACATTTATTATAAAACTATCTTTTTTAGTGGTATTGGTCGTTCTTGTGGTTCCTCTTTTTTATTTTATTTTATTCTTGTGGAATAAAAATTGATCACGGCACCAAATCGTATATGTTATATACTGGGTGGTATGGCGGTGACGTCTATTTTATTAGCATCAAGCCTGTATTTTAACTATCCGAGATTTTTGAATATCTCGATAGATATAGAGATAGTTCGTTTGACATTTATGCATATATGTTTGTTGTCAGTCGTCTAGTGAATGGAATGACCGCTGTTCATTTATCAATGAATAACGGGACGCTATGTTATAAAACAACCTGGTTTATTTAATAAACATTCATATACACATAATATGGCGGTGAAGGTGGTGGTGGAGATAGTATAGTTGGAGAGGGTGTGGTTGCGATCGTTACAGGCAGTTGAGCGTCGTCTGTCTTCCCGTCTCTGCTGTCACTCTCTGACTCGTTCTTTTGTTTATCATTTGACTTTTATGAATTTTCGACCTCGTAATCCGTTAACCAGTTTACGTCATCGACCCACATTCTGACCCTCTCGATGTTTGCTTTTGGTCTTACTTGCGGCCGAATTACGTCATCTTATTCCCGGGTTTCATTTTTGTCGGTCAGGGTTTAAGTTCATTCGAACTTTGCTCCATTCAACGGTCTGACCCATAAACCGACTTGCGTCATAGGATCAGGTCATGCAATTCCAGGTTCCATTTTTGATGGCCCGGATTTCGAGTTCATTCGCACCTCTCCTCTATCTATAACATTATAAATATATCTTTTTTTATTAGATTGCAAGAAATAAAAATATTTTTTATATTTAAGATTATCTTACAACATATAGAATAATTTTGTTTAAATGTCTAAAAATCAAGATAAAAAAACTTAACTTTCGTTACAAAAATTCAATAAAAAATGAAATTTGTTTTGTTTTTAGTAAATCGATAACACTTTTGTTTCGTGTGTTCAATTCATTAAGAAATAAAAGATATGAACATATAAAAGAATGGAAAGTTGTCAATTGTAGTTTTTTTCGTACTTTCAATATGTGTTCTAGTTTTTTATTAGTTATTCCGGAACTTATCCACATTTTTTCCATTCCAGATGTTATATTTGATTCCAGATGTTATCAGAATTTCTGGTTTGTTTTTCATTTTTTCTAGGATCCAATTGGTCTCTAAGTTACTAGATCCCTCATCTTCAAACAGGAGCCTCCGATACTCTTCTAGGTCTTGCTTTTTTGGTAACTTTTCCACAGTGATTTTCTCTCTTATAAGGTTTCTGTAGAATAGCATAGCATTACATCTGAAGAGATTATTATATTTTGCCTTCTTTTCTCCTTTGCTTGGATCCTTTAAGCATGTGCTGGTATCTTGCCTTCTATTTTGTCCTCTAGTTATTTTGCAACTTTTTCCATCTCTTCTATTTTTACATTGCTATTCTTTAATCACCATGCTTATGTAATATTTTTTGCTTTTGACTGGCATTGTTTTTGGAATTGAGGGAATTTTTTCTGACAATGTAGACTCCTGCAGAATATGTTATTTGATGTTTTTTACGAGCGCCATTTATGTTTTAGTTACTACCTTCCTCACTCATGAAGCTCGGATTTTATGCAGTTTCATGCTCATCAAGTTTTATGTATAGTGGTGGAAAACCTGACGGGTAACCACTTCATATAGTGAAGATCTCTGAGTTGGTTTAATCGGTTCAGTGAGAGTTCTCATGTGTGTGATTAAATGTGTTTTTACAGAACAAAAATATCCACACACTTAACAAGCATGGGGCTTTGCTTCAGTGTCATTTCTAATATGTGTCGCTAACGTTGATTTTACAGAAGAATAATATCCACACATGTGACACTGTTCAGTTTAATCCACTAAAACTGGTCAAGAATATGATTTTTCCCTTTTATTTTACTTCAGTCGAGTGCCTTCTCATATGTCTAACTAACGATGATTTTTGAGAACAAGAATATGCACATACTTCACAAGAATATGGTTTTTCGCCAGTGTGAGTTCGCATATGTTCCATTAAATATGATTTTGCAGAACAAGAATATCCACAAACTTCACATGAATGTGGCTTTTCACCAGTGTGAGTTCTCATGTGTATAACTAGGACTGATTTTCGGGAATAAGAATTTCCACAGACTTTACAATAATGTGGTTTTTCACCAGTGTGAGTTCTCATATGTGTTATTATGTCTGATTTTGCAGAACATGCATATCCACACACTTCACATGAGTGTGGCTTTTCGCCAGTGTGCGTTCGCATATGTATAACTAAGGGTGGTTTTTGAGAAGAAGAATATCCACAGACATCACAAGAATATGGCTTTTCGCCAGTGTGAGTTCGCATATGCTTCAGTAAATTTGATTTTTCAGAACAAGAATATCCACACACTTCACAGGAATATGGTTTTTCGCCAGAGTGTATTCGCATATGTCTAAGTAACGTTGATTTTTGAGAACAAGAATATACACACACTCCACAAAAATATGGTTTTTCGCCAGTGTGAGTTCGCATATGCTTCACTATATTTGATTCTTTAAAACAAGAATATCCACAAACATCACAAGAATGTGGGGTTTCGCCAGTGTGCGTTCTCATATGTTTCAGTAAATTTGATTTTTCAGAATAAGAATATCCACACTCTTCACAAGAATGTGGGTTTTCGCCAGTGTGTATTCTCATATGTCTAACTATGGATGATTTTTGAGAACTTGAATATCCACACACTTCACAAGAATATGGCTTTTCGCCAGTGTGAGTTCGCATATGTTTCAGTAAATGTGATTTTTCAGAACAAGAATATCCACACTCTTCACAAGAATGTGGGTTTTCGCCAGTGTGCGTTCTCATATGTCTAACTATATTTGATTTTTGAGAACAACAATATCCACACACTTCACAAGAATATGGCTTTTCGCCCGTGTGAGTCCGTATATGTTTCAGTAAATTTGATTTTGCAGAACAAGAATATCCACAAACTTCACAAGAATGTGTTTTTTTGTCAGCGTGTATTCTCATATGTCGAACAAACGTTGATTGTTCAGGACAAGAATATCCACACACTTCACAAGAATATGGCTTTTCGCCAGTGTGAGTTCTCATATGTTTCACTAAATTTGATTTTTCCGAATAAGAATATCCACAAACTTTACAAGAATGGGGTTTTTCGCCAGTGTGCGTTCTCATATGTCTAACTAACGTTGATTTTTGAGAACTAGAATATCCACACACTTTACAAGAATATGGCTTTTCGCCAGTGTGCGTTCTCATGTGTGCCACTAATTTTGATTTTTCAGAACAAGAATATCCACACACTTCACATGAATGTGGCTTTTCCCCAGTGTGTGTTCTCATATGTATCATTAAATTTAATTTTTTAGAACAAGAATATCCACACACTTCACAAATATGTGTCTTTTCATCACTTTGCACCTGCATGTTTCACTAAAATTGATTGTATTAACGTAGTTTTGAATATGGCATTTACTTTTATATTTAATTCTTAATTTATATGTTCTTATGAAGATTACAGAAAGTAAACCTGGTTCATAAGAATATAACATATATTTCTGCTTCTGCTTTTCTTCATACAAGTGAGCAATTATTGAGAGAATGTTAAAAATAGATTATATGTGATGAAGCAGGAACATCTGTAAATAAAAATAAAAGAAATAAAATATGTTATTTTGTAAATCACATATAAGTTTTGTTTTTATTATGATAAGACAAAACATATTTTAAATGTTTATATAAAGTAAAACAAAGTTTATAATAAAAATAAAACCAATTCATGTTTCTGTATCATCAATCACATATTAGCTTTTGCTTGTTGTAAATATGAAAGGATGGAACTCACAAACGAGTTACAGTTTATTGAAAAGCTCATATGAAACACAGAAGCAAAATAATCAGATATTTTCTTAGTTAGCAAAGAACCAGACGACACAGTTATTGTTTAGGCTATGGTATAGAGACAATTAAATCTATAACTTGTACACAATTTGCATCTTGGCGAGAAAACATTGTAACTTTAATATATATATATATATATATATATATATATATATATATATATATATATATAGCAACATTCACCCTTCCCCATCTAAACACATTAGCCAGCTATTGCCGAACTGAGACTCAAAGCATTGACCCATACAACACTGCTCACACAATCAAATCATCGTGAGTTATTCTGTTGCATGTGCAATTCCACACGCCCCTTATAAAATATCATTACCCAACATTTCTATCCAATCCACATACAACTTAAAATATCCACACTCATATAGCTGTTTCCTCTTATTTTATTAAAAATTTCATTGGAAACCACATGTTTTTCTCAAACAATAATTCCGATGCAAAATATACCAACAACACTCATAAGAAACCCAAGGACAAATAACATGAGGTTCTGTTGTAAATAGAATACAATAATTACAAAAAAAAAAAACATCCATTATTCTTTACTCATATCCCATAATACCCACTCATCTAAAAATACCCACTCATCTAATAATACCAACTGATCTAAAAATACCCACTCATCTAAAAATACCCACTCATCTAAAAACACCCACTATTCTTATAATACTCACTCATCTAAAAATAACAACTCCTCTTAAAATAGCTGCGCACACAACTTCTTCAAACACTTATAAACCTCATCAGATTTGCACGCTTCAGAAATAACATCTGGACATCAATCATAACTCAGCTTTCATCTGGTGATAAAGTGCTTTCTTCGATCGATTATAAACCCTTATAGCATAACTTGAGTAAATTCTATTCAAATTGGCAATAAAAGATTTTTACGTGGCATTTCCCTGTGGCTAGAAAAGACAATTTCACAGACACCCTACTCCTTGCTATTCCTAACCTGTTTAACCTCTCTACATACATATATGCTCTATCTTTCCCCCACAACAATAGGAAGCCACTATAGTAACGACCCGACATTCCATCCTAGCACAGTCAAGTTCTGTTTTGTTGGACACAGGACAGTCTGCAGTGAGTTAGACGACCCCGTCCCCATGTGAGCAATGGTGAATGTATTTAATGGTAGAGAAATTGAAAAGGCGAAAGGTCGCATAATGAAGACGAAAATATACCGTTATATATCAACGAAACAAATGCAATTTATTGCATAAATATTCAGGAAAGAGTGATAGGAAGAATAAGAGTTCAGTGAGATTAGTAACGTTACTTGCGGTTGACTCTCTAGTCAGGAACGCGGTGGTGGCTCATGGCCCCACCGGAGCGGTGTTTGTCATATCTTGACTGGTTGTGTGTTCAGCAGAAAAGAGGGTGAAATATGAGAAACAGAAAGTGACGTAGCTAGGTTGCTCTCCTGAGTAAAAGGGCGACAATCGAGTAATGCTGAGAGAAGTCAACTCCCACAGTTTCTACTGGTAAAACAGTTCAAATTTCGTTGTACATTATATTTCCTCCCGGTCTGTGCATCAACGAAATTTTCCTCATATCGTCTACTGTATTAGCATGAATATGTAGTTTTAGCGCCTATGGACCCATATGGCTATACTTGGTCTTTGAAATCTGACCGTTTTATTATTGCAAGTCCAGTATGCACTAACCCATATATATATATATATATATATATATATATATATATATATATATTTATATATATATATATAAATATATATATTGAAATTTGACAGTTTTATAATTGCAAGTCAAGTATGCACTAATTTGACCGTTTTATAATTGCAAGAACAGTATGCACAAACCCAAAGTATCTGCCTGATCAACCGTCAATATCTGTTTACTTCTAACTGGATCTGACATTTTCCATGAGGGAAATTATACAAATTATAAATTCACTATAGAGCCAGGGTAGAACGATAATCCCTCCTTTTTGGAGCTTGTTGATTCCAGCATGTGGATAGAAATATGTATATGCTATGTATGTATATTATTCCGCTGTATATGTAAATATAGAATTGTATACATATAACACCACTTGGTTTAAACCCTACCAAACCAATCTCCACCTATTACATTGGACTTTTATGATTTTAAACTTTCATCTTTTATGAAAATACTGTCTTCATATCAAACCTATATCTTTATTGTGTGCAGGTGTGTAATTTTACACCTGAACTTTTATTTTTCTTTAAACTTTTATTTTATTTTTCTGTTGTATTCTGGATTTTTTCATTTTTGTTATTGCGTTTCTTTTTTTTTGTATATTTATGTATACTTGTATATTCTTTCATATTTTTTGTTATTGTGCTTCTTTTTGTATATTAATGTATACTTGTATAATCTTTCATATACTTCATTCAGATTGTGACTTTATTTCAATACTTGTATAGTCTTTTATATACTTCATTCAAATTGTGACTTTTTTGTATATTAATGTATAATTATTTCATATACTTCATTCAGTGTGACATATTTTTATATTAAGGTATAGTTGTATATTCTTTCATATACTTTTCAGATTATGACTTAATTATTTTCATACTTGTATGGTCTTGTATACTTGTATATTGTTCATATACATTATTGAAATTGTGACTTTTTTCTATATTAATGTATACTTGTATGTTTTTCATATTCTTCATTCAAATTGTGATATTTTTGTATATTCATGTATACTTGTATATTCTTTCATATTTTTCATTCAAATTGTGACATTTTTTTATATTTATGTATACTTGTATATTCTTTCATATTCTTGATTAAAACTGTGACATTTTTTATATGCCGGTATACTTGTATATTCATTCATATTCTTCATTAAAATTGTGACATTTTTGTATATTCATGTATACTTGTATAGTCTTTCATATTCTTCATTCAAATTGTGACTTTTTGTATATTCCTGTGTACTTGTATATTCTTTATTATTCTTCATTCAGATCGTGACATTTTTGTATATTTATGTATACTTGTATATTCTTTCATATTCTTCATTCAAATTGTGACTTTTTTGTATATTAATGTATACTTGTATATTCTTTATTATTCTTCATTCAAATTGTGACATTTTTTATATTCATGCATACTTGTATATTCTTTCATATTCTTAATTCAAATTGTGATATTTTTTATACTCATTTATACTTTTATATTCTTTCATATTCTTCATTCAAATTTTGACATTTTAATATATTCATGTATACTTGTATATTCATTCATATTCTTCATTCAAATTGTGACATTTTTGTATATTAAATGTATACTTGTATATTCTTTCATATTCTTCATTCAAATTGTGACATTTTTGTATATTCATGTATACTTGTATATTCCTTCATATACTTCATTCAGATTGTGACTTTTTGTATGTTCATGTATACTTGTATATTCTTAATATACTTTATTCAGATTGTGAAATTTTGTATATTCTTTATATACTTAACTCACACTGTGACATTTTTATATATTCTTGTATATTCTTCATATACATTATTCAGATTGTGACTTGTTTTTATATTTATGTATACTTGTATATTCTTTCATATACTTCAGTCAAATTCTGAACTTTTTGTATATAACTGTATAGTTCTATATTCTTTCATATACATCTTTCATATTGTGACTTTATTTTCATACTTGTATCGTCTTGCATACATGTATATTCGTCATATACATTATTCAGATTGTGACCTTTTTCTATATTTATGTATACTTGTATATTTTTCATATTCTTCATTCAAATTGTGACATTTTTGTATATTCATGTATACTTGTATATTCCTTTCTATTCTTGATTAAAATTGTGACATTTTTTATATTCCTGTATACTTGTATATTCATTCATATTCTTCATTCAAATTGTGACAAATTTGTACATTTAATGTATCCTTTTATATTCTTTCATATACTTCATGCAGATTGTGACTTTTTGTATATTCGTGTATACTTGTATTTTCTTTATATACTTTATTCAGATTTTCAAATTTTGTATATTCTTAATTTACTTTACTCACATTGTGACATTTTTATATATTCTTGTGTACCTGTATATTCTTCATATACATTATTCAGATTGTGACTTTTTTGTATATTTATGTATACTTGTATATTCTTTCATATACTCCATTCAGATTGTGACCTTTTTTTATATTCCAGTATACTTGTATATTTTTTCATATACTTTATTCACATTGTGACTTGTTTGTATAATTACTTTCACTTGTATATTCTTGCTATACTTTATTCAGATTGTGACTTATTTATGTTCATGTATACCTGTATATTCTTAATATACTTTCTACAGATTGTGACATATTTATATATTCCTGTATACTTGTACATTCTTCATATCCTTTATTCAGACTGTGACATTTTTGTATACTTATAAATTCTTTCATATACTCCAGTCAGATTTGGACTTTTTTGTATATTCATGTATACTTTTATATTGTTTCATGCACTTAATTCCAATTGTGACTTTATTGTATATCCATGCATACTTGTATATTGTTTCGTATACTTCATTCAGATTGTGGCGTTATTTGCATGCTTGTATAATATTTCATATACTTCATTCAGATTGTGACTTTTTTATAGATTAATGTATACTTTTTATTCATTCATATTCTTCATTGAAATTGTGACATTTTTGTATATTCATGTATACTTGTATATTATTCAATATTCTTCATTGAAATTGTGAAATTTTTATATATTCCTGTATACTTGTATATTCACTCATATGCTTAATTCAAATTGTGACATTTTTCTATATTCATGTATACTTGTATATTAATTAATATTCTTCATTAAAATTGTGACCTTTTTTGTATATTCCTGTAGACTTGTATATTCTTTATTAGTCTTCATTCAGATTGTGACATTTTTGTATATTCGTATATACTTTTATATTCTTTTATATACTTCATCCAGATTATGACATTTTTGTATATTCATGTATACTTGTATATTCTTAATATACTTTATTCACATTGCGAAATTTTGTATATTCTTAATATACTTTACAAACTGACTTTTTGTATATTTATGTATACTTGTATATTCTTTCATATACTCCATTCAGTTTGTGACATTTTTTATATTCATTTTAACTTGTATATTCTTACTATACTTTATTCAGATTGTGACATTCTTGTATTCAAATAGTGACATTTTTTTATATTTATTTATGCTTGTATATTCTTCCATATACTTCATTAAAATTGTGACATTTTTTATATTCATGTATACTTGTATATTCTTTCATATACTTAATGCAGATTGTGACTTTTTTCTATATTCATGTATATTTGTATATTCTTTCATATACTTCATTCATATTGTGACTTTATTTGCACACTTGTATATTCTTTCATATTCTTCATTCAAATACTGACATTTTTGTATATTAATGTATACTTGTATATTCTTTCCTATACTTAATGCAGATTGTGACTTTTTATATATTCATGTATATTTGTATATTCTTTCATATACTTCATTCATATTGTGACTTTATTTGCATACTTGTATATTCTTTCATATTCTTCATTCAAATCGTGACATTTTTGTATATTAATGTATACTTGTATATTCTTTCCAATACTTAATGCAGATTGTGACTTTTTTCTATATTCATGTATATTTGTATATTCTTTCATATACTTCATTCATATTGTGACTTTATTTGCATACTTGTATATTCTTTCATATTCTTCATTCAAATCGTGACATTTTTTATATTCATGTATACTTGTATATTCTTTACATACTTTACTCACATATATACTTGTAGACTTGTATATTCTTCATATACATTATTCAGATTGTGACTATTTTGTATATTTATGTATACTTGTATATTCTTTATTATACTCCATTCAGATTGTTACATTTTTTTATATTCATGTATACTTGTATATTCTTTCATATTCTTGATTCAGATTGTGACATTTTTGCATAATCATGTATACTTGTATATTCTTTCATATACTTCATTCAGAGTGTGACTTTATTTCATACTTGTATATTTTTCATATGCTCCATTCAGATAGTTACTTTTTGTGTATATTAATGTACACTTGTATATTGATTCATGCACTTCATTCAAATTGTGACTTTATTTGTATATCCATGCAAACTTGCATATTGTTTCGTATACTTCATTCAGATTGTGGCGTTATTTACATACTTGTATAATCTTTTATATACATAATTCAGATTGTGACTTTTTTATATATTCATGTATACTTGTATATTCGTTCATATTCTTCATTCAAATTGTGACATTTTTGTATATTCATGTATACTAGTATATTCTTTCATATTATTTATTCAAATTGTGACATTTTTTATATTCCTGTATAGTTGTATATTCTTTCATATTCTCCATGTAAATTGCGACATTTTGTATATTCATGTATACTTGTATATTCTTTCATATTCTTCGTTCAAATTGTGATATTTTTTATATTTAAATTGTGACATTTTTTTATATTCATGCGTACTTGTATAATCTTT
The DNA here is from genome assembly GCF_053919585.1 of Euprymna scolopes. Taxonomy (NCBI): domain Eukaryota; kingdom Metazoa; phylum Mollusca; class Cephalopoda; order Sepiida; family Sepiolidae; genus Euprymna; species Euprymna scolopes. Next base: position 203,166,047 of record NC_136527.1, on the reverse strand, counting down.
CATATTCTCCATTTAAATTGTGACATTTTTTATATTCATGTATACTTGTATATTCTTTCATAATCTTCCTTCAAATTGTGACACTTTTTGTATATTTCTGTATACTTGCATATTCTATAATATTCTTCATTCAGATTGTGACATTTGTGTATATTAATGTATACTTGTATATTTTTTATATACTTTATTCAGATTGTGACTTTTTGTACATATTCTTAATATACTTTATTCAGATTGTTAAATTTTTTATATTCTTAATATATTTTACTCACATTGTGACATTTTTATATATTCTTGTATACTTGTATTTTCTGCATATACATTCTTCAGATTGTGACATTTTTGTATATTTATGTATACTTGTATAATCTTTCATATTCTTCATGCAAATAGTTACATGTTTGTATATTCATGTATACTTGTATAATCTTTCATATCCCCCATTAAAATTGTGACATTTTTGTATATTCATGTACACTTGTATATTCTTTCATATACTTAATTCAGATTGTGATTTTTTGTATATTCATTGTATAAATGAATATACGTTGAATATTCATTGTATAAATGAATATACGTTGAATATTCATTGTATAAATGAATATACGTTGTATATTCGTTCATATACTCCAGTCAGATTGTGACATTTTTGTATATTAATGTATACTTGTATATTGTTTTATATACTTCATTCAGATTGTGACTTTTTGTATATTCATGTATACTTGTAGACTTTTCATATACATCATTCAGATTGTGAGTTTATTTGCATATTGTATATTTTTCATATACTCCATTAAGATTGTGACTTTTTGTGTATATTCATGTATACTTGTATATTGTTTCATGCATTTCATTCAAATTGTGACTTTATTTTTATATCTATTCATACTTGTATATTGTTTCATATACTTTATTCAGATTGTGATATTATTTGCATACTTGTATAATCTTTCATATACTTCATTCAGATTGTGACATTTTGTATATTCATGTATACCTGTATATTCTTTCATATACTCATTCAGACCGTGACTTTTTTGTATATTCATGTATACATGTATATTCTTTCATATACTTTATTCAGATTGTGACATTTTGGTACATACATATATATTTTTAGTTTCTTTCATATACTTAATTGAAATTGTGACTTTTTTCTATATTCATGTAAACTTGTATATTCTTTCATATTCTTAATTCAAATAGTGGCATTCTTTATATTCATGTATATTTGTATATTCTATCATATACCTCATTCAGATTGTGACTTTATTTGCATACTTGTATATTCTTTCATATTCTTCAATCAGATTGTGACATTTTCTTATATTCATGTATACCTGTATATTCTTTCATATACTTTATTCAGATTGTGACTGTTTGTATATTCATGTACACTTGTATATTCTTAATATATATTTTTCAGATTGTGATTTTTTAATATTCTTAATATACTTTATTCACACTGTGACATTTTTATATATTCTTGTATACTTGTACATTCTTCATATACTTTATAAGGATTGTGACTTTTTTGTTATATTCATATATACTTGTATATTCTTTCATATACTTCATTCAGATTGTGACTTTTTGTATATTCATTTATGGTCGTATATTCTTACTATATTTTATTCAGACTGTGGCATTGTGTATATTCATGTATACCTGTATATTCTTTCATATACCTATTCAGACTGTGACTTTTTTGTATATTCACGTATACCTGTATATTCTTTCATATACTTCATTCAGATTGTGACATTTTTGTACATACATATATATTTGTATATTCTTTCATATACTTAATTCAGATTGTGACTTTTATATTCATGTCTATTTTATATTATCTCATATATTTCATTCATATTGTGACTTTAATTGCATACTTGTATAGTCTTTTATATACTTCATTCAGATTGTGACTTTTTTGTATAATAATGTATACTTGTATATTCTTTCATATATTCATTCAGATGGGGACTTTTTTTATACTCATGTACACTTGTATATTCTTAATATACTTTTTTCAGATTGTGACTTTTTGTATATTCTTGTATACTTGTGTATTCTTCATATAATTTATTCAAATTGTGACTTTTTGTTATATTCATGTATACTTGTATATTCTTACATATACTCCAGTCAGATTGTGTCATTTGTGTATATTCATGTATACTTGTATATTCTTACATATACTTCATTCTGATTGTGACATTTTAGATATTCATGTATACTTGTATATTCTTTCGTATACTTCATTCAGATTGTGGCGTTATTTACATACTTGTATATTCTTTTATATACTTCATCTTCTTTCAAATTGTGACATTTTTGTATATTCATGTATACTTGTATATTCTTTCATATTCTTCATTCAAATTGTGACATTTTGGATATTCATGTATACCTGTATATTCTTTCATACACTTTATTCAGATCGTGACATTTTTGTATATATATATATTTGTATATTCTTTTATATACTTAATTCAGATTGTGACTTTTTCTATATTCATGTATATTTGTATATTCTTTCATATACTTCATTCATATTGTGACTTTTTTGCATACTTGTATAGTTTTTCATATACTTCATTCAGATTGTGACTTTTTTGTATATTCATGTATACTTGCATATTCTTACATATACTTCATTCAGAGCGTGACTCTATTTGTATATTAATGTATATTTGTATATTCTTTCATATACCTCATTCAGATTCTGACTTTATTTGCATACTTGTATATTCTTTCATATACTTAATTCACATTGTTACCTTCCACTGTAACTCTATCCGTGGATCAAGTCAAGTTGTGTGCAGTTTCTTATTACAGAAAAGACAATGACAAATAATAGGAAATAACTCCAACTCGCCTTTTCTTTGTGGGCACATTTGTTTCATTAGTGCTACAGCCCTAACATAGTCCATGTGATATATAACTTTCTCTACGTCGTTCACGTGATATTAAATGTTATCTCACCCGTCTGATTATTGTTCTCTTAAGTTTTTTTTATCGTCCGATTTCCCACCTTTGATGTCGTTTTGCATGGATTAATACATGTGAATCTGCATTATGTTACCATATCTCGATCTTTTCTCTATTATGATTAGTTCCCCTACCCCTCGCCACTCTCCCTGCTAAATATTCTTCTATATATAAATCTATCTCTGTCCGTCATTTCTATATCCCTACATTGTTGGATCTCCCTATCTTGTCTCTCTATACAATCTTGTTAAAATTATACACACATATTTATTTAACTTTATTTTATTTGATCTTATTTCTTCCCAGTTTACTTCATTTTAGTAAAGTCTACTTCATTTTGTTTAGGTTTACTCCATTTTAGTAAAGTTTACTTCATTTTAGTAAATTTTACTCATTTTGGTTAAGTTTTCTTCATTTTAGTAAATTTTACTTCATTTTAGTAAAATTTACTTCATTTTGTTTAGGTTTACTTCATTTTAGTAAAGTTTACTTCATTTTAGTAAAGTTTACTCTATTTTGGTTAAGTTTACTAAACCTCATCTCTATGCCTCACCTCCATCTTATATGAGAGAGTTGTTGTTTTGAATACCTATGTTCAATTTTTATTATTTTGTAGTTTGGAATACCTATGTTCAATTTATATTATTTTTTTAGTTTTGAATACCTATGTTCAATTTATATTATGTTTTAGTTTGGAATACCTATGTACAATTTATATTATTTCTTTTCATATACACCTGCATAGAATTTCCTATTTACACTTTATTTACTTTTGTGACCTCACTTAACCGGAGGAGATCGTTTACAGGGTGCTGGGTAATCTCTTTTAACAGAACTGAAATATGATAAATTCAAAATTATCTTTTTTTGAGAACCTGGTGAATATGATAAATTTAAAATTATCATTTTTTTAGAGAATAAATATTTGTTGTTTGAAATTTTCATGTCATAACCTCATTTCTTTTCAAATGAACCTACATATAATTTCATCTTTATTATTTATTTAGTTGTTTGGAATTTAACTTGTCTATGTTTTACTTACGCTATTTCTTTTCATAAATACTTGCATATAATTTCTTCTGATTTACATTATTAGTTTTCATACCCTTTCATACAATTTACTTTTCTAACTGTTCGCCTTTTAACACTGGACTAAAAATGTAATAATTGTAAACATTTCTAAAACTAACAAACAGGTTTCTCCTTTTCTTTAGAAAACATACTCTGATTAAATATTTCAAAAATATTCTTTCCACCTTCCTTAATATTGTTTAAAATGTTATTATATTTTCCAGAAAATTTGCTGGAATTCAAAACTGAGAAAAAAAACGATCGAGTTTATAGGACATTATCTTTTCTAAAACTTGCAAACATACTTTTATAGAAAAAATTGAATCCTTCAAAAATATTTTGCAATTGTTTTAACTTTTCTTAATACTGCTTAAAAGTATTTTCATATTTTCCAGAAAATATTTGAAGCAACTTTTTATTAATTCAAAGGTTAACTTACCTGTTTGATAAGAAAATATTTGAAGCAACTTTTTATTAATTCAAAGGTTAACTTACCTGTTTGATAAGAAAATATTTGAAGCAACTTTTTATTAATTCAAAGGTTAACTTACCTGTTTGATAAGAAAATATTTGAAGCAACTTTTTATTAATTCAAAGGTTAACTTACCTGTTTGATAAGAAAATATTTGAAGCAACTTTTTATTAATTCAAAGGTTAACTTACCTGTTTGATAAGAAAATATTTGAAGCAACTTTTTATTAATTCAAAGGTTAACTTACCTGTTTGATAAGAAAATATTTGAAGCAACTTTTTATTAATTCAAAGGTTAACTTACCTGTTTGATAAGAAAATATTTGAAGCAAAAGGAAAGATGTGGTCTTAATTATTTTTTCTATATATAAATATTTAGCAGGTGTGTGCAAGCTTGCTTTACATGAAAAAGAGAGCAAAATACTCCACATAGTTAAGAGAAAAACAAAGTGCGTGTTGGACAAGATAGTCGTATGGAACTGGCATCGGCATGGGGTGGAGGTGACAGAGACTTTTAAAGAAAGAACATGCGTGTGTGTGAAGAGACTTTGGAAAAATAATAAAATGCATTGTTTTAGAACCACAAATAAATGTATTTAATTTGCACTTTAAATAAAATGCTGAGTCGGGTTTATTTTTGTTTTTTTGTTCATTTGTGTCGGTACCAGACGGTGTGGGGGTCTAAGAGAGGTTTGAACTGTAGCAAAACAGTTAAAAAATAACAGATGCGCCACGTTACATAACAAATGTTGACTAAATGAGATAATTAATAAAAATAACCTTCTAATAAATTGGCACACAGCTATTTCAGTATTAGTGTATAAAGTCCTGATTCAGTTCCGAAAAGAGTTGAAATTAATTTCTTTTTTAGGAAAATGTTCATTATTACGGTTCTTCTAATAAATTAGAACACAGGTATCCGGTTAAGAATACATTTCTTTTGTTTATTAAATTGCTTAAGTAAAATATCGTGCCTTTCTCATGTTTAATTGTAATTCCCTCTAAAAATAAAATACTGTTATGAAAATGGACGAAATTTTAAAAGTGTTTATAAAAAATGACCCTCGCACGTCACACAAGAAATTTGAAAGGTAATCTCCAAAAAGGTAGATTTTGAATTTTTAGGGAATAAACTCATCTCAGTTAGATTGTAAAAATTCACCAATATTTTTTTTTTCAATATTAAGTTTCTACTTATTGGTGATGACTAATAAATGGATGTTCATTTAATGAAAACTTTATAAAAGAAAGGTGGGCAGATTATTACTTCAGTGCTCCATAAATTGGTGATTTTGAAAAGCGCAAAAATTTGATTCACATTTTAACGGTGTTATACCAAATTGATTTTCTCTAAAAAAGAGAAGGTTTTTGCCGCATTTCAGAAAACAGTCCAAAATCATAAATATGGTTATTAACGATATATTTGCATAATTTTTCCAATGATTTTTTTTGTATTTTACAAAAGATAACAAAGTACAAGCAATAAATTATATATATATATATATATATATATATATATATATATATATATATGTAAGTGCTGTTTTCGCAACCATGCATATAAAGAGCATATCTTTTTTAGTTGGCGCAATTACCTTAGATTTGGTGCAATTGCCCCAAAATGTGGTATATTTAAAAAATAAAAATGTTTTACAAATGAATCCTTTTTTCATAAACATTTTTTAAAGATATTTTTTCAAAGAAGTAAAAACGATATATTTCAGAAATACAAACAATAAAATATTTAGTATTAAAATACTTTCAAAAATCTTTTTTTTAGTTTTTAACTTTTTCCAAAATCTTCTTTTTTTAAGTCATTTTTCCTGTACACCGATCCGGCTGTGTGCTTGTTTCTTTCTTTTTTTTCTTTTTTTTTGCGCTTTTGGATATCCCCGATCTATGGGGCACTTACATATTAATCTGAACAATATATTACATAAATAAAATCTCGACAAACCGTTCAGGATACTAGTGCAGTGCACTTATTGATCTGTGCTAAAATAATAACGTTATTATTTAAAAAGCCATTCTTAACATGGGGAAAGGTGGGTGTTTTTAACCTATTCTATACTTTAACCTTACTACTGAATAAAAACATATCATAAAACTTTCATTAAACTTGGAATACGATTTAAAAAATAGCGCGGACCAGTAAGTTCACTAGCACCCCGTTCAGTACCCAAGAGATATAATTTTATCAAAAAAAAAAAAAAAAAACACTAGAAAAAACACACACACACGAAACGCATCAAACTTCGGTGCTTGTTAAGATAGTCGACAGATTTTTTTTATTATGTCGTCTAAAGCAAAAAAATATTACATATTCAATTGTCATGTCGAAAATAGTAATATATCAAAAAGTTACGAAAATTCATCGAGTAGAAAATTAGGCAGATTTGTACTTCAGTGCTCCATCCACTGCTCCATAGATCGGGAATCTGCAAAAGCGCACAAAGAACAAGCAAACAAGCTAATTTTTTTAAAAAAATATTATTTCCGAAATATATCGTTTTTAAAAATAATATTATTGTTTGTATTTCCGAAATATGTCGTTTTTAAAAAGTCCCTATGAAAAAGGTTTTATTTATAAAACACTTTTTTGGTCATTGGAAAAATAATTTTGAAAAAAATCATCGAAAAAAAAAGGGATTCAGTTGTAAAACAATTATTTTAGTTCATTGAAAAAATATATTTTTTTAAAAAGTCATTGGAAATAGGAATTATTTGTAAAACCATTTTTTAGTTCATTAGTTTTTTTATTTATTGCTTGTACTTTTATCTTTTGTAAAATAAAAAAAAAATCATTAAAAATAAAGTATACAAATATATTGTGTATATTCAGTTTTATGATTGCGGACGAAACGTGGTGAGAAACCTTTTTTTAGAGAAAATCAATTTTGGTTGCGCCAAATTTTTCTGCTTTTAGAAATCCTTCTGAAAGTGGGCCGGCCCCCTTTCTAAATTCTAAAATATTGGATTAAACATACAAACCAAGTATAAATCTCTAGCGACTTAGCAGAGTGTAAACAGGAAAATTATTTTTGAAAATGTTTCAGCAATTAAATATCGAAAAAGCATTTTTTTATGCTCAATCGGACGAACTTCGAATAAAATTATTGTGTTTATAGTAAACATTATTTTCTCATAAGTCACAAAAGTTTTACTTAAATAAGCATATTTTTGACAAAAACAAATATCAGATGGTACTTGTGCATTTAACGAACCAGACGTAACTCAGTATTTGCTCGGTTTTGTCCGGCGCATGATGTCAACAGCCGGATATAACCGAGCGTTGCCGATTAAGTAGACGAGAATTTCGCTATCAATTGGAAGAGTGTCACAACTCAAGAAACACTTATTTGAAGAGAGCTAAAAAAAAATTTGTTTTAAAAAGATAACTGACGAAATAATAATGAATATTACAAACGTTGCGGACCAGCCCCAGATCCCAGAGGCTGCACTAAACTTCAAAGGAAATTGTTGGAAGAAGAGAAAAGGTGTTTACATTTTGGCCAGGATTAGGTACTTGCAAAGAGAACACGCCTTTCCGACAGTTACGGTTGGAGGTGTAGAAGTGTATGTCGTCGATGGACCTCCATTAGGATTGGGACCTTCTCAAAATCCCGACTAACCATCGCGTGTATAATAAAAATAATATACTTATGGGCGTTCGAGATGGCATCAACAAAAAATCTCCATCGCGAACGTGGGTTACGTTCTCGCCACACAATTGTGGATTGGAAATTTTTCCTGCGTGATATATGCTAGGATTATTTTCTCGGGAATCCCCGGCAGATTGGAGGCCCAGGCCATACGGTAGAAACCGACGAGTCCGTTTTTAACCGCAGAAAACACAACGTCGGCAGACTTCTGACACCGGTGGTCTGGGTCTTTGGTGGATACGACCCTGCCGAAAAGGAGGGTTTCTTGGTCACTGTACCAAATAGGAACGCCGAAACCCTCCTTCCACTAATAAATAATTTTAAAAAAGTCCTTGTTTCTGGCGAAAAAAATGTACAAATAATCCTTGTTCCTGCCCTCCCCCCAATGCTTTTTATTGCCCCTTTTTTAGGCTTTTTCCATTTATTTGACATAAAGAGTTGCAAAAAAAATTAACTTTTACGTGTTTAAGACATAGACAATGTTTTTTTACGTTAAAAATTGAAAAAAAAAAAACAGTTCAGACAAAAAAAAAGTTTCCTATTATTTAACTAAAAAAACTTATATATATATATATATATATATATATATATATATATATATATATATATATATATATATATATATATATATATATATATTGAAAACAGAAAACAATTCCAAACAATGATTAAAAAAAAAAAACATAAATGAACGGTAGGTTTTTGCTTTTTACTTATTTAATTTTTTATGTTTCTACATTTTACAATTTCATTGTACAGTTATTTTGTTGTAGCGTTGTTTTTATTTTATCGCCAACGCTCGGTTTTATCCGGCTGTTGACGTCATCATGCGCCGGACAAATATTTTTAGAAGATTTTTTAATCGGGGTTACATACTTTTATAAATCTAAAAAAAAAGAAAAAAAAAACTTACCTTTCATTCCATGATTTCAATACGAAAAAAAAAGGATGAATTCGTTTTTTCTTTTGTACAATTGTTTTGTTTGTAAAGATTTCTTTAGTAAATTGATACAACTTTTGTTTTGTGTGTCCAATTCATGTAGAAATAAAATATATGAAAATATAAAAGAATCAAAATTAAAAGATGAAAAACACGATTTAAACGTGAAATCATTTAAAGAGAAAACCAACTGTTTAAGAACAAAGAATTTAAGTCAATGTTATACGGTGTAAAAATTATTTCGTTCCTCTTGTAAAAATGTCCGTTCAATCTGAATAATCAAAATAATCCTCATTTAAAAAGAAACAAAACAAAAAAATGACAACCTGGGCATTTCACAAAAACAACTCAAATGAGAGGGGGAACTGTTCCAAAGTACAAAACACGAATTTAGGTCATAAATTAGTTACGTGTGAAAAATTTGTTTTAATAACATGTTTGTAAATGCTGGATAAATGCTAAATAAATAAATAAGTAAATGATTATTAAGACAAATTCAACAAAGACAAGTTTGTAAGATTAAACATTTCACTTAAATTCTGTGTGTGTCTGTGTGTGTGTGTGTGTGTGTGTGTGTGTGTGTGTGTGTGTTTTACACTTACATTCTTTTTAGCCCTCGGCGTGGGGAGCACGTAAAGAATCTTTGGATCAACAAGACCACCGTGTAGTATCTGTTCTGATACTACACTTCATATTTCCTATTCTCGTTCATTAGAGAAGAAATCCTTCATGACTGAGAGCATTTTAATTTTTGTTCCTATCAAGAGTACCACTTTTGGGGGAGTGGTTTTTTTCCTCGTTAAATCGAGTTTGTGGCTAAGTCTTGGGGAGGCAAGGAAAAAAGAACACATATATCATCTTTCTTGTCGTTGTTAATAGTTAATATTAATAGTTATATTTTGTTAATAGTTAATATTAATAGTTATATTTTGTTAATAGTTAATGTTAATAGTTATATTTTGTTAATAGTTAACATTAATAGTTATATTTTGTTAATAGTTACTATTAATAGTTATATTTTGTTAATAGTTACTATTAATAGTTATATTTTGTTAATAGTTAACATTAATAGTTATATTTTTAATAGTTAATATTAATAGTTATATTTTTAATAGTTAATGTTAATAGTTATACTTTGTTAATAGTTAATGTTAATAGTTACATTTTGTTAATAGTTACTATTAATAGTTATATTTTGTTAATAGTTAATATCATTAGTTATATTTTGTTAATAGTTACTATTAATAGTTATATTTTGTTAATAGTTAATGTTAATAGTTATATTTTGTTAATAGTTAATGTTAATAGTTATATTTTGTTAATAGTTAATGTTAACAGTTATATTTTGTTAATAGTTAATGTTAATAGTTATATTTTGTTAATAGTTAATGGTAATAGTTATATTTTGTTAATAGTTAATGTTAATAGTTACATTTTGTTAATAGTTATATTTATAGTTATATTTTGTTAATAGTTAATATTAATAGTTATATTTTGTTAATAGTTAATATTAATAGTTATATTTTGTTAATAGTTACACTATTGAATTCGGGTTTGTTTTACAATCCACAGATTAAAAAGAAGTGGTAAATATATATATATATATATATATATATATATATATATATATATATATATATATATATATATATATATATATATATATATATTATATATAATCTTGGGTAATTGCGTAAACTAAAAAAAATGCTCTTTATTTGCATGGTAGCGAAAACAGCACTTTATATATATGTATATATATATATATATATATATATATATATATATATATATATATATATATATATATATAGAGAGAGAGAGAGAGAGAGAGAGAGAGAGAGAGAGAGAGAGAAGGAGAGAGAGAGACTGTTTAAGTGTGTGTGTATACGTAAAGCCTGGCGTTAAATCTTTTTTAAAAGGGTACTCACGTTTTTTGGCCGAGAGACGAAGAGAAATGTATATATATATATATATATATATATATATATATATATATATATATATATATATATATGAGAAACTTGAGTATTAGGCTCTCTTACATCTAAGGATCTCTACTGTGAAGAGGTGGGATTTAGCTGCTTGTCGGGTTTGTCGAGGGTATTTATGTCGGGGGGGCATAAGTGCTTGCAGTTCGTCAGAGCATTCACAGTTAAAGTACTTATAGAGTAGGCAGAGGGATGCAACATTTCGTCGATGTACAGGGGCTGAAGTTTAGCTGACAGTTTAGAACCTATCAGATTGGCGATGCTCTTTTGAACCTTGTCTAGGAGCGAGAGACTAGTGGCAAATGCACCAGCCTAAATACGACAACAATACTCCATATATGGGCGAATGGTAGCCTTATACAGGTATAGGATATTCTCGGGCGTTAGTATCTTTCTAATATGGTAGAGAGAACCTACCTTCTCTGCAGCGGTCCTGTCGATGCTCTCAATGTAATTGTTCCAACTCATGTTTCCTGTGAACGTAAGGCCGGGGAGTTTAAACGATGTACTTTCAGATAAAGAGTCATTGGCCATTGCTATTGGTGGTATTTGTTTCTTGTAATTATTGAAGGAAACGAATTTAGTCTTGGCAGAATTAAATGTGACCATCCATTTTTGTCCCCATTCTCATACAGATCGGAGGTCATCCTCTAGGTTTTCTGCCATTTACAATATTTAAAATATTGATTTTATAACATTATTTTTTATATAATGGCTTTAATTTAAGTGTAAAATGCAAAAGTCAAGTATGATAGTTCAATTGTGCTTCTAAAGAAAAGCATTAATTTCGAACACGCCCTTGTAATATCTGTTATAGAGTGAGGTGCCGTCAGCATATATACCCATCTCACAGGCAATTTTGTCAGGAAGGTAATTTATGAATATTAGGAATAACAGAGGACCTAGGATAGACCACCGAGGCACTCCCGTATTTATATCATATTGTTTAGATGTAAAACCGTCGAGGAAAACCTAAGAAGGATTTAATTATGACATGCATTCTTCCAGTGATACCATATGATCTGATTTTCCTGAGAGGACCTTCATGCCATACCCTGTCAAAAGCCTTAGATATATCTAGAGCTACCATTCTACCCTACCCCGCTTTGTCCAGTAACTGGTATATATGTTCTGAGATTACTATTAGGATGTCTGCTGTTGAACGGGCTTGCCTACATCCATATTCTTAGTCAGTCAGAATTTTAGCATATGTAAGGTGATGGGCTAGCTTGATTAATTATTGTCTCAAATATTTTGGCAAAAAGTGAGAGGAGTCTAATGGCGTGATAATTTACTGGGTTAGTTCTTTTGCCAGAATTCTTGAAAACTGGTACCACAGAAGCAGTTTTCCAGCAGGCAAGAAAGCAAGATTCATTAAGGCATTTGTTGTAAGATTTGGAGAGAACTGGAGCTACTTCGGCTGAGCACTTTTTTAAGGACACAGCCGGGATGAGATCAGGTCCACATGCTTCTGCAGTGTCAAGATTTCTTATGAAAGCATGCATCTGAGATGGGGTGATTTTCAGATCCTCTAGTGTGGCGTCTGTCCGCCACAGAAAGGCAAGGAAGGGGTTGTTAGAATGGTTCAGTGTGTAATTGGAGGCAAACCGACTGGAAAGCATGTTCGCCTTCTCGGTTACTGAGCAAACAACCTAATTATTGTTGCATAGTGGGGGAATTGTTGCTGATTGCCGATTATTTACTACACTGTTGGAGATTTGCCAGACGTTACAAGTTCTTAATTTTTGTGCTTCGGTGCATTTTTTGATGGTTTCAGTAAATTCTCTGTTAGCTGTCGCTATTTCTTTCTTACATTTATTTCTGGCTTCTATATACTTCTGTCTGCTTGAACTGGACTTATGTCGGTTTAATCTGCGACACGGATGTTGCCTTTGCGCGATGGCACTGCACAAGTAGAAATAAACCACTGAGGAAAGTGGGGCTTACGATAAAAATTCCGTGTGGGAACATGTGCTTCAATTGCTGTTTTAAACCATTCAATGGTCTTATTTGCGCACTGTTCAACAGGAAATGAAAAGATAATTCGCCATGGGGCGTCTCTGATGAGATCCCTGATGGCTTCCCAGTCAGCCTTTTTATAATATCTCGTTTTTTTAGCAATGTATACTCCGTTTTGGCTCTAGAGTTTTGGGCGGGTTCAAGTATTATCACTGCATGGTACGTTGAAATGGAAGCTAATCAAAATTAAATTGTGAGAAATATTTTAAAAAAAATCAATTGTTACAAATAGTGTTTAATGCTTTTGAATTGAAATATAGGTTAGAATAAAACATAATTTAATGTTTAACTTTCAATACCATTTCACATACATGTTTAAACTGGAAGAAGCTACGTTCTATTCAAACTGTTGTTGACGGTTCGAACCATCGCAGAAATAATTTACTTTATCTTAGAATGGAGAATAATAGTTTGCCTAGAATCAGAATCTATAATCTTTACCCATACTTAGCAATTCCCTTTCTCCGAGTCCTTCTCATTCTCCTGGTTTCTCTGATTTCCTCTTTCTCAGTGTCACGCCTATATATATATATATATCTGTTTGAACCATAATAATATTGCTACATGAAAAGGGAACAGACCCCAATAATTAAATAGATATGTTTGAAGATATTTGGAAAAGGATAGAATCGAACCCAGTAAGCAAAGTTTAAAAAGAGAATGGATATTCAATTTAGGAATGCAACGATTGTTCATTTTTTTTTTTTAGAAATAACTGGATATTAAATATGTCAGTTAAAAGAATGGACAATACGAGGTTAGAAATAATGATTAACAAAATAGGTTAAAAACGATACAATTCAATTTAGGAAGTTCTTTGTTTACCAAAGGTATGTGAATGCATGTTCAAAGCGCACGTGTAATTTGAAACGTGAAGAAATCACACTGATGCCGGAAAAGGGAATTCCCAATATATTGAGATGGGTTCGAGTCAGTTGAAAGACAGGTTAGGAGACAGCAGGCAAGACCGACCTGAGGAGTCCGTCAGACTAGCAGCTGATGCCCCTTGGAGGCGAAGGAGGGAAAAGGAGACGATGTAGCCGTAAAAGCTAACTTGAATCTTGAACAGTATCTCTTCAGCATCAGATAAAGCCAAACTCTTTGCCAAGAACTTTACAGCCAATTCTGCCCTTTGCGACCAAGGCCGCCAACCCCCAATATTTCCTTCTGTATCAGAAAACACACTATATGAAAAATATGTGATATACAAATATCTGTATGTGATGTTGCCAAGCTAAGCAAAAACCTTGATTCCAGTAACGCAACCGGCCCTGACGATATTCCAAGTATAGTATTCAAAAAACTTCAACCAGAACTAGCACCCATACTTACAAAACAGTTTAAACGTTGTCTTAAGGAGAATTGCTTCCCATCACCCTGGAAAATCTCATCAGTATGCCCTGTATTTAAGAATTCAGGTGATCGTTCATCCCCCTCTCAGTACAGGCCAATAAGTCTCCTGTGCGTCATGAGTAAGTTGCTGGAATCTGTGTAAAATAGAGAAGTAATCAGCCATCTCAGCAAAAATAACCTTCTTAGTGACACACAATATGGTTTCCGTTCAGCTAGATCTACAGCAGATGTGCTTACAGTTATATCTCATAGGATAAGCGAATCTCTCGACAGAAGCAACCTTTCTAGGGCAATTGCTCTTGACATATCAAAGGCCTTTGATAGGGTATGGCATAAAGGTTTACTTCACAAGATCTCCAGCTATGGTGTTGCTGGAAATGTCTTCTCAATTATTAAATCATTTCTCTCTGATAGGTTCATAAGAGTAGTAGTTGATGGGCAAAAATCAGAAGCTCACAGTATAAATGCTGGAGTCCCTCAGAGGTCGATCCTGGGCCCAACTCTTTTCCTGATCTACATCAATGACCTCCCTAAACACATACTTATATCATTCGTTGACATCTATGCTGATGACACGACATCTACGGCAACACATCAAAGGCTGTAAATGACAAAGTTCTATCTGATTCTCTCTCCTCTGATCTCGAGCGCGTGGTTCAGTGGGGGAAGATGTGGCTGGTTACCTTTAATGCATCCAAAACCAAACTCCTATCCTTACATCATCAACGCTCTGATCCCCATCTGGCATCAATTGTGATGGATGGCTCTCGTCTGGGTGATCTATATTAATGATCTTCCAAATCACATCCTTACATCATTCGTAGACATTTTTGCTGATGACCCTACCATCTATGGTAGCACATCTAAGACAGTAAATGGCCAAGTTCTCTCCGTTTCTCTCTCCTCTGATCTTGATCACGTTGTTCAATGGAGAAAGGAGTGGCTGGTTACTTTTAATGCATCTAAAGCCAAGCTTCTATCTTTACATCATCAACGTCCTGATCCCCATCTGGCATCAATTAAAATGAATGGCTCTCGTCTTGGGGAAGCCTCAAGTTTTGACAGGCTTCTGGGCTTGACCTTTACTCCTGATCTTAAATGGAATACGTACATCAAATCTGTTGCCAAGGCCGCTGGAAAAATAGTCGGATCCTTCTATCGATCCAGTAGATATCTCACTGCTGATGCAATTCTCTATCTATATAAGAGCCAGATACGTCCAAGGATGCAGTTCTGTTGCCACATATGGGCAGGAGCTGCGAGAAAAGACTTGTCTTGCCTTGATAGGGTTCAAAATAGACTTCGTGGCCTGGTGGGAGATGTCCTTTTCTCTTCGCTGCAACCTCTGTCTCACAGAAGAGATGTTGCGAGTTTGTCTCTGCTTTATCGTTATTTTAATGGAAAGTGTTCAACTGAGCTTCAATCTATGGTCCCCCCTCGCCAAACTTTCACAAGAAACACTAGACTAGCTGAAAACATTATCAATGATTTTCCCCACTCTTTATCTGTACCTAAACCTAAACATAGATTCCATGATCAAAGCTTCTTTCTTAGAACTGCACGCCTGTGGAATTGTCTTCCGTTTTCCTGCTTTCCAGCTGTCTATAATATGGTTGTCTTCAAGTCCAACGTGAACAAGTTTTTGATGAGCCCTTCCACTTAAGTTAACAAATTTACCAAACTTCCATTACTATCGATTACTATATTGTCCTTTTGACTACTCTACACTCTTTAACCCTTATCCCTGAGTGGCCTATCGGCCTTGATAAGTGGTGACGCCTATGTAAAAAAATAAACTTACAGGGATGAGTCTGTCTGTGATGCATTTATATGCCGTCTTCGATCCCCAGTAATACGTGCTAAACTACTTAAAACTGATACGCTTATTCTCAAAGAGGCTACTCAATGTGCTAGGGCTCTAGAACAAGCTCACTTTCGTGCTTAATCATACGCTTCCCCGATTGGAACCGCAACTGCTGCTGCTACCACTACTACTACTACTACTACTACTACTACTACTATTAGAACTAAGAATGTGTCTATTCATCCTGCCGAGGAGGCCACAATTACTAAAATTTCTGATTCTACTGGTTCTCGTACCGAGTGTGACTCCGTACAATTTTCTGCTGTCCTTCCTGCTCATGACAAGTGTCACAACTGTGGAGGGAGACGTCACTTTAAGGATGATCGCCGTCATTGTCCTGCTCGCGATTAGGTATGTTGAAACTGTGGTAAACTCGGTAATTTCTCCAAAGTTTGTCGTTCTGATATGCCGACCCATTTAGGTTCTACTTCTGCTATTATGCTAGCCCATGCTAAAGGTGGTGATAGGTATCCTCTCATTACTAAAATTGTTGAATTAAAAGAAAAAAATTAACTGGCCTCGAAGACACCGGCAGTTCTGAAAACTTTATCAGTGCTCGTATTGTTAAAACAATGAAGCTGTCTACTTCGAAACGTAATTCTGCAATTTCCATGGCATCACCCGCCGTTTCCTTCAAACTATCGGAATATTGCACGGAAAACATTTCCTTCAATGGTTGCGAGTATAAAGAAATCATAGTATAAAGAAATTGACTTCCTGATTTGGATATTATACTCGGAGTCCCTTTTTGTTAAAACTACATCAGGGTATCACTATTTCCGTTGGTAGACCTCAGGATATTCTAAAAATCTGCGCCTTAACCCAGATCAGCTGAAACCCTATGAAATTGTTTCGACTCTTAACCCCTGATTGCAAACGTATTGATTCCTGTATATACTCGGAGTGTTTTCTTCAAACTACATCAGGGTATCACTATTTCTTTTGGTTGACCTCAGGATATCCTAAAAATCTGCGTCCTAAGATCAGCTGTGCCTCTGTGAAATTGTTTCGAAACTTAACCTCTGATTGCAAACCTATCGCAGCTAAATCCCGAAATTACAGTGCGGAGGATGCTCGATTCGTTGAAAAGGAAAATCTAAAACTGATTGATTGTGATGGATCTAATTGAGACAAGTTATTCGCCATGTCCTGCTCGGATTGTTGTGACGTCATCGCTAATAAAAAGAAACGATTAGTAGTTGATTTCTCCCAAACTATTAACCGTTTCACCTTACTTCATGCATACCCTTTGCCCCGGATTGAGGATCTCGTGAACCAAATAGACCAATATCGTATATTTAGTACAATTGAATTATCCAAAGCGGACTACCAAATCGACATTTGTCCTGAAGATCGGTCCTAAGCAGCCTATCAAGCTGGAAATCGTGTGTACCAATTCAAACGCCATGGATGTCATTAACGATGTTTCTGATTTTCAACGGTTTATGTATTCTTTCATTACTGGATTTATAAAAGAAAATCAAAACAAAAAACTGTACAATTCACAATCTCTTTTACAAGTTGGGAGATTGTTATATTTTCATTTAAAGGAAACGATAATGCAAATTGTTTTCTTGTTACTGTTAAAAATATTAGAAATACAAATCCAGTTTCTTGCCACATGATTTTGCACGCGTCCTTATTTCTTTAAAAGACTGAGTCCTTTCTTTCTTGCTTTAGTAGCTGTGAATTTTATTCAATAACACATTGGAAAGAGGATGTGTTTTACTTCTTCATTTATTTCCAACACTACATATAAACAACTCAAATAAAAAGAAGGAATTGCACTAAAAGGCGAATTAAGTCAAATGACACAAATAATAAGAAAATAAACTATAACCACATGATTACATCATGAAAATTGCAATTTATTGTTATCAAACTATAACCACATGATAACATTATGAAACTTGCATTTTATTGTTATTAAACTATAACCACATGATTACATTATGAAACTTGCAATTTATTGTTATCAAACTATAACCACATGATTACATAATGAAACTTGCATTTTATTGTTATCAAACTATAACCACATGATTACATTATGAAACTTGCAATTTATTGTCATCAAACTATAACCACATAATTACATTATGAAACTTGCAATTTATTGTTATCAAACTATAACCACATGATTACATTATGAAACTTGCAATTTATTGTTATCAAACTATAACCACATGATAACATTATGAAACTTGCATTTTATTGTTATTAAACTATAACCACATGATTACATTATGAAAATTGCAATTTATTGTTATCAAACTATAACCACATGATTACATTATGAAAATTGCAATTTATTGTTATCAAACTATAACCACATGATTACATTATGAAACTTGCAATTTATTGTCATCAAACTATAACCACATGATTACATCATGAAAATTGCAATTTATTGTTATCAAACTATAACCACATGATTACATTATGAAACTTGCAATTTATTGTCATCAAACTATAACCACATGATTACATTATGACATTTGCAATTTATTGTCATCAAACTATAACCACATGATTACATTATAAAACTTGCAATTTATTGTCATCAAACTATAACCACATAATTACATTGTGAAACTTGCAATTTATTGTTATCAAACTTGATTCGGTTAAACTTACGATGACCTTCCCTTATGATCCTATCATCATTTTAGTACCAGATAATGTTTTGCCTGCATATAATTGACATGTGTTACACGTTCTCATTATTGTGGTGCCTATCTTTTTTCTGAACTGCGTTGGGGCAAGGCTCAAAGTTTGTTAGTCAACCTCCCCTCCCTGGGTGTTGATTAGGCAGATGTATGGGTTCGACCAAGACATATACTGCCCATAGCCAAACTTCTGCGAGTAAGGTGAGTTGCAAGGGGAATTCAGCTGAGCATGGACTTTGTGTACATCAATAATGTCGCGACTAAAGACTAACAGGATGGAGACTTCGTGATCAACTCAGGAATGTCCTTTGCTAGTCAAGTGCTGCTTCAGACCTTGGAAGTTCTGAGCGGTTATTAAGCACCTCGGCACATTCAATGAGTGTATGAAGGGGAGGCTAACCCAGGACTGTCCTTTGCTAGTCAAGTGCTGCTTCGGGCGTTGGAATTTCTGAGCGGTTATTAAGCACCTCGGCACATTCAATGAGTGTATGAAGGGGAGGCTAACTCAGGACTGTCCTTTGGTAGTCAAGTGCTGCTTCGGGCGTTGGAATTTCTGAGCGGTTATTAAGCACATCGGCATATTCAATGAGTGTATGAAGGGGAGGCTAACGCGTCCATCCAAGTTCTTCTTTTGACCATTTTTAAGACACCACCCATGTTTTGATTGAATATGACAATAAGGATGAGTTATGTAAAGATTGAACAGGTCAAAAACTCAGGTCGAGCAAGTGACTTATTGCTGTGCCCGTCAATCATGACATACACCTTGAATCGTCTGTGTCTTTCTCCCTCTGGGTGCACAGTGACCATGCAAATTTTTTAAAAATATTTGTCAAACAAGTTTTCACAAGAAACTTGTGTGCAATGGGTTGCAGCATTGTTACTCTCCACGCGAAGGTCTTGCATTTTTCTTAGAGGGGAAGCTTGTATGACAGGTCCCGGATGAAGGACAGTGTTGTGATTACACTTCCATATTCAGCACATTTCAGTTTAAACTTACAGTCACTATGAGTGTGAGAAGAACATCGCAAGCAAATGTGGTGTTGATTTAGACTTGTCGTTCGGGAAGAGTATTTTTAGGAAGGTCCAACAGCTGCGAAGAGGATGATGCAAATTGTGGATGGGATATCGTTCTTAGATGCAACTTGGATTTGCTGCACCGAAATCTCCTTCTTAGTTGAGTTTTCACATCGATCGATCCTTTTCTGTTATCTGTGGCAAAACAAAAACAAAGGGCGTTCTTATCTTTTGCTTGCTATTCAATAATTTAAGCAAACATGGAGAATATTGGAAAGAGTACCTGGTGTTTTCGCTTGTAAGCAGTGCCGTGAGACGTCCATTAGTCTTGTAGAGTGAGGGGAAAGTTATCCGCTATTGATCTAATACCTTGCGCAGTATCCAGGACGGCAATTCCAGGGAGATCACTGCTATCTTTGGCTGCTTGAAGTATGGTGAGGAGGTCGCTTAACTC
This sequence comes from Euprymna scolopes, assembly GCF_053919585.1. NCBI lineage: Eukaryota > Metazoa > Mollusca > Cephalopoda > Sepiida > Sepiolidae > Euprymna > Euprymna scolopes. The sequence goes on along the minus strand of NC_136527.1, from coordinate 203,145,542 downwards.
CCTCAGCCGGTAGTAGTCTCGGCTCACTTTTGGGAATCTACTTATTCTCTCACAGAGGGAGGCTTCGATGGCTTCAGGGGATCCGTAACATTTAACCAAAGGATTCCATATCTTTTGCAAGCCCTTGATAATTGAGATAAGCCGTCCTCAAGCGGTTGACTAACATAAATTTCCTCAATTGACATCAACTGCAAAGCTGGAGTTTAGAACTGCACGTCTTCAGTTTGTCCAACAACTTCATCATACTGGCCTGAGTAATTCCTGTCTGGTGAAGTACTGCACTAAATTACTTGAATGGTCATGAAAATTTACTGACAGGCGTTCATTATTTTTGAAGAAGAAAAGGCTTTAGTCATTTGAAGCTCTGCTCGAGCGGCTAAGGCCTTTAGTGAAGCTGAGGATGATCTGGGATACGTTCCACTCAAAGTATAGGAATGTACTTTAATAGTGTTGTGGTTGTAACCTGGGGTTAGAGTCAACGAGGGGTAAAGCGGGTTGATGAACGACGTCTAAGAACGAGAGCACTGAGAGAAGACGGTGCATTTCGTGGAGATAACTCGTTTTTTTCTGTGCTGCCATCATCATCAAAATTCTAATAGACAATCATTTTTTATACATATGAACAACATTATAAATCGCTATTATTTATTTATATAAACATTAACAAATCGAACTGCATTAAAATTATTATTTATCCTAAAATTAAATCTCTGATTAATAAAAGAACAAAGTTATACGGTGATAAAATAATTTATTTTCAACGTATCGATGTTATTCAACTTGCAAATAGTTAAAAAATATAATAGAGAATACATGATATAAAACTTTAACAAACTATTTAAAAATGACAATAAAATTAGAAAACTTAGTGATATTACAATATTGCATATATATATATATATATATATATATATATATATATATATATATATATATATATATATATATATATATATATGACAATTAAATTTGAAAGCAATTGCAATAGTTGCAGAGAAGGTTATACGGTGATAAAATAATGGTACTTCCAAATTATTGATGTGACTGGGCCAGCCATAAAATGTGCACTTGCTGTGTCACCGCAGTTATACATGAACCAAAGGTTTTGTGCCGGTCACACATAGGGGACCAAAAAGTTTGCACATTCAAAGAAGAAAAAAAGTGTTGTATCATAGAATTCACATTTTTCTTTTAAGTTTGTTTCCCAGGATCGATCCTGGTGAGGGCACAAATAAAACAAGTACAGCCACCCGATACTCCTTGGTTAAGATGCAATACGAAGAATATTCACAAGATTCCGCTATGCAGCTTCAGTTGCTCCCACAAAAACATGGTTGAAATGAAGCTGGATGATGATGCAGTTGACCATCCTCTCTCCCTTCCTTCTCTCGCTGAAAATCAATCCACTTTAATGTTTTTCTAAAGTTCATTTGCAAGTAATAATAATGATAATCGATGCTGACTCTGGTTGTAGTTTGCGTATGAAATTATTAATTCACAAGAGAAAATAAAAATAATTATGTAGTTTTTCACAAGAGAAATAAAAGAGAAAGAATGAAAAATTCGATTATAACTTTTATTTTCTCATAGTTTCGAGAGTCGAAAACTGTTTTTTTCTAGTTTTAACTGATTTCTTTCTTATGTCAACTTCCTTACCTAAACAATCGGCTGGATCTTTTTTAAATAATCACGTTTCATAGAAATATTGTTCAATATTTTCAACTTCTTTTTTTCTATACAAAGACAGTTTCATTCAGTTTTGTTTTCATGTACTGGCTTTAATGAATGCCAATTTTATGCACATGGTTCCAAAAACAAGATTTTATTAATACTAATAATTTCTCATATTTCTCAGTAAATTTGTTTTGAGAATAACAATGTCATATTTTACATGAATAGAGCTTTCACTGGTGAGTTTTCATGTGTTTGGCCAAACTTGATTTAACAGAACAAGTATAATCACACACTTCACAAGAATATGGCTTTTCTCCAGTGTGAATCCTCATATGTATAACAAGGTTTGATTTTTGAGAAAAAGAATACCCACACACTTCACAAGAATGTGGCTTTTCCCCAGTGTGTGTTCTCATATGTATAACAAGCTTTGATTTTTGAGAAAAAGAATATCCACACACTTCACAAGAATGTTTATTTTCACCAGTGTGAGTCCTCATATGTATAACACGCTTGTATTTTTGAGAAAAAGAATATCCACACACTTCACAAGAATATGGCCTTTCCCCAGTGTGAGTTCTCATATGTATAACAAGCTTGGATTTTTGAGAAAAAGAATATCCACACACTTCACAAGAATGTGGCTTTTCTCCAGTGTGAGTTTTCATATGTATAACTAGATTTGATTTCTCAGAACAAGTATATCCACACACTTTACAAGAATGTGGCTTTTCACCAGTGTGTGTTCTCATATGTTTAACCAACGATGATTTTACAGAACAAGAATATTCACACACTTCACAAGAATATGGCTTTTCACCTGTGTGAGTTCTCATATGATTCAATAAATTTGATTTCACAGAACAAGAATATTCACACACTTCACAAGAATACGGCTTTTCACCAGTGTGAGTTCGCATATGTATAACAAGCTTGGATTTTTGAGTAAAAGAATATCCACACACTTCACAAGAATGTGGCTTTTCCCCAGTGTGAGTTTTCATATGTGTAACCAGCGATGATTTTTGAGAAAAAGAATATCCACACACTTCACAAGAATATGGCTTTTCCCCAGTGTGAGTTCTCATATGTATAACTAGATTTGATTTCTCAGAACAAGTATATCCACACACTTCACAAGAATATGGCTTTTCCCCCGTGTGCATTCTCATATGTATAACCAACGATGATTTCACAGAACAAGAATATCCACACACTTCACAAGAATATGGCCTTTCCCCCCGTGTGCATTCTCATATGTATAACCAACGATGATTTCACAGAACAAGAATATCCACACACTTCACAATAATATGGCCTTTTCCCCAGTGTGCGTTCTCATATGTATAACCAACGATGATTTTACAGAACAAGAATATCCACATAATCCACAACAATGTCGCCGTTTCCCAGTGTGAGTTCTCATATTTTTCACTAATATTGATTTTTCAGAACAAGAATACCTACATAATCCACAAGAATTTTACCGTTCCCCAGCGTGAGTTCTCATATGTTTCACTAACAATGATTTAGCAGAACAATATCCACAGACTTCGCAAGAATATGTCTTTTTTACTGCAGACTTTCATGTATCACTAAAACTGATTTTGAGCAACATTATCAAAGGATTTCTGAATAATATGAAATTTGTCCTCGGATTTTTGTCTAAAGTCACAGATGTTGAAGCAAATTTGAGAACAGACACTTTTTAAAAATTGATAATTTACATTGTGTTTACTCCGTAGTATATATTTCCTGGTGCTATTGTTTCCTGTATTATACAGAATATAGTCTTTTCCAACGACATATTTTCTATAATTTGTGATTTAATCTGTTCAAACCTTTCGGTTTCTTTGAACATTAAACACAGATTTCACAAAAAGAATTGATAGTTATTGATATGAAGCAATAATGTCCAATAGAATAATGTTTTAAAAATAAGATGACCTTTCAAAATTCACTGAAACTGTTCAAGTTGAAACATCTGTAAAAAACAAAAAATACATAAAAGTCATCATTTACATATTAGTATTTACTACTATTTTTAAATATTGCCAATCTAGATTTTATGGACTTAAATAGAATTTCATATCATTGTCAATTTTGTGAAAAAACAAGAAATGTTGTTTTAAGCATATTTTATTGAATTTTATAGAATTTCATGTGATTGTCATCGTGATGAAAACAAAAAAATAAAACTCGTTTTAAGCATCATTTATTGAATTAAATAGAATTCCATATCGTTGTAAGCATATTTTATTGAATTAAATAGAATTTCTTATAAATTATCATCGTAATGAAAAAAACATGGAATTAAATAGAATTTCTTATAAATTATCATCGTGATGAAAAAACAAGAAACGTTGTTTTAAGCATATTTTATGGAATTACATAGAATTTCATAAATCGTCATCGTGAGGAAAAACAGGAAATATTGTTTTATGCATATTTTATTGTATTAAGTAGAATGTCCTATTTTATATGATTATCAATGTTGTAAAAAACAAGAAACGTTGTTTTAAGTGTATTTTATCGAATTAAATAGAATTCATATCAATGTAAAAAAAACAAGAACCGTTACCGAAGAAAGCCATGACAAACGATATTTTAACTTATTGTTAGGTGAAAGTACAGATCGGCTCTAATCCTATAAAATCCCAAAATCAAAGCAAAAATCGATACGACTTCTTCCTTCTCTCATTCCCCTGCCACGAAAATTCGAAACTGCGATGGATCGTATGTCTTGTTGACTGCAATTTGGCCATAAAGTGGGTGGTTATTTTACATTAAATTTATATAACAAAGTCTTAAATATTTATAACTACCATGTACTGTTCATAACTTTATGTGCATATGTATATATTAAAAAGTTATTATGCTTTTAAAGTAAATTTCCCTTCTACAGTTTGCATTTTGGAGACGGAACTCTTTTTGAGATAAGTCGCTGTTATATTAATTTTATTTTTATCTTTAGATTCAAATGTTAATAACTACATTTTATTTCATTATTTAATTTATTTTTTTTTATTTTTTTATTTAATAATAGCGTTTCTCGTCCATAAATGTTGTTTATTATATCTACCAAGTTGATCTTAAAGATAGCATAGACTCAACAATATTATTTTCTTTACAGATCCTCCTCCATCCTGCTTTCATTTTATTTCGCAATTCCTTAAAACGTCACTAGCTGACTTTTGGAATACCCCCTCCCGCAGGCTTTTCTTTTTTATCGCAATTTCTTAAAACGTCACTAGCTGCAGTTCAGAATGCGATCCCACTTTTCTTTTAACGGTTAATTAAAAAACGTCTTAGGAACGCTGATGATTTTAAAGCAAATTTCCCTTCATTGCATTTTGGAGACGGAACTCTTTTATAGATAAGTCAGTGCTATATTCATTTTACTTTTTATCTTTCGATTCAAATGTTAATAACTACATTTTATTTTAGTATTTAATTTATATTTTTATTTTCTGATTGTTTTATTTTATAATAGCGTTTGTCGTCCATAAATGTTGTTTATTATATTGACCTAGTTGATTTCATAAATAAACTAGGCAATTGTATTCATTTTTGATTCGTGAGGAATCTATCACCATGCTTTCCATTAAACACGCCAATTGGACTTTTATTAAGTACAATACTTGATTTTTTTAATAGAAAGTAGAGAATGCATTGTGGATGCGTTATCGACAGCTCCCGTTACCCTGGCTTCTCTTTATTTATCCCTCAGTCCTCATTTTTTGATGAGTGATTTTTCTGACAAAGGGTGAAGAAAAAGCTGTGTTCTAGGTTGACAGAGATATCGGAATTTTTTTTATGTCTATCCTTGTAGCCATGTCACTAGTAAGGGTGCTGGAGGTAAACGTTTTATCTGGGCTGACGTTACCCGCCTGATAGTCATGGACCCGAACCTTGAATTAACCACTAAAAAGGCTGTCCTATCAGCAGGTGTAAATTACTGGGGCTTCTATATTGTAATTTGGTTAAGGGATTCTGGACGATGCAGTAGCTACTGTTGGTACCTCTCGATGCCATATTAGTGGGTAATTGTTACGACTTTATCTTATTTTCTACAAAAAAGTTTCTTCGTTTCTTTTTCTCTCTTAGTTTCCCCTCTCTGTCCTGCTCTGGGCAAGTCTGATGACCTAGTCCACATATTCCAAAACTCCATCATGAAAAGTTTCAAGAAAAAATACACGATTAAACCCGGATCTACAACTTGCAACATAGACCCCTTAATACCAACATCAAAGGATCTACGTTCTAACCTGCTGGATGTTGAAACCCAATTACAGGAGACTAAACCAGACCTATTATTTCTAAGCGAAACTGGCATTGGACAGACTATTTCCCTAGATGAGTTCGTAATTAAAGAAAACTCAAATTTAACTTCCAAATCTACCCTCCAACATCGCAATGGGCATGGAATATGTGCCTATATTAAAGATGGCTTTCCATGTGGTAGGGACATCCTAACTTACTCTATATGTGCTTCCTCTGCGTTCCATGTTTAAAAAGGATGCGTCCTCTATAGTATCAGACATGATGGAATGCTTAATTGTAGGTATAAACCGTTTCATACCATCAAAAATGTTCCAGCAAAAACTCAACAGCCAGCCATGGTTTTCTCCAGAATGTGCTGCTTCCAAAGTAACAGATGTATGGAGACCAAAGCCGCTTTCAGGACTGCTAGCAACCATTGTAAGAAAGTACTAAAGAACGCAAAAGAGTTGTATGCTCAGTCCGTCAAGTCCAAAGTAGCTGAGCAGCGGCTTGATTCCCACCTATCTTGGCAAATATCAAACAGAATCCTGAACAGAAGCGTGTGCTCCATTCCAACTATCATCAATGGACCTGAGGTAATCTCGTCAGCATCAGACAAAGCCGAACTCTTTGCCAAGAGCTTTGCAGCTAATTCTACCTTTTGCGACCAAGGACGCCAACCCCCAATATTTCCTCCTGTATCATAAACACTCAAATATATGTACGTGATGTTACCAAGCTAATAAAAAAACCTTGATTCCAGTAAAGCAACCGGCCCTGGTGGTATATTATAGTACTCAAAAATGGTAATTATAGTACTCAAAAAAACTTCGACCAGAACTAGCGCCCATACTTACAAAACTGTTTAAACGTCATCTTAACGATAATTGCTTCCCATCACCCTGGAAAATCTCATCAGTATGCCCTGTATTTAAGAATTCAGGTGATCGCTCACCCCCCTCTCAGTACAGGCCAATTAGTCTCCTGTGCATCATGAGTACGTTGCTAGAATCTGTGTTAAATAGAGAAGTAATCAACCATCTCAGTGAAAATAACATTTTTAGTGGCACACAATATGGTTTCCGTTCTGCTAGATGTGCTTACAGTTATATCTCATAGGATTAGTGAATCTCTTGACGGAGATAACCTTTCTAGGGCAATTGCTCTTGAGATATTAAATACCTTTTATAAGGTATGGCATAAAGGTTTATTTCACAAGATCTCCAGCTATGGTATAGCTATAAATGTATTCTCAATTATTAAATAATTTGTCTCTGATAGGTTCATAAGAGTAGTAGTTGATGGGCAAAAATCAGAAACTCACAGTATAGATGCTGGAGTCCCCCAGGAGTCCATCCTGGGCCCAACTCTTTTCCTGATCTACATTCCAAATCACATCCTTACATCATTTGTAGACATTTATGCTGATGACCCTACCATCTATGGTAGCACATCTAAGACAGTAAACGACCAAGTTCTCTCCGATTCTCTCTCCTCTGATCTTGAGCATGTGGTACAATGGAGAAAGGAGTGGCTGGTTACTTTTAATGCATCTAAAACCAAACTTCTATCTTTAGATCATCAACGTTCTGATCCCCATCTGACATCAATTGAAATAAATGGCTCTTGTCTCGGGGAGGCCTCAAGTTTTGACAAGTTTCTGGGCTTGACCTTTACTCCTGATCTTAAATGGAACACATACATCAAATCTGTTGCTAAGGCTGCTGGAAAAATGGTGTGATCCTTCTATCGATCCAGTAGATATCTCACTACTGATGCAATTCTCTATCTATAAAAGAGCCAGGTACGTCCAAGGATGGAGTACTTTTGCCACATCGGGGCAGGGGCTGCTAGAAAGGACTTGTCCTGCCTTGATAGACTTCAAAATAGACTTCGTAGCCTCGTAGGAGATGCCCTTTTCTCTTCCCTGCAACCTCTATCTCACAGAAGAGATGTTGCTAGTTTGTCTCTGCTTTATCGTTATTTTCATGAAAAGTGTTCGACTGAGCTTCAATCTATGGTTCCCCCTCGCCAAACTATCACAAGAAACACTCGTCTAGCTGAAAACATTATCAATAATCCCCCCCCCCACTCTTTATCTTTGCCTAAACCTAAACGTAGATTCCATGAACAAAGCTTCTTTCTTAGAACTGTACGTCTGTGGAAGTGTCTTCCAATTTCCTGCTTTCCAGCTGACTACAATATGGTTGTCTTCAACTCCAACGTAAACAAGTTCTTGATGAGCCATTCCACTTAACTTAACAAATTTTCCGAATTTCGATTACTAACGATTACTATATTATCCAATTGACTACTGTACACTCTTAACCCTTATCCATGAATGGTCTCTGGTCATTGATAAGTGGTTATGCTTATGTAAAAAAAAAAGGCTTCACTAACTACCATAGAGAAACGTTACTACAGACATCGGAATTTTTTTTAAATTTTAAACCCAATTTTGACACTTTAACATGTATTTTTTGTGCTCAAATCAAAGGGAAATGTTTTACCTACGTTCAAGTAACCAACATCTAAAATTTCAAGTGTTTAGACCCAAAATTGGCGGAGGAATTTGGTAGAGCTTGCAAAAGTGAACTCTTTCAACTCTGACTTCTTGGCAGCGAAATTTTTGCCCAAAAACTGATTAAAAAATGTTCTGCATGTCTGAATACTCTTTATGTAAAATATCAAATGTTTTCACCCAAAATTGGCTGAATAGTTTGCTAGAGGTTGCAAAGGTCAAATCTTTTGACGTTTGACCCCTTCGCAGCCAACGTTTCGGATAATAAAAGATTAAAAAGCTTGCTCTATGTCTGAATTCGTTGAACTTTGACCCCTTAGCAGCAGAATTTATGGGAGAAACCTGATTAAAAAGATTTTCCCAAATCTCAATACCCCGTATGTCAAATTTCGAGTCTGTAGAAAAGTGACAGAGTTATTTGGAAGGGAAATATACACACGCAAACATTTTCACTTTCATAGATTTTTGTTTTTTTATTCTATTTTTCGCAATATTTTTAATGGCTTTTCAAACGTAATGGCAAATAAAAAGTAGTTTGTTATTTTTTTTTTACTATTAAAACTTCGCTGGTTTCGATAATAAATATTTACCGATTATCTTTTTCTATATTAACTTTCTGTTAATTGGTGATGGCCAATAAATGAGTGCTCAGTTTATGTAAACTTTATAAAAGAAAATTATTTTTATCTAAAACCTAAAATACTGAACAAAAAAATCAAAATTCAAACGGAATTCTCCAGCGACATAATAGCTAACTGTGGATAGAAAACTTTTTTTTAATATAAAACAAAAGAAAACAATTCAATACAAAAAAAAACAACAAAAAACAAAACAGGTTTGTGCTTAGTTGTCTAACAATTCAACCAACTTCGAATTTAGTTATTTTGTTTATGCTAAATATTATTATATTCTCAGAAATCACACAAGTTTTACTTAAATAAACACATTTTTGACAAAAATCTAAATGTCAGATTGAATAATATATTATTAAAAATATTTTTTTTTTAATCGGAGATTCATTTATTTTTTTTATTAACCTTTGTTATAAAGCATGGCGAAATCAATATTTTCTATTGGATTGCAATAAAAAATAAACGTTTGTTTTGTGTTTAAATTATTTTAAGAATCAATATTTAGGAGGGGATTGCAAAAAAAAATAAACGTTTTTTTTTGTGTTTAAATTATTTTAAGAATCAATATTTAGGAGGGGATTGCAATAAAAATAAACATTTTAGATTATTTTAAAATTTATTCTATGAGATTTTTAAAGCGTAAAAAATAACTTATTTTTTTAATATTGGATTGCAATAAAAATAAACTTATTTAAATATTTAAGATAATTTTTAAGATATTGAATGATATTTTCTTTAAGTAACAATAAAAAAAATAAAAAAAAGGAAACTTACCTTCCATTCCAGCCAATACGAAAAAAAAAGTCGTTTTTTCTTTTGTTTTCAAAACATAAAATTTATTTGTTTGTTAAGATTTCTTTATTAAATTGATACAACTTTTGTTTTGTGTGTCCAATTCATTAAGAAATATATGAAAATATAAAAGAATCAAAATTAAAAGATGAAAAACATGATTTAAATATGAAATTATTTAAAGAGAACACCGACTAATAATAAACAAAGAACTTAAGGCCGGTGTAATAATTAGTTTGTTCCTCGTGTTAAAAGGTCCGTTCATTAGTTGAGTGTGTCGAATTGTTTTCTTATCAAGTTTAGATTTAAATTTGTCGGCGCTGTTTTACAATGTGTCATTTACTAAGTGATTCGTTCTTTTTTTTCATCTCATTAAATCAAAACATAAAAAAGAAGCTGCGACGATTTTAAAAAAAATCTAACAAAGTTGATAAAATTAATAATACAAAATGTAGTTTTTACGCGACTATTAAGAGAATCGTTTTGTTTTCATATCATAATTAATGTACGACGCTAAAACCAACGATATTTTAATAAGATGAAAACATTTAAAAATAAGGTGTGGCAACTATCTTTTTAAATTAAAAAGTAAATGTTATAAGTTTTTAAAATATTAGTCTTTAACCTTAAAAATACAAAGACTGAAACTATTTAATAAATGCGACAATAGTTACAGAGGAATTGCAAACACAGTTGATAACATTAATAATACAAAATGTAGTCTTTACGTGACTATTAAGAGAATCGTTTTTGTTTTCATATTGTTGGTACGGGTTTAGGTTCGTCCAAGTCCCAAAACTACCAACCAGCTTTAATAATTACTAAACGTACAACAAGTATAAACGGCAAGAATTTATTAACAAACATGAAAACATGACAACACTGCAATTCAGAACATTAAGGTAAAAAGATTACTCACTTCAATAGTGGGGTTTACGGGAGGAGTGAGGACTGTATTCTAGAGTTGTACTCTGCCTGTCCAACATTGTCTTTTAGGAGAAGAACTTTTTGCGTCCGTGCCTCATGTGTGCGGACTCTCCTCTTCTTTTCTCAAGGGACCTCACTCCTTACCCTACACCGGTAATCCGGTGCTCGTATTTATTCCCCTACAATATCATAACTTACGACACTAAAACCAACGATATTTTCATTAGATGAAAACATTTACAAAAAGAAGCTGCGACAACTTTTTTTTTTAATTAAAAAAATGAATGTTATGGTGAGGTTTTTAAAACATTAGTTTATAAATTTAAAAAATACAAAGAATGAAACTATTATATGAAACAAGGATTAAACTTTAACAGCTGTTGCGACTTTTTTTTTTTTACTGTGACAAAGCTTATACCTACTATTAATATGCAGCGACTCGCTACAAATATCAAAAGGGGCTGTACAAGGAACGTTTCAGTTGCGTGTACAGCTGTTGTGTAAACCCACAGAATAAACTCTGCTTCTTCACGCGGGCATATTCCAAAGCACCTCACGTGACAAAGATGTTGTTTTTTTTCCGTCCAATCAGATTAGAAAGAAAGCGAATTTAAAAAAAGTACTTTTTTCTGGCAGCTTTCGTTGGAGCCGATTTGAAACCTATAAAAAGGCCACGTGCGCAGTCGCAGTCGCAGTCAAAATCAGCATGCTGTAAACAAAACAAGTTGCTCTGTCGGGTCCGAAGTTAAAACAACCAACATCATTTGGCACGTCACGAATCTCAATTCTCCACATGGAAGTACAAGATGAGCAAGAATAACCATTTACCCTTCTTGTTTAATTTTGCCTCTGTCAGAGAAAGATCTCTCTCTCCCTCTCTCTCTCTCTCTCTACTTTGCTTTATGCATTTAATTCAAAACCTATAAGACTAAACACAAATATATATCTATATACATATATATATATTTAAAGTGATGGTTGTGTAGTTCCAACGAGAGAAAAAAAATGTATATTTAAAAGAGTGTAGCCATCAACAATTGTGTTTTTTTTTAAGGTTTTCATCATATTTTTATTTTAAAATATTTTTATAACGCGTTTCGAGCTTAGAGTGTGCTCTCTTCAGATGTATTTGTAAACAGTTTTTCTTTAAAATGGGAGTTTGAAAAGTTATTTTTACCTCCGGTGATACTAAATGTGTTTTTCAGAGTGATGTGTGGTCTCAGACATTCTGTCTCCAATCGTAAGTGTTCAAAGTGTCCGGTCAAAGTTAGATTCAAAGAGGGCGCTTTTGGTCCATTTGGTGAAAGCTTTTATGTTTTTATTAGTTTTTTTTTAAAAAGACTTTCTTTCCCCATGTATAGCACACACTCACACACGCATACATATGCATACATGTACACGCACATGCACACGCACGCAGGCACACACACATACACACACGCACATACATAGAAATATATGTTGGAGCATACATATATACATACCAACCTACACACTCACACACGTACTCACACACATCCACCATTAACACGTTAGGCACATATTGGTTAATTATTTTATTTTTTTTTATTTTTTAATATATATATATATATATATATATATATATATATATATTCCAACCAAAACACGCATGTATATATGCGCTTAATGATTCAGACATAAGTACACGCATACACACACATAAGTAAGATGGAGAATAGGTAGGAGAAGATACATATACACACATATACACGCACATACACACACATATATATATATATATATATATATATATATATATATATATATATACATACATGTATGTGCATACACACTCACAAACATCCACATACTATGTAGGCACATACACATACACATACACACGCATGTACACACATAGATATATGCAGGGGTTCATACATACGCGTATATCCATATCCACACGAACACATTTACCCACTCATACATATGCATACATATGTATATATATACACATACACACATACAGATGCGTATACATTCATCCACCCATATATATATATGGACACATGCACCCACAATCACACATACACATACATATTCATACATCCCACCTTATGTATATATTGGTTGAAGTTTTCTTTCTTTTCTAATCCAAGCACATATGCATACATGGATTCGGTCACCCAAACATAAGTGCACGTACACACACAAACAAGATGTAGCATAGATAACAGATGATATATATATATATATATATATATACACGCATACACAATCATATGTATACACTCACACACACACATCCATATATACATGCGTACATGTGCGTACATACACATACATACATATAATTTCTAATTGTTTGTTTAGTTTAGAAAAATGGTACTGTACTGGGTATGGACGCGCGCACCCGTGAAAGTGTGCGCGTGCTTTATTGTGCTTCTTTTGTTTCGTGTGTGAGGGTGCACATTTACCCCAGTATGCATGCGTGTAAGCGTATTTTTTTGTTTTGCCTATTTATGTGTATAATTATGGAGAGATGTTTAAGGCGGGGTTAAACTTTGATATGAAGTTTTTTTCTTGTGTTAGCAAGTAGAAGAAGTTCTCAGTTTGGAAGATGGGCATTATCTCGAATCTGCCTCCACTGCATGTGTGTATATGTTGTGATACATGCAGGTGTCTATTTTCCGCGATTTTGATGTTGGATCGGTATAGGGCTACCCTATTAGTAAGGGTTTTTTTGTAGCGCCTATGTAGGATTTATCGCATGCTGGACATTTTATTACATAGATCACGTTTTTTGAGGTGCAATCTAGTTTTTTTTTAATTTTGAATGTTTGTATGGGGTTCATAAATGTGTATGTGTTTCCCTCTAATATTATGTTGCAGACTCTACGTCGTTGTTTGTTGCATTTTGTTACTCCTTTTGTTGCGTCTTGATTGAGTTTGGATGAGGTAAGAATGCGTTTTAGGTTTTTGGGTTGGCGTTTGCTTTTTATTATTTTTGTTGTTTTAAGCACGACATCCGTGTCGTCTTTTATCCTCTAAGATTTTTTTTTTTACTTTTTCACCCCAAACAAGGCACATTGCCACTTTGGTGTAGGGGGCTACTATCAGGGGCAACAACTACTTGGCCACTATGTTGGGATTTTGGCAGCAAGATGTCGGTTTACGTGACACTTGAACTTCTGTATGTCAGTACAGTTGGGGAAGCGGGGACCTGGAATGGAATTCCAGAGTTTATCGGTTCTGGGGAAGAAACCACTGGAGTAGAAAGATCTTTTACATCTAGAGATCTCTACTGTGTGGGGTGGGATTTAGCTGCCTGTCGCGTTTGAGGAGGGTGTCTACGTTGTGGGGGGCACAAGTGTCTGCAGTTCGCCAGAGCATTCACCATTAAAATACTTGTAGAACTGGCAGAGGGATGGAACATTACGTCGATGGGACAGAGGCTGAAGCTTAGATGCCAGTTCAGGGCCCATCAGATTTGCAACTCTCTTTTGAACCCTGTCCATGAGCGAGAGACTAGTAGCAGATGTAACAGCCCAAATGTGACAGCAATACTCTATACATGGGCGAATTGTGGCCTTGTAGATGTACAGGATACGATCGGGTGTTAGTAGTTTTCTAGCACGGTAGAGAGAGCCTATTTTCTTCGCAGCGGCCCTGGCAATGCTTTCAATGTAAGATCGTACGGATCAGGTAAACGTTGTTTTGAATCTATCTGCCCTTCACAGCATAGTTCTGCTCTGGTGCGATAAAGTCCCTGATGACAACCGGCACACGATTCAATAGAACCTTGGCAAAAATCTTTATCAAAAATGTGTTTAATCATTTAATTTTTTTCTTCCATGCCTATCCGTTTTCCTCAGCAATGTGATTCCTCCCTTGGTGACTTGACCTGGGATGGTACTCTCGTCAAAAAAATTCTTGAACACATCCGTCAGAATCGGTATCAACATGGACGACCGACCTGCTCAGCTCAGAGATACTCTCCTATCTCTCTTCCTAACTCCGCCCGGTTTATAATCCTGCCCTTGCAAATAGCCGCTTTAGTCGCTGGTTTGAATTATAGAAGTTTTTGCCGTGAATTTATATTGTTGATATGTAAACGATCTTAACATTAAATATTCATGTAAAATATAAGACCGTTGTGGAAATGTTGATAAATTTAAATAATTTTTTTGTTATGAGTTGCTATTATTGGTGAAAAAAGTTGTGATGAACTAATATTGAGTAGCGTTATATGGAGGTATGTTAGTATGTTATTAATGTCTGTCGGTGGTGATTATTGGTGTCTGATATAAAAACAGTGGCGAGCACAAGAAAGAAGGCTAGTAGAGTGTACTATACTACACTCAAGTTTATTTGTCCTTAGTAAATGAAGGGGAAACTTCTATACTAAGGCAATTTTATATTTGCATCTTCCAGAATGCCCTTTGAGGGAGCTGGTTTACACCCATAATAAAAAAAATGTTTTTTGTAGGAAAGCAAATAAATATCAATACTTACCTAGCATAGGGGTAAACGGTGGTTATTAAGGTCGTTCCCTCCAAGATAAGGCGCCGCCATTACCTTGCGATTGGGTCGACCTTTGTGATTGTCTCAAATGTGAACGACTCAGATGCGTTTTGTATTTTTTGGATAATTATGCAATTTTTAGTTGAAAATATCATCAATAAATGTATATCAAGTTTTATCCGAATTTTGTATAGAAAAATGTTTTACTTGTGTATTTTAAAATCTATTCTAATTAAATAATAAATGATATAGAAAAGTGTAATTTATTAGAGGAACTTATTACAAACCGTGTCATCCATAATTTTTGTCAACATTTGTGTTAACGTGTGAATGAAGATGCCTGTAAACTTCAATCGCTTTTAAATATTTATTCATTTTTAGTTAAAAAAGTACATTTTATTTCATTCAGTATCTTAACATTATAATTCATTATCGTCGAAAGTTTTAAAACATTAATTATTTTTACATTCATTTTATATTGCAATTTGAATGAAGTTTTGTAGTTTTTTAACATTTGTCAATGTATTTTTGTTAATATTCTATATAAATTTCCTTTAAGTGATTAACTTTTTTTCAGTGATTGTACCCATTAGACAGAAGTACTTGATTGTCTGAACTCTTAAACTAATAAATACGTTTGATATTTAGTTTTAATGAGAATAAAATATGCAATTTAATATCAGTTCAAAGTCCAATAAGTTTAAAGACTATGATGTAATCGTGATTAAAAACATGTTCTAAGAAATTTCAAAGGTTATTTCTTTTTCAGCGTTCAAGAAGTCACTGCTGTAAATGATCAACTTCCTACGACAAACAGTACAATTATGTCTATTCATCGACTGCTTCAATGTTAAACTGATATCAACATAAAAATGTATATTTACTGATTTTACAATGAAAATCTCATCAATTTTCTTATACAAACGAGAGTTTTCCATTATTGGTTTAGATGAACAGTTAGAAATCGAACAACATCAACAAATTATTATTCATCCTTAAAAGTTCAATCTTTGATAAATATAGAAACAAAGTTATACAGTGATGAAATAATTTTATTTTCAAACTATCGAAGTTTATTCAACCGAGAAATAGTTATAAAAATGGAATTGAAAAATACATACAAAAATTTACCAAACAATTGAAACATGACAATGAAATTAGAAAACATGTGAATTTTACAATAATTGTAGAAAGATATTGCCATTAATATATATGTGGTATTTGTTGGCATGTAGTATGTTGTCGTTTTCTTCAATGCCAATGTCTTTCTAGGTTTCGTGCTCTTCTAGATCTCGGATGTTAGTGTCTTCATCTAGTTGCATATTCTCTATATTCATTTTATTTTCAAACTATCGAAGTTTATTCAACCGAGAAATAGTTATTCTTTTTATAGGTTTTTCCCGGCTCTGAGCGTACACTTGAACAATTTATCTAGGCTAAACTTCATTCCAATATAATTGGAGAAGGTATGTACCATCTGTAGACACTGGTGCAGCTTGGTATCAAAGCTGGCATACGACTTAAGTCATCCATGTAATGAAGATCGTTCTCTGTCTTGCGTGGATCTCAACGGCAGTTGTGACTCAACATTGTAAGTGCTCCGACTCTTATTAAGGAGATTGTGAGGTGCATCTATTGCCATACAAAAATGTAAGACAAGCTGTCACATTGGAGTATCCCCCTCTTGATGTTTACATAAGGGATGATTCTCGTTCCTCTATTGTGACTTAGTAATATGATGGTGTTTTACATCTGGATGTGAGCCGCCAGTTTTTGTTGGATTACCGGGTGAATCTTGCATATTTCAAGGCATCGAAGTAATGATGACTGTAGCACACTGTCATGATAATCGATTTTTTGCATCTTTTTACAATCTTCTTGGTGTTCAGCAGAAGCTGGTCCTCTGCATTCTATTCTGCATCATATTTCAAGGCAGCTCACAGATAGATGGTCATATATAACGTCATCATATTTCAAGGCATCGAAGTAACTGTCATGATAATCGATTAAGACGTTGGTGTTCAGCAGAAGCTGGTCCTCTGCATTCTATTCTGCATCGTGTCTTCTCATTTTCAAGGCAGCTCACAGATAGATGGTCATATATAACGTAAACTATCAGATGAATGAGGAGTTGGTTGGTGCTTTATGTATCTGGGTATTATGTTTTCTGCATCTTGGGTATGAGGCTGATGTCCCCCTCTGTCAACCAGAGTTGTGTTGCTTGATCATCTGTCTGGAATTGTAGTGTTGGTGTAAGAGAGTCAAATGTTTTAGCCACTCACTTCACAAGTATGTAGCATTTCACCAGTGTGCGTTCACAAATGTGTCAGCAACTTGGATTTTTGAAGACCAATGTGACGTTTCCATTTTTGTATTATTTTCCTTCAGCTGAATTATCAGAAATAAAAGGAATAAAATAAACGTAAATTTTCATCAGTATGAGTTTTCATGTTTCACTGGAACTGAATCAAGGGGCCCAAAACCTGGGGCTAACACTTGAACTCTATATGAGATACATAGATATTCGAATGTTCCACTTAAGTTCTTTATTTCTTAAACACTGAGTGAATAAAGAAGTTGAGAACATAATTTTCCTCTCCCCAATTAACCATGTTCATACATTGTATTATAGCTTTCATGTTGGTCTCTTGATCTTACTGAATTCCAGGACAAGAATTTATCAAATCTAGTAGAGTATTCAGTTTCGTGCTGTTACTTGAGGTAATATCAATTGGAGAAGGTGCACCATTCCTCAGAAAAGCTGTGGAGTAGCCGTAGTGAGGAGATCTTATTGGGCTGCGAATACTATGTGATTTTGAATATTTGGTCAGGGTTTACTTCTATGGAAAAAAGTATCCTCATGCCAGGTTGTTCTGACAAACCCCTGTACAGAGAGACCTCATGTGTGTCACTAACGCTAATTTTTTTAGAACAAACTTGACAAGAATATATCTTCTGACTTATTTAATTTTACTTTTGTTAGTTCGAATAAATCATGGGGCTCCTTCCTGGGGTAAACACTTGATTCTATTACAGTTTAAATTTGTATCCGATGGCTATTTTAAGAATAGACACTGTTTTCTTTATGGCTGCTATCTGTATTTCCTTGCAGCTTGGTTTTCCAGAGATCGCTTCTAACTATTTCTGCAGGTTTTTTTATTAGGTCAGTTGCTCCCGTCACAACTGGTATAATGTTTATTTCTTTCAGAGACCATGTCGTTTTTAGATCATTTTTTAGGTCCTGTTATTTTGTTATCTTTTCCCGCTCAACTCTGTAAAGGCCGAAATCATTTAGGATTGTGGCATCGATAATGAGTGCAGTTCTTTCAGGCTTGTTCCATATGACAATATCTGATTTGATACCCTTGTCTTTTATGTATCTGCCTGCCTGTATGTCTTTGTTATAGAACAGTCACATTTCTGTTTGAAGTTATTGGTGGTGGTTCATGTTCGCAGATGTTCGACGACCTATCTAGTTGCATCTCTCCACAGATCTTCCAATGGAGGTACTTGCATACTTTGTTGTGACGAGCAGTATAATGACCATCTGCCAATAAGATTGGGCATGCAGACATTAGATGGCTTGCGCATTCAATCGCTGAGTGGCACAACCTACACTGGCCTTTTGTTTGTAGGCCAGACATTTTTTAATCCATTTGTGAGTAAGCCCTGATCTTGCCCGGCTACAATAAGTCTTTTCTCACCAAATGGAAGTCTCCCACTCATGATCTATTGGAGTAAACCATCCTTGTCTATGTACTCCTTGCTTAGCTCCTCCTGGAACTTCCCTGCTTGCTTATTTTGTTTCCATCCTTCTTTTCTTGTCTCTTTCTCTATTTCGGTGTAGTTTTGCACCAGTGTGAGTTCTCATATGTATCACTAATGCTGATTTTATAGAAGAAGCATATTCACAAACATTACAAGAATATGGCTTTTCACCAGTGTGAGTTCTCATATGTTTCACTAATGTTGACTGTTCAGAAAAAGAATAGCCACACACTTCACAGGAATATGGCTTTTCACCAGTGTGAGTTCTCATATGTGTTACTAACGTGGATTTTATAGAAAAACTATTTCCACAAACTTGACAAGAATGAGGCTTTTCACCAGTGTGAGTTCTCATATGTCTGAATAACGTTGATTTGTTAGAAAAAGCATGTTCACACACTGCACAGGAATATGGCTTTTCACCAGTGTGAGTTCTCATATGTGTCACTAACGTGGATTTTCTAGAAAAAGTATACCCACAAATTTGACAAACATGAGGCTTTTCCCCAGTGTGAGTTCTCATGTGTATAAGTAATGTTGATTTTTCGGAACAAGAATATCCACATACTTGACAAGAATGTGGCTTTTCACCAGTGTGAGTTCTCATATGTCTCACTAATTTGGAGTTTTGAGAACAAGAATATCCACACACTTCACAAGAATGTGGCTTTTCACCAGTGTGAGTTCTCATATGTATCACTAATGCTGATTTTATAGAAGAAGCATATTCACACACTTCACAAGAATGTGGCTTTTCGCCAGTATGAGTTCTCATATGTTTAACTAATGTTGATTTTTCAGAACAAGAATAGCCACACACTTCACATGAATGTGGGTTTTCACCAGTGTGAGTTCTCATATGGGTTACTAACCTTGATTTTTTAGGACAAGAATATCCACATACTTCACAAGTATGTGGCTTTTCACTAGTGTGAGTTTTCATATGTCCGACTAAAATTTATTAAAAAAACATCTACAAACTTCACAAAAATGTGACTTTTCCGGTGTGTGTGTTCGCATATGTATTATTAATGTTGATTTTTTTAACAGAAATATTCACACACTGCACTTTAATGTGGCATTTTACTTTTATCTTCCTTTGAAGATTGTAACACTGTGTTTAGGGCAGCCAAACCATCGTGCAACATTTCCCTCCTTTTCATTGAAACATACCGGGAGCTCTTTTTAATATCCTCGTTGTTCCCTTAATTGCAATAGTCTAGATCTCTTTTGCACTTGGTTCACCAGGAATAATAAATAGGTAGAACTTCATAAGCTGCGTAGCACCTATAATAACTGGTATGATTGGTATCTCTCTTAGATTCCTGGTTCTTTTCATATCATACACGAGACCTTGATATTTGGTCTGTTTCTCCCTTTGAACTCTGTTCAGACCGCCACTGTTAGAACCATTCACTTCAACCAAGGTTGAAATTCTCTCTGACTTATTCCATATAACTATGCCAGCGTGAGTTCTTATAACTTGCAATTTTCTGAACATGCCTATCCACACACTTCAAAATACTTTTGCGTTTAACTTTTTCGTTTTTACTTCAGTTCAAGTCCTCAGAAATGAAGATGCCCACTACCCGAAGTTAATATTTGGACTCTCTATGAGATACATGGATATTCTAATGTGCCTTTAAAGTTTTTTTATCTCTCAAACATTGAGTTAGTAAAGTAATGTAAGTTAGCCATAATAAGGAGATCTTTTTTAGCAATAGGGAATACAAAATAAGTTCCAAGCAATACAACTTCCATTCTCGTATTGTTTTCTAAATTCACACATGTTTAAGCAAATTTGAGAATAGGCACATACTATTCAAAGAATATATTATTTACTTTATTTTACGTCTCTAAGATATGTTTCTTGGTGCTATGGTGTCATACATTTTGATTCCTTTCAAAATTAAACACATATTTCACAAAATAAATCTTCCAAAATTTGTTAAATAATACAATCCTGAGAAATATATTTTCAAACAATAACTTTGTTTCTTCACGTATAATTCAATCATTTTCTAAAGAATATTCTATAGCATATTGTTTTAAGATTATGATGATTTATTTAACTTCAATGTAGGAATTCAGGCAGGAACATCTGTAAATAAAAAAATATATGAAATTCAATATTTTTAGTATCGTCATTCACATACGATTTCAAATACACAATCTATTTTTAAAGACAAATATTTTTTGTAATTTCTGATTCGAACTTCTCATACTTTTTTGATTTATTTGAGCATTAAAGACAGTATTCACAAATTCTTCCAGAATTTGTTAAATCATAATTTTTTTTATTTCTCCACATAAATTTGTTTAAACATTATATTGATTTATATAAATTCACTTTGTTAAATAGTAGAATCCTGATAAAGGCATTTTCGAACAGAAACTTAGTTGTTTTCACATAAAATAAGGAAATTATTTTCCATAGAATATTGCTTGAAAATTATTGTTTTAAACATATTTTTAAATTAAATAGAATTACATATGATTACTAAAATATTTTCAGGCATATGTTATTGAATTAAATAGGATTATTACTGTTTAGAAAAAAAAACAAGAAATATTGTTTTAGACATATTTTATTAAATTAATTAGGATTATGATCGTTTTGAAAAAAAAAAAGAAATATTGTTTTAGACATATTTTATTGAATTAAATAGATATTTTGTATCTACTGATTCTTGTTTGGATAATTATCAACTTTCAACTTATGGCTGGCAGACAGAGTTTAGTGGGTTTCCTATGAACAATGGAGAATCATGACTGATGCAATTGTACATCAATCATACCTGACGATCAGAGTGCACTGGATGCTTAGTAGATAGATTACCATGTGACAACGTCTCATGAGTTTCTAGTTTTAGAAGAATTGATAAGTTTAGCTTAGATCACCGGAGAGGGCAAACGTGTTAGCAAGGGGTCTCCACATGAAGATGGAAAGCGCCACAGCCAGGAAATGGGGTCCAATCGTTCGCGATCTGCATCTAAACACCTGATTCATGCCTGGTCAATTTAAATAAAGATTCTATATAGAAATCAAACACTTGTCTTGGTTCATCTGCAATCCCTCACACAGAATAGATTTGCTAGCTACACGAGACAATGGAAAAGACCTCACCATGAAGGCATAGAAGAGGAACGACATTTACGCATTAGATGATCACGAGCCATTAAAAAAGCATTGACATTGAAGAAAGAAGTCTCTCCATAGGAAATTCGGTAAAAGACTCCACGTAAGATTAAGGCGTTTAAAGTCGTCTAATATCTTTAGATCTACATCTATCCCTCTAAGTGGAAGTCTGCCCGGACAAACTTTTCTTTTTATTACAGAAAGATTTGTAAATCTTTCAATAAGCATTTGAATATACAAGGTTTGTTCTATCAAACAATCAAATCGAGGATGAGGAGTTTTTACTTATAATGCAGTTCGGGGTTTTTAATTTATTATAGTAATTAATGTTATTATTAGAATCAATATGTTGTACATTTTTCTTAATATTTTTGATGATTTCTCGTCGATCCTATATTTCTAGTGCATTTGATTTCAATGAAATATTTTTATGTGTGGATTTTGCCTTTGTGTTAGAATTATCACGAATGTGAGTTAGGCATACAATAAATAGAAGCATGGCCAATGTCCATTCGAATCTGTCTTGATTCATTATCAGGGATAATTAACCGGTTGTGGAACAATTTATAAAAGTTTTTACTTAATATATTTACTAACTTTATTATATGACGTTAGTAATATAATTAAAATTCATTTTATTTATATTTGTTTTTAGTGTTAACTAATAACATTTCTAATATTTCTAGTCTACTGTTTATAAAAGTTTGCTCGAGTATAGATGTGTTGTCTACTATTTTTTAAGGTGGAACCCGGGACTAGACTGTTGATGTGTAGTTATTTATGAAACCTATGTATATGCTTTGATAATCTTCCAATGGCCATTTAATTTATTTTCTATTTTTTAAATAAATAAATACGTCCAAAATAAAAAGAGGGCGACTTTCTAATAAAACACCGGATCTCCAAGGTAGAGACGATAACCTTAATTAAAAAATCAATGACAAAAACTACGTAAATAGATAAATGATAGAAACTAAGCAGTAAATTGTCGATGGCCATCATAGCGTGATGAATTAAGACGCTGGACTAGAATACATAAAGTCCGGGGTTTGAGTCCTAACAACAGTCAAGCTATGATGAAGAGGGGTAGGGCCTCAAAACTCGCGTGTACGTAGATTACTGTTTTTTTTTAAAAAATAATAAACAAATAAATAAATACGTCCAAATAAAAAGAGGGCGATATCTTAAGGAAACTCCGGATCTCCAAGGTGGAAACGATAACCTTAATATCTTTTTAAAAAATCAACAACAAACATAATATATATATATATATATATATATATATATATATATATATTATGTTTATATATATATATATATATATATATATATATATATATATATATATATATATATATATGTTCCTACCGTTATATCTGTTAAGATACACAGGTTTCTGTTACCGAATCGTATCAATAATCCAGAAACTTTGTCAGACTTTAACAGAACTGGTTATCATGAATTGGAAAAACGATATTAGGAAATGAAGGAAAGAAAGGGGGGACTCAGTTCTGATTTGACAAAATTTAAGTTTTAAGGTTTAATAATTAAATAAACATCGAAAATGGGTGAAATTGTGTTTACTCGTTGTTATCGTCACACTGAATTGAACATTTCCAATAAAAGATACAAAGAATATCAATGGAAAACTGTTATATATATATATTTATTTATATTTATATATATATTTATATTTATATATATATATTTATTTATATTTATATATATATATATTCAATTTATCTTTACATAAGCAGTAATTTGTTGCTACATAGTAATGAGCATATTTTGGTCTTCTAGTATTTAGTAACTAGACACCTCTTCGGGCAACAACGCCTTCTTAATGAAAAACGAAAATCAACTATCAGCAAATATTATCAGAACCTCATATATATATATATATATATATATATATATATATATATATATATATATATATATATATATATATGAGGTTCTGATAATATAAGTCTTCACTATTTCTATATTTCTACTGTAGTACTAGATGCACATATACATATATATGTATATATTAGCTTCTAATACTAAATTCCTTTATTGTATCTATTTTTCTAATGAAATACTAGATTACACACACACACACACACACATATATATATATATATATATATATATATATATATATATATATATATAGAGAGAGAGAGAGAGAGAGAGAGAGAGAGAGAGTTTCCGATAGTAAAATTCTTCAGAGTGAAGGATGCATTGATTTTGCTTCATCTCCTCGTTATTGCTGTCCAAGTAAATCGAACGTTTCCAATCAGGTATACAAAGAATACCAATTGCAATTAAATGTTACTGATTATGATTCAACTTTCCAGTGAGGTTGTCAAAGAAATTTTAGTATTTTAGAACTGGAATACTTAGAACATTAATGCAAACATCATGCACAACTTAATATAAAACATTTTGTTCCTTTTCAAATTTACTGGTCATTTCAACAGTGCATTATTTGTTATGGATTTGGTTTTAACTTTATCGATGATGTCGTCAAAGTAATTCTAGTACAACTTCATGTAAAACATTCTGTTCGTTTTCAAATTTACTGGTCATTTCAACAGTATTGAGTGCACTATCCGTTTAGGACATTCAGATGACGTCAGCATTAATTATTTTGCGCTTGTGATTTTACAATATAAGAAAGTTTTCAAATCGATGATGTCTTTACTTTCTATCTTATCGCCAGTTTTACAAGTCCTTTAATGAAATGTGCTCTGAAGAATTCATAGCAAGTATACCTATTTGATATACATACTCTCGACTAATCGGACAAGCAGCAAAATTCCACCTCTTCACTGGTCATGTATCATTATACTGGAAATTCTAATACTTGTCTCCCTCAGAATGGCAGACTAGTGGTAGATACACCAGCCCAGATGTGACAACAACAGGCCATACATGGGTTAATGGTTGCCTTATGAAGGCACAGGATACTCTCAGGTGTGAGCAGTTTTCTAGCATGGTAGAGGGAACCGATCTCCCTTGAAGCAGCCTTCATAATGTCCTCAATGTATTTAATCCCGTTCATGTTTGTCAGAAAGAAGATTAGATTTGTAAATTTGGTGAACTAGTTCTTGATTGATTAGTATCGCAAAGATTTTAACAAAGAGGGAGAGGAGAATTATAGGGCGATAGCAGAGAGAGTCCGTGCTTACACCACAATTCTTGTACACTGGTACTACAGAAGCCATCTTCCAGCTATTAGAGAAGCAGGATTCTGCAAGGCATTTGTTGTAGAGTTTTGACAGTATGGTGTATAGTTCAGCTGAGCATTTCTTAATTATGTTTAAATGTACATCAAAACGATCCTCATTTTCCATAATCCACCTAAGCCGTGTGAAAATGTACCACAACATTATATGACAATATGATTAACATATTCATATCTAATATTGTATTAGCCAATGTGAAAATGTACCATAATATTATATGACAATATGGTAAAAAATATTCATATCTAATCTATCTATGCGAAAATCTACCCAAACATTATATGAAAATATGATTAACATATTCATATCTAATATTGTATTAGCTCATGTGAAAATATAACACAATATTATATAACAATATGATTAATATATTCATATCTAATCTTGAATTAGCCCATCTGAAAATGTACCATATTATATGACAATATGGTAAAAATATTTATATATAATATTGAATTAGCCCATGTGAAAAGCTACCAGAACATTATATCAAAATATGATTAACATATTCAGATCTAATTTTGAATTAATCCTTGTGAAAATGTACCACAACAGTACATGACAGTATGATTAACATATTCATATCTAATATTGTATTAGCCAATGTAAAAATGTACTATAATATTATATAACAATATGGTATAAATTTTTATATCTAATCTTGAATTAGTCCATGTGAAATATACAATATTATATGACAATATGATTAACATATTCATATCTTATATTGTATTAGCCAATGTAAAAATGTACCAGAATATTATATAACAATATGGTATAAATTTTTATATCTAATCTTGAATTAGTCCATGTGAAATATACAATATTATATGACAATATGATTAACATATTCATATCTTATATTGTATTAGCCATTGTAAAAATGTACCATAATATTATATGACAATATGATAAAATATATTCATATCTGATCTTGAATTAGTCCCTGTGAAAATATACAACATTATATGACAATATGATTACCATATTCATATCTAATCTTAAATTAGTCCATGTGAAAATATACGACATTATATGACAATATGATTACCATATTCATATCTAATCTTAAATTAGTCCATGTGAAAATATACGACATTATATGACAATATGATTACCATATTCATATCTAATCTCAAATTAGTCCATGTGAAAATATACATTATATGACAATATGATTAATATATTCATATCTAATCTTGAATTAGCCCATGTGAAAATATACGACATTATATGACAATATGATTACCATATTCATATCTAATCTTGAATTAGTCCATGTTAAAATATACGACATTATATGACAATATTATTGATATATTCATATCTAATCTTAAATTAGTCCATGTGAAAATATACATTATATGACAATATGAATAACATATTCATATCTAATCTTGAATTAGCCCATGTGAAAATGTACCACATTATATGACTATATCATTTACGTAATCATATCTAATCTTAAATTAGTAATGCAGTTATATTAAAACAATATATGCATGCACTTCTAAAGCAATTTAGATTTTTTGTAATGAAAATGTGGTATGTACATATGTAAAAAAATAATGACACTATTATAAAAATAAACCAATTGAAAATAAATATTCTTCAATAAAAATATTGCTCTCGAACACACACAAAAATGTATCCGTTATGAAAAAATATAAAAAAAATATTTTCGTAAATCTTCACAATCTAAACCAGCATAGTTTATACATTTAAAACTGTAAAGTCTAATCTTTTTTTTTATTATGTTTCAACAACCTTAAAAATTATCTGCAAAGATGGAGTTAGATAATATTAAAGATTTTAGATTAGAGGATCATTTCTTATATGATGCAATATTAGATATGAATATGTTAATCATGTAAATGTTACTCACTTTAGGACCAGTTGACAGTCAATGGTATACGTCATCATTTGCAGTTTCCAAAGTTTGTTGCAGGAGTGAGAGGAGCATATCGACTGTGGCTTTTCTACGTTTTAGGGATTAGAGTCTACATGTTAACTATTCTGTATTTTCACCTAACAAATTAATACACAAATATACGTTTGTTAGGTTTTAGGGATTAGAATCTACATGTTGTTAACTATTCTGTACTTTCACCTAACAAATTAATAAATAAAAGATACGTTTGTTATGTTTCAGGGATTAGAATCTACATGCTGTTAACTATTCTGTACTTTCATCTAACAAATTAATAAATAAAAGATACGTTTTTTTATGTTTTAGGGATTAGAATCTACATGTTGTTAACTATTCTGTACTTTCACCTAACAAATTAATAAACAAAAGATACGTTTGTTATGTTTTGGGGATTAGAATCTACATGTTGTTAACTATTCTGTACTTTCACCTAACAAATTAATAAACAAAAGATACGTTTGTTACGTTTTGGGGATTAGAATCTACATGTTGTTAACTATTCTGTACTTTCACCTAACAAATTAATAAACAAAAGATACGTTTGTTATGTTTTTGGGATTAGAATCTACATGTTGTTAACTATTCTGTACTTTCACCTAACAAATTAATAAACAAAAGATACGTTTGTTACGTTTTGGGGATTAGAATCTACATGTTGTTAACAATTCTGTACTTTCACCTAACAAATTAATAAACAAAAGATACGTTTGTTACGTTTTGGGGATTAGAATCTACATGTTGTTAACTATTCTGTACTTTCACCTAACAAATTAATAAACAAAAGATACGTTTGTTATGTTTTTGGGATTAGAATCTACATGTTGTTAACTATTCTGTACTTTCACCTAACAAATTAATAAACAAAAGATACGTTTGTTACGTTTTGGGGATTAGAATCTACATGTTGTTAACTATTCTGTACTTTCACCTAACAAATTAATAAACAAAAGATACGTTTGTTATGTTTTGGGGATTAGAGTCTACATGTTGTTAACTATTCTGTACTTTCACCTAACAAATTAATAAACAAAAGATACGTTTGTTATGTTTTTGGGATTAGAATCTACATGTTGTTAACTATTCTGTACTTTCACCTAACAAATTAATAACCAAAAGATACGTTTGTTACGTTTTGGGGATTAGAATCTACATGTTGTTAAATATTCTGTACTTTCACCTAACAAATTAATAAACAAAAGATACATTTGTTATGTTTTGGGGATTAGAATCTACATGTTGTTAACTATTCTGTACTTTCACCTAACAAATTAATAAACAAAAGATACGTTTGTTACGTTTTGGGGATTAGAATCTACATGTTGTTAACTATTCTGTACTTTCACCTAACAAATTAATAAACAAAAGATACGTTTGTTACGTTTTGGGGATTAGAATCTACATGTTGTTAACTATTCTGTACTTTCACCTAACAAATTAATAAACAAAAGATACGTTTGTTACGTTTTGGGGATTAGAATCTACATGTTGTTCACTATTCTGTACTTTCACCTAACAAATTAATAACCAAAAGATACGTTTGTTATGTTTTGGGGATTAGAATCTACATGTTGTTAACTATTCTGTACTTTCACCTAACAAATTAATAAACAAAAGATACGTTTGTTACGTTTTGGGGATTGGAATCTAAATGTTGTTAACTATTCTGTACTTTCACCTAACAAATTAATAAACAAAAGATACGTTTGTTATGTTTTTGGGATTAGAATCTACATGTTGTTAACTATTCTGTACTTTCACCTCACAAATTAATAAACAAAAGATACGTTTGTTACGTTTTGGGGATTAGAATCTACATGTTGTTAACTATTCTGTACTTTCACCTAACAAATTAATAAACAAAAGATACGTTTGTTATGTTTTGGGGATTAGAATCTACATGTTGTTAACTATTCTGTACTTTCACCTAACAAATTAATAAACAAAAGATACGTTTGTTATGTTTTGGGGATTAGAGTCTACATGTTGTTAACTATTTTGTACTTTCACCTAACAAATTAATAAACAAAAGATACGTTTGTTATGTTTTTGGGATTAGAATCTACATGTTGTTAACTATTCTGTACTTTCACCTAACAAATTAATAAACAAAAGATACGTTTGTTACGTTTTGGGGATTAGAATCTACATGTTGTTAACTATTCTGTACTTTCACCTAACAAATTAATAAACAAAAGATACATTTGTTATGTTTTGGGGATTAGAATCTACATGTTGTTAACTATTCTGTACTTTCACCTAACAAATTAATAAACAAAAGATACGTTTGTTACGTTTTGGGGATTAGAATCTACATGTTGTTAACTATTCTGTACTTTCACCTAACAAATTAATAAACAAAAGATACGTTTGTTACGTTTTGGGGATTAGAATCTACATGTTGTTAACTATTCTGTACTTTCACCTAACAAATTAATAAACAAAAGATACGTTTGTTACGTTTTGGGGATTAGAATCTACATGTTGTTCACTATTCTGTACTTTCACCTAACAAATTAATAACCAAAAGATACGTTTGTTATGTTTTGGGGATTAGAATCTACATGTTGTTAACTATTCTGTATTTTCACCTAACAAATTAATAAACAAAAGATACGTTTGTTACGTTTTGGGGATTGGAATCTAAATGTTGTTAACTATTCTGTACTTTCACCTAACAAATTAATAAACAAAAGATACGTTTGTTATGTTTTGGGGATTAGAATCTAAATGTTGTTAACTATTCTGTACTTTCACCTAACAAATTAATAAACAAAAGATACGTTTGTTACGTTTTGGGGATTAGAATCTACATGTTGTTAACTATTCTGTACTTTCACCTAACAAATTAATAAACAAAAGATACGTTTGTTATGTTTTGGGGATTAGAATTTACATGTTGTTAACTATTCTGTACTTTCACCTAACAAATAAATAAACAAAACATACGTTTGTTATGTTTTGGGGATTAGAATCTACATATTGTTAACTATTCTGTACTTTCACCTAACAAATTAATAACCAAAAGATACGTTTGTTATGTTTTGGGGATTAGAATCGACATGTTGTTAACTATTCTGTACTTTCACCTAACAAATTAATAACCAAAAGATACGTTTGTTATGTTTTGGGGATTAGAATCGACATGTTTTTAACTATTCTGTACTTTCACCTAACAAATTAATAAACAAAAGATACGTTTGTTATGTTTTGGGGATTAGAATCTACATGTTGTTAACTATTCTGTACTTTCACCTAACAAATTAATAAACAAAAGATATGTTTGTTACGTTTTGGGGATTAGAATCTACATGTTGTTAACTATTCTGTACTTTCACCTAACAAATTAATAAACAAAAGATACGTTTGTTACGTTTTGGGGATTAGAATCGACATGTTGTTAACTATTCTGTACTTTCACCTAACAAATTAATAACCAAAAGATACGTTTGTTATGTTTTGGGGATTAGAATCGACATGTTGTTAACTATTCTGTACTTTCATCTAACAAATTAATAAACAAAAGATACGTTTGTTATGTTTTGGGGATTAGAATCTACATGTTGTTAACTATTCTGTACTTTCACCTAACAAATAAATAAACAAAAGATACGTTTGTTATGTTTTGGGGATTAGAATCTACATGTTGTTAACTATTCTGTACTTTCACCTAACAAATTAATAACCAAAAGATACGTTTGTTATGTTTTGGGGATTAGAATCGACATGTTGTTAACTATTCTGTACTTTCACCTAACAAATTAATAAACAAAAGATACGTTTGTTATGTTTTGGGGATTAGAATCTACATGTTGTTAACTATTCTGTACTTTCACCTAACAAATTAATAAACAAAAGATACGTTTGTTATGTTTTGGGGATTAGAATCTACATGTTGTTCACTATTCTGTACTTTCACCTAACAAATTAATAAACAAAAGATACGTTTGTTATGTTTTGGGGATTAGAATCTACATGTTGTTAACTATTCTGTACTTTCACCTAACAAATTAATAAACAAAAGATACGTTTGTTATGTTTTGAGGATTAGAATTTACATGTTGTTAACTATTCTGTACTTTCACCTAACAAATTAATAAACAAAAGATACGTTTGTTACGTTTTGGGGATTAGAATCTACATGTTGTTAACTATTCTGTACTTTCACCTAACAAATTAATAAACAAAAGATACGTTTGTTATGTGTTGGGGATTAGAGTCTACATGTTTTTAACTATTCCGTACTTTCACCTAACAAATTAATAAACAAAATATACGTTTGTTATATTTTGAGGATTAGAATCTACATGTTGTTAACTATTCTGTACTTTCACCTAACAAATTAATAAACAAAAGATACGTTTGTTACGTTTTGGGGATTAGAATCTACATGTTTTTAACTATTCCGTACTTTCACCTAACAAATTAATAAACAAAAGATACGTTTGTTACGTTTTGGGGATTAGAATCTACATGTTGTTAACTATTCTGTACTTTCACCTAACAAATTAATAAACAAAAGATACATTTGTTATGTTTTTGGGATTAGAATCTACATGTTGTTAACTATTCTGTACTTTCACCTAACAAATTAATAAACAAAAGATACGTTTGTTACGTTTTGGGGATTAGAATCGACATGTTGTTAACTATTCTGTACTTTCACCTAACAAATTAATAACCAAAAGATACGTTTGTTATGTTTTGGGGATTAGAATCGACATGTTGTTAACTATTCTGTACTTTCATCTAACAAATTAATAAACAAAAGATACGTTTGTTATGTTTTGGGGATTAGAATCTACATGTTGTTAACTATTCTGTACTTTCACCTAACAAATAAATAAACAAAAGATACGTTTGTTATGTTTTGGGGATTAGAATCTACATGTTGTTAACTATTCTGTACTTTCACCTAACAAATTAATAACCAAAAGATACGTTTGTTATGTTTTGGGGATTAGAATCGACATGTTGTTAACTATTCTGTACTTTCACCTAACAAATTAATAAACAAAAGATACGTTTGTTATGTTTTGGGGATTAGAATCTACATGTTGTTAACTATTCTGTACTTTCACCTAACAAATTAATAAACAAAAGATACGTTTGTTATGTTTTGGGGATTAGAATCTACATGTTGTTCACTATTCTGTACTTTCACCTAACAAATTAATAAACAAAAGATACGTTTGTTATGTTTTGGGGATTAGAATCTACATGTTGTTAACTATTCTGTACTTTCACCTAACAAATTAATAAACAAAAGATACGTTTGTTATGTTTTGAGGATTAGAATTTACATGTTGTTAACTATTCTGTACTTTCACCTAACAAATTAATAAACAAAAGATAAGTTTGTTACGTTTTGGGGATTAGAATCTACATGTTGTTAACTATTCTGTACTTTCACCTAACAAATTAATAAACAAAAGATACGTTTGTTATGTGTTGGGGATTAGAGTCTACATGTTTTTAACTATTCCGTACTTTCACCTAACAAATTAATAAACAAAATATACGTTTGTTATGTTTTGAGGATTAGAATCTACATGTTGTTAACTATTCTGTACTTTCACCTAACAAATTAATAAACAAAAGATACATTTGTTATGTTTTGGGGATTAGAATCTACATGTTGTTAACTATTCTGTACTTTCATCTAACAAATTAATAAACACAAGATACGTTTTTTATGTTTTGGGGATTAGAATCTACATGTTGTTAACTATTCTGTACTTTCACCTAACAAATTAATAAACAAAAGATACGTTTTTTATGTTTTGGGGATTAGAATCTACATGTTGTTAACTATTCTGTACTTTCACCTAACAAATTAATAAACAAAAGATACGTTTGTTACGTTTTGGGGATTAGAATCTACATGTTGTTAACTATTCTGTACTTTCACCTAACAAATTAATAAACAAAAGATACGTTTGTTATGTTTTGGGGATTAGAATCTACATGTTGTTAACTATTCTGTACTTTCACCTAACAAATTAATAAACAAAAGATACGTTTGTTATGTTTTGGGGATTAGAGTCTACATGTTGTTAACTATTCTGTACTTTCACCTAACAAATTAATAAACAAAAGATACGTTTGTTATGTTTTTGGGATTAGAATCTACATGTTGTTAACTATTCTGTACTTTCACCTAACAAATTAATAAACAAAAGATACGTTTGTTACGTTTTGGGGATTAGAATCTACATGTTGTTAACTATTCTGTACTTTCACCTAACAAATTAATAAACAAAAGATACATTTGTTATGTTTTGGGGATTAGAATCTACATGTTGTTAACTATTCTGTACTTTCACCTAACAAATTAATAAACAAAAGATACGTTTGTTACGTTTTGGGGATTAGAATCTACATGTTGTTAACTATTCTGTACTTTCACCTAACAAATTAATAAACAAAAGATACGTTTGTTACGTTTTGGGGATTAGAATCTACATGTTGTTCACTATTCTGTACTTTCACCTAACAAATTAATAACCAAAAGATACGTTTGTTATGTTTTGGGGATTAGAATCTACATGTTGTTAACTATTCTGTACTTTCACCTAACAAATTAATAAACAAAAGATACGTTTGTTACGTTTTGGGGATTGGAATCTAAATGTTGTTAACTATTCTGTACTTTCACCTAAAAAATTAATAAACAAAAGATACGTTTGTTATGTTTTGGGGATTAGAATCTAAATGTTGTTAACTATTCTGTACTTTCACCTAACAAATTAATAAACAAAAGATACGTTTGTTACGTTTTGGGGATTAGAATCTACATGTTGTTAACTATTCTGTACTTTCACCTAACAAATTAATAAACAAAAGATACGTTTGTTATGTTTTGGGGATTAGAATTTACATGTTGTTAACTATTCTGTACTTTCACCTAACAAATAAATAAACAAAAGATACGTTTGTTATGTTTTGGGGATTAGAATCTACATATTGTTAACTATTCTGTACTTTCACCTAACAAATTAATAACCAAAAGATACGTTTGTTATGTTTTGGGGATTAGAATCGACATGTTGTTAACTATTCTGTACTTTCACCTAACAAATTAATAACCAAAAGATACGTTTGTTATGTTTTGGGGATTAGAATCGACATGTTTTTAACTATTCTGTACTTTCACCTAACAAATTAATAAACAAAAGATACGTTTGTTATGTTTTGGGGATTAGAATCTACATGTTGTTAACTATTCTGTACTTTCACCTAACAAATTAATAAACAAAAGATATGTTTGTTACGTTTTGGGGATTAGAATCTACATGTTGTTAACTATTCTGTACTTTCACCTAACAAATTAATAAACAAAAGATACGTTTGTTACGTTTTGGGGATTAGAATCGACATGTTGTTAACTATTCTGTACTTTCACCTAACAAATTAATAACCAAAAGATACGTTTGTTATGTTTTGGGGATTAGAATCGACATGTTGTTAACTATTCTGTACTTTCACCTAACAAATTAATAAACAAAAGATACGTTTGTTATGTTTTGGGGATTAGAATCTACATGTTGTTAACTATTCTGTACTTTCACCTAACAAATAAATAAACAAAAGATACGTTTGTTATGTTTTGGGGATTAGAATCTACATGTTGTTAACTATTCTGTACTTTCACCTAACAAATTAATAACCAAAAGATACGTTTGTTATGTTTTGGGGATTAGAATCGACATGTTGTTAACTATTCTGTACTTTCACCTAACAAATTAATAAACAAAAGATACGTTTGTTATGTTTTGGGGATTAGAATCTACATGTTGTTAACTATTCTGTACTTTCACCTAACAAATTAATAAACAAAAGATACGTTTGTTATGTTTTGGGGATTAGAATCTACATGTTGTTCACTATTCTGTACTTTCACCTAACAAATTAATAAACAAAAGATACGTTTGTTATGTTTTGGGGATTAGAATCTACATGTTGTTAACTATTCTGTACTTTCACCTAACAAATTAATAAACAAAAGATACGTTTGTTATGTTTTGAGGATTAGAATTTACATGTTGTTAACTATTCTGTACTTTCACCTAACAAATTAATAAACAAAAGATACGTTTGTTACGTTTTGGGGATTAGAATCTACATGTTGTTAACTATTCTGTACTTTCACCTAACAAATTAATAAACAAAAGATACGTTTGTTATGTGTTGGGGATTAGAGTCTACATGTTTTTAACTATTCCGTACTTTCACCTAACAAATTAATAAACAAAATATACGTTTGTTATGTTTTGAGGATTAGAATCTACATGTTGTTAACTATTCTGTACTTTCACCTAACAAATTAATAAACAAAAGATACGTTTGTTACGTTTTGGGGATTAGAATCTACATGTTTTTAACTATTCCGTACTTTCACCTAACAAATTAATAAACAAAAGATACGTTTGTTACGTTTTGGGGATTAGAATCTACATGTTGTTAACTATTCTGTACTTTCACCTAACAAATTAATAAACAAAAGATACATTTGTTATGTTTTTGGGATTAGAATCTACATGTTGTTAACTATTCTGTACTTTCACCTAACAAATTAATAAACAAAAGATACGTTTGTTACGTTTTGGGGATTAGAATCGACATGTTGTTAACTATTCTGTACTTTCACCTAACAAATTAATAACCAAAAGATACGTTTGTTATGTTTTGGGGATTAGAATCGACATGTTGTTAACTATTCTGTACTTTCATCTAACAAATTAATAAACAAAAGATACGTTTGTTATGTTTTGGGGATTAGAATCTACATGTTGTTAACTATTCTGTACTTTCACCTAACAAATAAATAAACAAAAGATACGTTTGTTATGTTTTGGGGATTAGAATCTACATGTTGTTAACTATTCTGTACTTTCACCTAACAAATTAATAACCAAAAGATACGTTTGTTATGTTTTGGGGATTAGAATCGACATGTTGTTAACTATTCTGTACTTTCACCTAACAAATTAATAAACAAAAGATACGTTTGTTATGTTTTGGGGATTAGAATCTACATGTTGTTAACTATTCTGTACTTTCACCTAACAAATTAATAAACAAAAGATACGTTTGTTATGTTTTGGGGATTAGAATCTACATGTTGTTCACTATTCTGTACTTTCACCTAACAAATTAATAAACAAAAGATACGTTTGTTATGTTTTGGGGATTAGAATCTACATGTTGTTAACTATTCTGTACTTTCACCTAACAAATTAATAAACAAAAGATACGTTTGTTATGTTTTGAGGATTAGAATTTACATGTTGTTAACTATTCTGTACTTTCACCTAACAAATTAATAAACAAAAGATACGTTTGTTACGTTTTGGGGATTAGAATCTACATGTTGTTAACTATTCTGTACTTTCACCTAACAAATTAATAAACAAAAGATACGTTTGTTATGTGTTGGGGATTAGAGTCTACATGTTTTTAACTATTCCGTACTTTCACCTAACAAATTAATAAACAAAATATACGTTTGTTATGTTTTGAGGATTAGAATCTACATGTTGTTAACTATTCTGTACTTTCACCTAACAAATTAATAAACAAAAGATACATTTGTTATGTTTTGGGGATTAGAATCTACATGTTGTTAACTATTCTGTACTTTCATCTAACAAATTAATAAACACAAGATACGTTTTTTATGTTTTGGGGATTAGAATCTATATGTTGTTAACTATTCTGTACTTTCACCTAACAAATTAATAAACAAAAGATACGTTTGTTACGTTTTGGGGATTAGAATCTACATGTTGTTAACTATTCTGTACTTTCACCTAACAAATTAATAAACAAAAGATACATTTGTTATGTTTTGGGGATTAGAATCTACATGTTGTTAACTATTCTGTACTTTCACCTAACAAATTAATAAACAAAAGATACGTTTGTTACGTTTTGGGGATTAGAATCTACATGTTGTTAACTATTCTGTACTTTCACCTAACAAATTAATAAACAAAAGATACGTTTGTTACGTTTTGGGGATTAGAATCTACATGTTGTTCACTATTCTGTACTTTCACCTAACAAATTAATAACCAAAAGATACGTTTGTTATGTTTTGGGGATTAGAATCTACATGTTGTTAACTATTCTGTACTTTCACCTAACAAATTAATAAACAAAAGATACGTTTGTTACGTTTTGGGGATTGGAATCTAAATGTTGTTAACTATTCTGTACTTTCACCTAAAAATTTAATAAACAAAAGATACGTTTGTTATGTTTTGGGGATTAGAATCTAAATGTTGTTAACTATTCTGTACTTTCACCTAACAAATTAATAAACAAAAGATACGTTTGTTACGTTTTGGGGATTAGAATCTACATGTTGTTAACTATTCTGTACTTTCACCTAACAAATTAATAAACAAAAGATACGTTTGTTATGTTTTGGGGATTAGAATTTACATGTTGTTAACTATTCTGTACTTTCACCTAACAAATAAATAAACTAAAGATACGTTTGTTATGTTTTGGGGATTAGAATCTACATATTGTTAACTATTCTGTACTTTCACCTAACAAATTAATAACCAAAAGATACGTTTGTTATGTTTTGGGGATTAGAATCGACATGTTGTTAACTATTCTGTACTTTCACCTAACAAATTAATAACCAAAAGATACGTTTGTTATGTTTTGGGGATTAGAATCGACATGTTTTTAACTATTCTGTACTTTCACCTAAAAAATTAATAAACAAAAGATACGTTTGTTATGTTTTGGGGATTAGAATCTACATGTTGTTAACTATTCTGTACTTTCACCTAACAAATTAATAAACAAAAGATATGTTTGTTACGTTTTGGGGATTAGAATCTACATGTTGTTAACTATTCTGTACTTTCACCTAACAAATTAATAAACAAAAGATACGTTTGTTACGTTTTGGGGATTAGAATCGACATGTTGTTAACTATTCTGTACTTTCACCTAACAAATTAATAACCAAAAGATACGTTTGTTATGTTTTGGGGATTAGAATCGACATGTTGTTAACTATTCTGTACTTTCACCTAACAAATTAATAAACAAAAGATACGTTTGTTATGTTTTGGGGATTAGAATCTACATGTTGTTAACTATTCTGTACTTTCACCTAACAAATAAATAAACAAAAGATACGTTTGTTATGTTTTGGGGATTAGAATCTACATGTTGTTAACTATTCTGTACTTTCACCTAACAAATTAATAACCAAAAGATACGTTTGTTATGTTTTGGGGATTAGAATCGACATGTTGTTAACTATTCTGTACTTTCACCTAACAAATTAATAAACAAAAGATACGTTTGTTATGTTTTGGGGATTAGAATCTACATGTTGTTAACTATTCTGTACTTTCACCTAACAAATTAATAAACAAAAGATACGTTTGTTATGTTTTGGGGATTAGAATCTACATGTTGTTCACTATTCTGTACTTTCACCTAACAAATTAATAAACAAAAGATACGTTTGTTATGTTTTGGGGATTAGAATCTACATGTTGTTAACTATTCTGTACTTTCACCTAACAAATTAATAAACAAAAGATACGTTTGTTATGTTTTGAGGATTAGAATTTACATGTTGTTAACTATTCTGTACTTTCACCTAACAAATTAATAAACAAAAGATACGTTTGTTACGTTTTGGGGATTAGAATCTACATGTTGTTAACTATTCTGTACTTTCACCTAACAAATTAATAAACAAAAGATACGTTTGTTATGTGTTGGGGATTAGAGTCTACATGTTTTTAACTATTCCGTACTTTCACCTAACAAATTAATAAACAAAATATACGTTTGTTATGTTTTGAGGATTAGAATCTACATGTTGTTAACTATTCTGTACTTTCACCTAACAAATTAATAAACAAAAGATACGTTTGTTACGTTTTGGGGATTAGAATCTACATGTTTTTAACTATTCCGTACTTTCACCTAACAAATTAATAAACAAAAGATACGTTTGTTACGTTTTGGGGATTAGAATCTACATGTTGTTAACTATTCTGTACTTTCACCTAACAAATTAATAAACAAAAGATACATTTGTTATGTTTTTGGGATTAGAATCTACATGTTGTTAACTATTCTGTACTTTCACCTAACAAATTAATAAACAAAAGATACGTTTGTTACGTTTTGGGGATGAGAATCTACATGTTGTTAATTATTCTGTACTTTCACCTAACAAATTAATAACCAAAAGATACGTTTATTATGTTTTGGGGATTAGAATCTACATGTTGTTAACTATTCTGTACTTTCACTTAACAAATTAATAAACAAAAGATACGTTTATTATGTTTTGGGGATTAGAATCTACATGTTGTTAACTATTCTGTACTTTCACCTAACAAATTAATAAACAAAAGATACGTTTGTTATGTTTTGGGGATTAGAATCTACATGTTGTTAATTATTCTGTACTTTCACCTAACAAATTAATAAACAAAAGATACGTTTGTTATGTTTTGGGGATTAGAATCTACATGTTGTTCACTATTCTGTACTTTCACCTAACAAATTAATAAACAAAAGATACGTTTGTTATGTTTTGGGGATTAGAATCTACATGTTGTTAACTATTCTGTACTTTCACCTAACAAATTAATAAACAAAAGATACGTTTGTTATGTTTTGAGGATTAGAATTTACATGTTGTTAACTATTCTGTACTTTCACCTAACAAATTAATAAACAAAAGATACGTTTGTTACGTTTTGGGGATTAGAATCTACATGTTGTTCACTATTCTGTACTTTCACCTAACAAATTAATAAACAAAAGATACGTTTGTTATGTTTTGGGGATTAGAATCTACATGTTGTTAACTATTCTGTACTTTCACCTAACAAATTAATAAACAAAAGATACGTTTGTTATGTTTTGAGGATTAGAATTTACATGTTGTTAACTATTCTGTACTTTCACCTAACAAATTAATAAACAAAAGATACGTTTGTTACGTTTTGGGGATTAGAATCTACATGTTGTTAACTATTCTGTACTTTCACCTAACAAATTAATAAACAAAAGATACGTTTGTTATGTGTTGGGGATTAGAGTCTACATGTTTTTAACTATTCCGTACTTTCACCTAACAAATTAATAAACAAAATATACGTTTGTTATGTTTTTAGGATTAGAATCTACATGTTGTTAACTATTCTGTACTTTCACCTAACAAATTAATAAACAAAAGATACGTTTGTTACGTTTTGGGGATTAGAATCTACATGTTTTTAACTATTCCGTACTTTCACCTAACAAATTAATAAACAAAAGATACGGTTGTTACGTTTTGGGGATTAGAATCTACATGTTGTTAACTATTCTGTACTTTCACCTAACAAATTAATAAACAAAAGATACATTTGTTATGTTTTTGGGATTAGAATCTACATGTTGTTAACTATTCTGTACTTTCACCTAACAAATTAATAAACAAAAGATACGTTTGTTATGTTTTGGGGATTAGAATCTACATGTTGTTAACTATTCTGTACTTTCACCTAACAAATTAATAAACAAAAGATACGTTTGTTATGTTTTGAGGATTAGAATTTACATGTTGTTAACTATTCTGTACTTTCACCTAACAAATTAATAAACAAAAGATACGTTTGTTACGTTTTGGGGATTAGAATCTACATGTTGTTAACTATTCTGTACTTTCACCTAACAAATTAATAAACAAAAGATACGTTTGTTATGTGTTGGGGATTAGAGTCTACATGTTTTTAACTATTCCGTACTTTCACCTAACAAATTAATAAACAAAATATACGTTTGTTATGTTTTGAGGATTAGAATCTACATGTTGTTAACTATTCTGTACTTTCACCTAACAAATTAATAAACAAAAGATACGTTTGTTACGTTTTGGGGATTAGAATCTACATGTTTTTAACTATTCCGTACTTTCACCTAACAAATTAATAAACAAAAGATACGTTTGTTACGTTTTGGGGATTAGAATCTACATGTTGTTAACTATTCTGTACTTTCACCTAACAAATTAATAAACAAAAGATACATTTTTTATGTTTTTGGGATTAGAATCTACATGTTGTTAACTATTCTGTACTTTCACCTAACAAATTAATAAACAAAAGATACGTTTGTTACGTTTTGGGGATTAGAATCGACATGTTGTTAACTATTCTGTACTTTCACCTAACAAATTAATAACCAAAAGATACGTTTGTTATGTTTTGGGGATTAGAATCGACATGTTGTTAACTATTCTGTACTTTCATCTAACAAATTAATAAACAAAAGATACGTTTGTTATGTTTTGGGGATTAGAATCTACATGTTGTTAACTATTCTGTACTTTCACCTAACAAATAAATAAACAAAAGATACGTTTGTTATGTTTTGGGGATTAGAATCTACATGTTGTTAACTATTCTGTACTTTCACCTAACAAATTAATAACCAAAAGATACGTTTGTTATGTTTTGGGGATTAGAATCGACATGTTGTTAACTATTCTGTACTTTCACCTAACAAATTAATAAACAAAAGATACGTTTGTTATGTTTTGGGGATTAGAATCTACATGTTGTTAACTATTCTGTACTTTCACCTAACAAATTAATAAACAAAAGATACGTTTGTTATGTTTTGGGGATTAGAATCTACATGTTGTTCACTATTCTGTACTTTCACCTAACAAATTAATAAACAAAAGATACGTTTGTTATGTTTTGGGGATTAGAATCTACATGTTGTTAACTATTCTGTACTTTCACCTAACAAATTAATAAACAAAAGATACGTTTGTTATGTTTTGAGGATTAGAATTTACATGTTGTTAACTATTCTGTACTTTCACCTAACAAATTAATAAACAAAAGATACGTTTGTTACGTTTTGGGGATTAGAATCTACATGTTGTTAACTATTCTGTACTTTCACCTAACAAATTAATAAACAAAAGATACGTTTGTTATGTGTTGGGGATTAGAGTCTACATGTTTTTAACTATTCCGTACTTTCACCTAACAAATTAATAAACAAAATATACGTTTGTTATGTTTTGAGGATTAGAATCTACATGTTGTTAACTATTCTGTACTTTCACCTAACAAATTAATAAACAAAAGATACATTTGTTATGTTTTGGGGATTAGAATCTACATGTTGTTAACTATTCTGTACTTTCATCTAACAAATTAATAAACACAAGATACGTTTTTTATGTTTTGGGGATTAGAATCTACATGTTGTTAACTATTCTGTACTTTCACCTAACAAATTAATAAACAAAAGATACGTTTTTTATGTTTTGGGGATTAGAATCTACATGTTGTTAACTATTCTGTACTTTCACCTAACAAATTAATAAACAAAAGATACGTTTGTTACGTTTTGGGGATTAGAATCTACATGTTGTTAACTATTCTGTACTTTCACCTAACAAATTAATAAACAAAAGATACGTTTGTTATGTTTTGGGGATTAGAATCTACATGTTGTTAACTATTCTGTACTTTCACCTAACAAATTAATAAACAAAAGATACGTTTGTTATGTTTTGGGGATTAGAGTCTACATGTTGTTAACTATTCTGTACTTTCACCTAACAAATTAATAAACAAAAGATACGTTTGTTATGTTTTTGGGATTAGAATCTACATGTTGTTAACTATTCTGTACTTTCACCTAACAAATTAATAAACAAAAGATACGTTTGTTACGTTTTGGGGATTAGAATCTACATGTTGTTAACTATTCTGTACTTTCACCTAACAAATTAATAAACAAAAGATACATTTGTTATGTTTTGGGGATTAGAATCTACATGTTGTTAACTATTCTGTACTTTCACCTAACAAATTAATAAACAAAAGATACGTTTGTTACGTTTTGGGGATTAGAATCTACATGTTGTTAACTATTCTGTACTTTCACCTAACAAATTAATAAACAAAAGATACGTTTGTTACGTTTTGGGGATTAGAATCTACATGTTGTTCACTATTCTGTACTTTCACCTAACAAATTAATAACCAAAAGATACGTTTGTTATGTTTTGGGGATTAGAATCTACATGTTGTTAACTATTCTGTACTTTCACCTAACAAATTAATAAACAAAAGATACGTTTGTTACGTTTTGGGGATTGGAATCTAAATGTTGTTAACTATTCTGTACTTTCACCTAAAAATTTAATAAACAAAAGATACGTTTGTTATGTTTTGGGGATTAGAATCTAAATGTTGTTAACTATTCTGTACTTTCACCTAACAAATTAATAAACAAAAGATACGTTTGTTACGTTTTGGGGATTAGAATCGACATGTTGTTAACTATTCTGTACTTTCACCTAACAAATTAATAAACAAAAGATACGTTTGTTATGTTTTGGGGATTAGAATTTACATGTTGTTAACTATTCTGTACTTTCACCTAACAAATAAATAAACAAAAGATACGTTTGTTATGTTTTGGGGATTAGAATCTACATATTGTTAACTATTCAGTACTTTCACCTAACAAATTAATAACCAAAAGATACGTTTGTTATGTTTTGGGGATTAGAATCGACATGTTGTTAACTATTCTGTACTTTCACCTAACAAATTAATAACCAAAAGATACGTTTGTTATGTTTTGGGGATTAGAATCGACATGTTTTTAACTATTCTGTACTTTCACCTAACAAATTAATAAACAAAAGATACGTTTGTTATGTTTTGGGGATTAGAATCTACATGTTGTTAACTATTCTGTACTTTCACCTAACAAATTAATAAACAAAAGATATGTTTGTAACGTTTTGGGGATTAGAATCTACATGTTGTAAACTATTCTGTACTTTCACCTAACAAATTAATAAACAAAAGATACGTTTGTTACGTTTTGGGGATTAGAATCGACATGTTGTTAACTATTCTGTACTTTCACCTAACAAATTAATAACCAAAAGATACGTTTGTTATGTTTTGGGGATTAGAATCGACATGTTGTTAACTATTCTGTACTTTCAC
The DNA here is from genome assembly GCF_053919585.1 of Euprymna scolopes. Lineage (NCBI taxonomy): Eukaryota > Metazoa > Mollusca > Cephalopoda > Sepiida > Sepiolidae > Euprymna > Euprymna scolopes. The sequence continues at coordinate 203,101,151 of NC_136527.1, read as the reverse complement.
CTAACAAATTAATAAACAAAAGATACGTTTGTTATGTTTTGGGGATTAGAATCTACATGTTGTTAACTATTCTGTACTTTCACCTAACAAATAAATAAACAAAAGATACGTTTGTTATGTTTTGGGGATTAGAATCTACATGTTGTTAACTATTCTGTACTTTCACCTAACAAATTAATAACCAAAAGATACGTTTGTTATGTTTTGGGGATTAGAATCGACATGTTGTTAACTATTCTGTACTTTCACCTAACAAATTAATAAACAAAAGATACGTTTGTTATGTTTTGGGGATTAGAATCTACATGTTGTTAACTATTCTGTACTTTCACCTAACAAATTAATAAACAAAAGATACGTTTGTTATGTTTTGGGGATTAGAATCTACATGTTGTTCACTATTCTGTACTTTCACCTAACAAATTAATAAACAAAAGATACGTTTGTTATGTTTTGGGGATTAGAATCTACATGTTGTTAACTATTCTGTACTTTCACCTAACAAATTAATAAACAAAAGATACGTTTGTTATGTTTTGAGGATTAGAATTTACATGTTGTTAACTATTCTGTACTTTCACCTAACAAATTAATAAACAAAAGATACGTTTGTTACGTTTTGGGGATTAGAATCTACATGTTGTTAACTATTCTGTACTTTCACCTAACAAATTAATAAACAAAAGATACGTTTGTTATGTGTTGGGGATTAGAGTCTACATGTTTTTAACTATTCCGTACTTTCACCTAACAAATTAATAAACAAAATATACGTTTGTTATGTTTTGAGGATTAGAATCTACATGTTGTTAACTATTCTGTACTTTCACCTAACAAATTAATAAACAAAAGATACGTTTGTTACGTTTTGGGGATTAGAATCTACATGTTTTTAACTATTCCGTACTTTCACCTAACAAATTAATAAACAAAAGATACGTTTGTTACGTTTTGGGGATTAGAATCTACATGTTGTTAACTATTCTGTACTTTCACCTAACAAATTAATAAACAAAAGATACATTTGTTATGTTTTTGGGATTAGAATCTACATGTTGTTAACTATTCTGTACTTTCACCTAACAAATTAATAAACAAAAGATACGTTTGTTACGTTTTGGGGATTAGAATCTACATGCTGTTAACTATTCTGTACTTTCACCTAACAAATTAATAACCAAAAGATACGTTTATTATGTTTTGGGGATTAGAATCTACATGTTGTTAACTATTCTGTACTTTCACTTAACAAATTAATAAACAAAAGATACGTTTATTATGTTTTGGGGATTAGAATCTACATGTTGTTAACTATTCTGTACTTTCACCTAACAAATTAATAAACAAAAGATACGTTTGTTATGTTTTGGGGATTAGAATCTACATGTTGTTAATTATTCTGTACTTTCACCTAACAAATTAATAAACAAAAGATACGTTTGTTATGTTTTGGGGATTAGAATCTACATGTTGTTCACTATTCTGTACTTTCACCTAACAAATTAATAAACAAAAGATACGTTTGTTATATTTTGGGGATTAGAATCTACATGTTGTTAACTATTCTGTACTTTCACCTAACAAATTAATAAACAAAAGATACGTTTGTTATGTTTTGAGGATTAGAATTTACATGTTGTTAACTATTCTGTACTTTCACCTAACAAATTAATAAACAAAAGATACGTTTGTTACGTTTTGGGGATTAGAATCTACATGTTGTTCACTATTCTGTACTTTCACCTAACAAATTAATAAACAAAAGATACGTTTGTTATGTTTTGGGGATTAGAATCTACATGTTGTTAACTATTCTGTACTTTCACCTAACAAATTAATAAACAAAAGATACGTTTGTTATGTTTTGAGGATTAGAATTTACATGTTGTTAACTATTCTGTACTTTCACCTAACAAATTAATAAACAAAAGATACGTTTGTTACGTTTTGGGGATTAGAATCTACATGTTGTTAACTATTCTGTACTTTCACCTAACAAATTAATAAACAAAAGATACGTTTGTTATGTGTTGGGGATTAGAGTCTACATGTTTTTAACTATTCCGTACTTTCACCTAACAAATTAATAAACAAAATATACGTTTGTTATGTTTTGAGGATTAGAATCTACATGTTGTTAACTATTCTGTACTTTCACCTAACAAATTAATAAACAAAAGATACGTTTGTTACGTTTTGGGGATTAGAATCTACATGTTTTTAACTATTCCGTACTTTCACCTAACAAATTAATAAACAAAAGATACGGTTGTTACGTTTTGGGGATTAGAATCTACATGTTGTTAACTATTCTGTACTTTCACCTAACAAATTAATAAACAAAAGATACATTTGTTATGTTTTTGGGATTAGAATCTACATGTTGTTAACTATTCTGTACTTTCACCTAACAAATTAATAAACAAAAGATACGTTTGTTACGTTTTGGGGATTAGAATCTACATGTTGTTAATTATTCTGTACTTTCACCTAACAAATTAATAAACAAAAGATACGTTTATTATGTTTTGGGGATTAGAATCTACATGTTGTTAACTATTCTGTACTTTCACTTAACAAATTAATAAACAAAAGATACGTTTATTATGTTTTGGGGATTAGAATCTACATGTTGTTAACTATTCTGTACTTTCACCTAACAAATTAATAAACAAAAGATACGTTTGTTATGTTTTGGGGATTAGAATCTACATGTTGTTAACTATTCTGTACTTTCACCTAACAAATTAATAAACAAAAGATACGTTTGTTATGTTTTGAGAATTAGAATCTACATGTTGTTAATTATTCTGTACTTTCACCTAACAAATTAATAAACAAAAGATACGTTTATTATGTTTTGGGGATTAGAATCTACATGTTGTTAACTATTCTGTACTTTCACCTAACAAATTAATAAACAAAAGATACGTTTGTTATGTTTTGGGGATTAGAATCTACATGTTGTGTATTATTCTGTACTTTCACCTAACAAATTAATAAACAAAAGAACCGGCAAAATATGTTTGCAACGTTTTGAGAATTAGAATCTACATGCTGTTAACTATTCTGTACTTTCACCTAACAAATTAATAAACAAAAGATACGTTTATTATGTTTTGGGGATTAGAGTCTACATGTTGTTAACTATTCTGTACTTTCACCTAACAAATTAATAAACAAAAGATACGTTTGTTATGTTTTGGGGATTAGAATCTACATGTTGTTAATTATTCTGTACTTTCACCTAACAAATTAATAAACAAAAGAACCGGCAAAATATGTTTGCAACGTTTTGAGAATTAGAATCTACATGCTGTTAACTATTCTGTACTTTCACCTAACAAATTAATAAACAAAAGATACGTTTGTTATGTTTTGGGGATTAGAATCTACATGTTGTTAATTATTCTGTACTTTCACCTAACAAATTTATAAACAAAAGAACCGGCAAAATATGTTTGCAACGTTTTGAGAATTAGAATCTACATGCTGTTAACTATTCTGTACTTTCACCTAACAAATTAATAAACAAAAGATACGTTTATTATGTTTTGGGGATTAGAATCTACATGTTGTTAACTATTCTGTACTTTCACCTAACAAATTAATAAACAAAAGATACGTTTGTTATGTTTTGAGAATTAGAATCTACATGTTGTTAACTATTCTGTACTTTCACCTAAGAAATTAATAAACAAAAGATACGTTTATTATGTTTTGGGGATTAGAATCTACATGTTGTTAACTATTCTGTACTTTCACCTAACAAATTAATAAACAAAAGATACGTTTATTATGTTTTGGGGATTAGAATCTACATGTTGTTAATTATTCTGTACTTTCACCTAACAAATTAATAAACAAAAGATACGTTTATTATGTTTTGGGGATTAGAATCTACATGTTGTTAATTATTCTGTATTTTCACCTAACAAATTAATAAACAAAAGAACCGGCAAAATATGTTTGCAACGTTTTGAGAATTAGAATCTACATGCTGTTAACTATTCTGTACTTTCACCTAACAAATTAATAAACAAAAGATACGTTTGTTATGTTTTGGGGATTAGAATCTACATGTTGTTAATTATTCTGTACTTTCACCTAACAAATTAATAAACAAAAGAACCGGCAAAATATGTTTGCAACGTTTTGAGAATTAGAATCTACATGCTGTTAACTATTCTGTACTTTCACCTAACAAATTAATAAACAAAAGATACGTTTATTATGTTTTGGGGATTAGAATCTACATGTTGTTAACTATTCTGTACTTTCACCTAACAAATTAATAAACAAAAGATACGTTTGTTATGTTTTGAGAATTAGAATCTACATGTTGTTAACTATTCTGTACTTTCACCTAACAAATTAATAAACAAAAGATACGTTTATTATGTTTTGGGGATTAGAATCTACATGTTGTTAACTATTCTGTACTTTCACCTAACAAATTAATAAACAAAAGATACGTTTATTATGTTTTGGGGATTAGAATCTACATGTTGTTAATTATTCTGTACTTTCACCTAACAAATTAATAAACAAAAGATACGTTTATTATGTTTTGGGGATTAGAATCTACATGTTGTTAATTATTCTGTACTTTGACCTAACAAATTAATAAACAAAAGATACGTTTATTATGTTTTGGGGATTAGAATCTACATGTTGTTAACTATTCTGTACTTTCACTTAACAAATTAATAAACAAAAGATACGTTTGTTATGTTTTTGGGATTAGAATCTACATGTTGTTAACTATTCTGTACTTTCGCCTAATAAATTAATAAACAAAAGATACGTTTGTTATGTTTTGGGGATTAGAATCTACATGTTGTTAACTATTCTGTACTTTCACCTAACAAATTAATAAACAAAAGATACGTTTATTATGTTTTGAGGAATAGAATCTGCATGTTGTTCACTATTCTGTACTTTCACCTAACAAATTAATAAACAAAAAATATGTTTGTTACGTTTTAGGCGCTTAGTGTCTACATGTTGTTAACTATTCTGTACTTTCACCTTACAAATTAATAAACAAAAGAACCGGTAAAATATCGTTGCTCAATTTCTTAAATTCAATTTTAGATTCACAGAGCTAGCACTTTTTTTTATCTGTTTATTGTATTTTGTAATCTGTTTCAAATAACAAAAGGCATCCCCTCAATAAAAATAACCTTATTGTTTAGAAAGCCATTCTAAACAAGAGACGCGGTCCCTGCTAACTAATTTGTACTTTCAACAAACCCTTTCATAGACAAAACGTGCACCTTCGAGTATAAACAAAAAAAACAAAACTCATGATACAAATAATAATAGAGTTAATGTTTACAAGCTGTATAAGTTGTTTTTTTTAGTTTTAACGCATTTTGAAGCGTTTATTCACTTTGAAAAAAAATTACTCTCAGGTTTTTCATAAGAACAATAAAAAGTGTCTAACATGAGGCAGTAATCTGTGAATCTCGATAACTATTCACAAATCGAAAATTAAACCAATTGCTCATAGAAAACCACCCAATAATTGTCACGGTGACACTTTTAGCAATATTTGTTTAAACGGTATCTTTCGTTTATTAAATTGGTACGTGAAAGTACACAATAGTTAACAACACTAAAGTTTTATGATGAATGTATATTTTTGAGATGAGGATTCGTAATTATTTTTGTTGTATTTTTAGACTATTAATCTCATCTTGGTTGCTTTGTCCAGAACGTTTTGGCCGATGCAATCTCCGACCATCTTCAGGTATAGTCACACAGGATGTAGTGATTTTTTTAAATTTTTGCTTTCCCTACGAAACTAAGTCATTAGAAATTCAACACGAAATTAGCACCAAATATTTTTTTTCTTTTTAATAAATCCAAGTCCATTTATATATATATATATATATATATATATATATATATATGTGTGTGTGTGTGTGTGTATGTGTGTATATATGTGTGTGCATACATGTGTGTATATATATATATGTGTGTGTATATGTGTGTGTATATATATATATATATATATATGTGTGTATATATATATGTGTGTGTGTGTGCATATATATATATATGTGTACACATATATATGTGTGTGTATATATATGTGCATGTGTACATATATGTGTGTATATATATATGCATGTGTACATATATGTGTGCATATATATATGTGTGTGTGTGTGTGTACATATATATACGTGTGTATATATATATATATATATATATATATATATATATATATATACACACACACATATATATATGTACACACACACATATATATATGTGTGTGTGTGTGTGTATATATATATATTGGATTATAATTCCCATCTTGTTGTTTTTTTTCAATGTGTGGTAAAAATTACCACACATTGAAAAAAACAACATTTTTCACTAAATCCAATGTGAATACACCTGAAGATAGTCGGAAGTTACATCGGCCGAAACGTTGTGGAAAAACAAAACCAAGATAAGATTACTATTATAAATAAAACAAAAAAAAATATTTCTGATCCTAAAATCAATGTTTTTCCTATCGTTTTCTTCTACCACAAAAATTAGAAACTTCGACGGATTGTATGTCTCGTTGACTGTAATCTGGCCATGAAATGGGTGCTCATTTTACATTAAATTTATATAACAAAGTCTTACATATTTATAATTTTTTGTTTTTAATTCTATTTTTCGGGATATTTTTAATGGCTTTTCAGACAAAAAGGCAAACAAACAATAGATTTTGATTTTTTAAGAACAACATTGACTTCAATTGTAAATATTTACCAATTATTTTTTCGGTAAATTTTTACGACATGCCCCAACACCCCAACCTCCCAATGTTAAAAACGGGTTTTGGAATAAACACCACCTAACCTTGAAAGCCGTCCTTAACATGGAGTGGTTGTGGGGGGGGGGTGTTTATATTACGCTGGGGCAGGTCGTGAAAAATACTATTTTTTCTATATTAAGTTTCTGCTAATTGAACAATAAATTTTACATTAAATTTATATAACAAAGTCTTAAATATTTATAATTAATATTTTTAATTCTATTTTTCCGGATATTTTTCATGCCTTTTCAGACGTAATGCCAAACAAAAAATGGATTTGTATTTTTTTTTTTTTTAGCATTAAAACTATGTTAGCTTCGATTGTAAATATTTACCAATTATTTTTTCTATATTATGTTTCTGTTTATTGTTGATGGCCCATAAATGGGTGCTCATTTTTATGTAATCTTTATTAAAGAATGTGATCCCCATTCCAACCCTTCAAATATTGTTTCTATATTCAGTTTCAGAAAAGATTTTGAAAAATATTAAAAGATAGCAATTTAATAGCGACATAATAGTTAAGTGTAGTCAGAAAAGATTTTGAAAAATATTAAAAGATAGCAATTTAATAGCGACATAATAGTTAAGTGTAGTCAGAAAAGATTTTGAAAAATATTAAAAGAACGCAATTTAATAGCCACAAAAACGATTTTCTGTTCATTTATCTAACAATTAAACCAACTTCAAATTAAATTATTGTGTTTATCGTAAATATTATTATTTTCTCAAAAATTAAGTCAGTTTTTCTTAAATAAACGCAATGTTAGATTAAATAATATATTTTTAATAAAATTGTTTTTAATCGGACATTCATTTATTTTTATGGTGCTCATGCACTTATTGATCCGTGCTTAAATAATAGCGCTATTATTTAGAAAGCCATTCTTAACATGCAGAAGGGAGGGCGTTGTGTGCATATTCTGTACTTTCACCTAACAATTTAATAAAAACAAAAAATTAAATTTAATTAAACTTGAAAATACTTTTTAAAAAATAGCGCGGATCAATAAGTGCACTAGCACCATTTTTATTCGTATTTGGGAGGTGTGAATATTTTTTTAGATTGCAATAAAAATAAAACCTTTTTAATGTTTACGATTATTTTAAGAATCAATATTTTGGAGGGGATTGCAAAAAATTAAACTTATTTCAGATCCTTTTAAAGTTATTGAATTGGATTGTTTTATATTAGTGCAGAGAGTGATCCGGACGTAAATAATAACGTTATTATTTAAAAAG